>NC_091987.1:198736108-199067917 GCF_044704955.1 Pristiophorus japonicus
GAGGGAAGGAGAGGGGAGGGAAGGGGAGGGGAGGGAAGGAGAGGGGAGGGGGTGAAGGAGAGGGGAGAGGGGAGGGGAGGGAAGGAAGGAGAGGGGAGGGGGTGAGGGAAGGAGAGGGGAGGGGGGATGGAAGGAGAGGGGATGGGGGGAGGGAAGGAGAGAGGAGGGAGGGAAGGAGAGAGGAGGGGGGGAAGGGAAGGGAGGGAGGGAAGTAGAGGGGAGGGGGAGGAAGGAGAGGGGAGGGGGGGAGGGAAGGAGAGAGAGGGGGGAGGGAAGCAGAGAGGAGGGGGGGTGGGAAGGAGGGAAGGAGAGGGGAGGAAGCAGAGGGGAGAGGGGGAGGGAAGGAGAGGGGAGGGGGGGAGGGAAGGAGAGGGGAGAGGGGCAGGGAAGGAGAGGGGAGGGAGGGTAGGAGAGGGGAGGGAGGGAGAGGGGAGATAGGGGAAGAGCGGAAGGGGAAGGAGGGGGGTTGGAGGGGGAGGGGAGGAGGAGGGGGGGGAGGGGGAGGGGAAGAGAGGAAGGAGAGGGAAGGAGAGGGAGGGAGAGGGGAAGGAGAGAGGAGGGTGGGGAAGGGGAGGGCAGGGAGGGGAAGGGGAGGGGAGGGAGGGGGAAGGGGAGGGGAGGGAGGCGGGAAGGGAGAAGGAGGCTGAACAGGCCGGGCCCAAGACTTCGGGCTGGGTTTACAGGTAGGTGGCGTCGGGTCCCGGGTCCGGTGGGGGGGGAGTCGCGGAGGTCGGGGGCGGGGGGGGTTGCGGAGGTCGGGGGGTGGGTGCAGTCCCGGAGTTCGGGTTGCTGGGGTGGGGGGGGTGTCACAGAGGTTGGGTCGCCAGGGGAGGGGGCGGGGGAGCAGAGGTCGGGGCGGGCGGGAGCGGAGGTCGGGTCGCCGGGGAGCTGGGGGACCGGAGGTCGGGTCGCCGGGGTTGGGGGGAAGAGCGGGGGTCGGGTCAGGTCCGGTCCGGTCTGGGAGGAGTGGGGGGGAGCGGGAGTCAAGTAGGGTCGGGTCCGGTTGGGTGGGAGGTGAGCCTTATCCACGCAGCCCCAGTGAGGCCATTCGGCCAGGGCTCGGGGCTGCGTGCTTCGGGCCCCTCCCACAGTTTTGGGCGCCTGGAGCTACTGCACATGCGTGCCCACTGTAGCACGCATGTGCAGAGGTCCCGGCACTGTTTTCAGCGCAGGGACCTGGCTCCACCCCCCACAGCTCATGCTGTGCCGTGCCCAGCTCCAGAGGACCTGTAGGGAGCCGGAGAATAGGTGAGTTTTTTTTAGGCGCACTTTGTGGTGCAAAAAACGGGCATCCAGGTTGGCGCGGCCCGAAACTTGGGCCCATTACTTCTAGATAATAATTTTTTATCTCCATTCATGCTCCACGACTACTGTTTGGATATTTCCCTTCTCCAATTTGGTCCCATGGTATTTTTACGTTCCATTTTACCACGCAATTTTGAAATAACATTTTCTGTTTTATTTTGAATTCTCAAAACCTTTTTGAATTTCAATTGTCATACTGGCCATAGAAACAATCTAAATTTACTCTGAAATCTGAAAATTTTAATTTTAATTAGGAATCGTCATAATTGGGATACAAAAAAGCAATACAGTATATTAAAAAGGAAGACTTCCATTTATATAGCACCTTTCCCGACCTCAGGAAGTACCAAAGTGCTTTACATCTAATGAAGTACTATTTGAAGTGCAGTCACAGTTCAAGGTAGGAAAAGCAACAGCCAATTGCACACAGCAAGTTCCCACAATGTGACAATGACCAGATAATCTCTTGTAGTGATGTTGATTGAGGGATAAATATTGGCCAGGACACCAGGGATAACTCCCCTGCTCTTCTTCAAAATAGTGCAATGGGATCTTTTACATCCACTTGAGAGAGCAGATGGGGCATCGGTTAAACGTCTCATCCGAAAGATGGCACCTCCGACAGTGCAGCACTCCCTCAGTACTATCAGCCTAGATTTTGGTGCCCAAGTCTCCGGGGTGGGACTTGAACCCACAATCTTCTGACTCCAAGGCGAGCATGTTACCCACTGAGCCACGGCTGACAGAAAATACAACAACAAATTACATTTATATAGTGCCGTTAACGTAGTGAAACGTGCCCAGGCGCTTTACAGGAGTATTATTTGATAAATCGATTATTATCGATTTGTACTCAATAACTGGAAACATACACTAGAGTTTAGTGAAGCACTGTTCTCAGCTGAATGAAAGACACATTTTATAATTAAAATAGTTAACATTTAATTTCTTTACATCACCAGAAAATGCCTTCTTACACACATTTTGTTTTGATATAATCTCATTCCATATTAGTCATAATTGCAATTGCATCTTCTTTCAGTAGGTTTATTCAATGTCCATATTTTCGGATAGCTGCTGCCTGGATGGCTATAACCATTATGCTAATAATGAGTCCAATCACCAATGCAGCTATATTTAAGTACTTTGCGAGGTTGGATGATTGCTGTGCTTCAGTAACATCGGCAGTCTTGGCAGCACTTTCAGACTGAAAAATAAATTGTACTTTGATTAGATACATTGTTCTATTTCTGACAACTACAATCAATTGAACTGATCACAACCCAGTCAGGACTCAACAAAAAGATACTTAGCAAGAAATGCAGGATACTTTTTTTTATACATTATTGTGGCATACATAATTTGGGTTTTGAATGCAACATTAGATTGCCCCTTACAAAATCAACACACTTCGATCTAGAGGAAGTAGTTTCTGTTCAAACTACTCTCCTCATCATTCTCTAAAGTAAGGATAAGTAAAATTACCTGTATTATAATAACATTGATTTGACTCTTTCATGGAGGCCTACCATTTTGGGTCTTTTTTCCTTTCAGAGCTGACTTCAATCACTTCAAGGGTTGGCTCAGCTGTATCCCTAACCGTTTCAGTGAGCACTAGAATTTTACTGCCGCTTAGTTGCTGATCTTTAACGTAAGTCCCTGGAGTGCCTCTGAAGAGAAAGGGATCCAAAATCCCGAGTCTCGAGATTGCCAAAATCAGTATTATTTTAGTATATTTAATAGATATATTTATTCTTATGTATCCTTCAAATAGAAATGGGGATAGTCTACTCAAAGTTCTTCTCCTATAATTTCCTTCCCTTTAACCAACCTATTTTTAAAAGTTCACACTTGAAGTAGAAATTTGTTTTTGGTAATTAAACATTGTTATCGCTGGCTCTGGCAGTCTGACAGTGACTTATTTATTATATGATTTCTATAATAAAAAGTGAAATTAATACAAAAGAATCACTTTAACTTAAGTACAGCATGGCATTGTTTAGAAATGTTTAGTTTATATCTAAAAGTGTGAGCGATACATGCATGTCAGATATTTAAAACAAACTCTTACAAATATTCTGCTAAAACAAACTTAATGCCTAAATTGAAGCTCCAATTAAGGCAGAGCGAAAGCTGAAATTACAATTTAAATTTCACCACAAACATTTTGTTTGTATTTCAGTGAAAGAGAGCTGCAAACATTGTCCATTTTATACGAGAGGTCGAAGAGCAAAACACCAACCTGAAATGAGTAAATTGTAGCTAATATTCCAAGTGGCAAACAACAGCGCAGGAGACTGAAAATGGACCATACTTTATGTTAAGTATGAAAGAACTCCACAAGACTGAGTACTGTGAGCTAAAACTGATGTGACCTTAGTCTCTTTAATACAACTCCATTGTACCTAAGCATCATGGCAGACAACCTTTTATACTTCCTTGCACGAGGTGTGCAGGTGACCCTTGGGCCTCCAACAGTTGCGCCCTCTTACACAGTTACAATGTTTACTTACATAACATCACTCCCCCCCAAAGTCTTTGATACAAATTATTCACAAGTTGAGATGACCCTCACTCTCAAAAGCATTCATGACCAGAAGCAAGTCTGCAGGCTGCGCCATTTCCACCCCGGCAATGGTAGCTGACTGAGCGCATCAGCACAGTTCTCCGTGCCTGGTCTGTGGCAGATAACAAGGTCAGAGACGGACAATGTTAGTGCCCATCTTTGGATGCGGGACGAAGCATTGGTGTTTATACCTTTGCTTTCTGAAAACAGTGAAATGAGCAGTTTGTGGTCGATTTCAAGCTCAAATCGAAGTCCAAATATGTATTGGTATCTGTGTAACCCCATATACACCTGCTAACGCCTCTTTCTCGACCATACTGTAGGCTCTTTCAGAGCTTAGACAGACTTCTAAACGCGTATGCAACCGGCTGAAGTTTGCCCGATACATTGGTTTGCTGTAACATACAGCCGACCCCGTATGAAGATGCATCACAAGCTAGCACTAATCGTTTACATGGGTCTTACAGTACAAGGAACTTATTGGAACAAAGTAGGTTTCTGGCCTTCTCAAAGGCTGTCTCTTGAGACTTACCCCAAACCCAGTCATCACTCTTTCGTAGCAACATGTGTAACGGTTCCAGCAAAGTGCTTTGCCCAGGTAGAAAGTTACCGAAATAGTTGAGGAGTCCCAGGAACAAATGCAGCTCCATCACATTCTGTGGTCTGGGTACATTCTTGATGGCCTCTGTCTTTGAGTCCGTGGGTCTGATGCCGTCTGCCGCAATCTTTCTCCCCAAAAATATGACCCCTGGCGCCAGGAAAACACACGGAGCATTTCAGCCTGAGTCCCACTCTGTCTAGTAGACTTAGAACCTCTTCCAGGTTATGCAGGTGTTCAGTGGTGTCATGACCGGTGATCAGGATGTCGTCTTGAAACACAATGGTGCGCAGAACCGATTTCAGCAGACTCTCCATGTTCCTTTGGAAGATAGCAGCAGCTAAGTGAATCCCAAAAGGACACCTGTGGTATAGAAACAGTCTTTTGTGTGTGTTGATATACGTCAATCTTTTCGAAGATTCAGCCAGCTCCTGTGTCATGTAGGCGGAGGTTAGGTCCAACTTGGTGAACGACTTTCCCCCTGCTAACGTTGCGAACAGGTCATCCGCCTTGGGTAGCGGGTACTGGTCTTGTAACGAGACCTGGTTGATTGTTACCTTATAGTCTCCGCAGATTCTGACCAACCGTGCCATCGCTTTTCAACACCGGAACAATCGGATTGGCCCACTCGTTGAACCCGACTGGCATATGATTTCCTCTTGTTGAAGTCTGTCCAGTTTGATCTAGACTTTCTCCCTCATCATATATGGAACTGCTCGAGCCTTGTGATGAACGGGCCTTGCATCGGGAACTAGATGGATCTGCACCTTGGCACCTGTGAAGTTGCCGATGCCTGGTTTAAATAGTGACGGAAACTTGCTCAGCACTTGGGCGCACGAGGCATCATCCACTGAAGATAATGCTTTGATGTCATCCCAGTTCCATCAAATCTTTCCCAGCCAGCTCCTGCCGAATAGCTTTGGGCCATCGCATGGTACAATCCACAGTGTTAAATCATGCACAGCTCCATCGTACGATACCTTAACTGTGCACTGCCAATGACTGATATGAGCTCTTTGGTGTAGGTGTGCAGCTTTGTCTGAATCGGGCTCAGTTTGGGCTTTTGTGACTTGTTGCCCCATAGTTTCTCAAACGCTATCTGGCTCATAATTGACTGACTCGCCCCCCCGTGTCCAACTCCATTGATGCCGGAATACCGTTCAATTTGACTTTCAGCATAATAGGAGGGCTCTTGGTGGTGAAGGTGTGTACCCCATACACTTCTTCTTCAGGTTGAGTTGCCTCTCTTGTTTGTTCTGCGTTATCCATGTTGGATCGATCGTCCTCTGCCGACTCTGCCACGTGGTGAGTCGCAGCACCCTTGCTCATTCGCTGGAGGTGCCCCATTGTTTCGCAGCCTTTGCACACGTAGTGCTTGAATCGACATCGATGGGCTTGATGATTACCCTTGCAGCGCCAACATGGTGCTAATGGATTTGCATTCACACCCGATGGCGGACTCTGAGTCATCCTAGGTCTTGCAGCTGCAGATGTGTAGGCCCTGTCATATGCAGTTCTGCCTGCTAGCGAAGTTATTTTATGCACAGTACTTGCTGGTGAGCTTCGATGCTGGGAAGATATCTGACTGGTATTATCGCTCGTGGATATGAATGCCTGGGCTATCGTGATGGCCTTGCTCAGGTCTAGGGATTCGGCGGACAGCGTATGAGAAGAATGACCTCGTGGCCGATGCCAAACACAAAAAAGTTCCGCAGCATTTCCCCCAAAAATCCAGCAAATTCGCAAGTTCCCGCAAGACGTCTCAGGTTGGCGACATAACTCGCCACGTCCTGGCCCTCGGAGCGGTGGTGCGTGTAGATGCTCTCCTTCGGCTTGAGGTGATTCCGAATCAGCGTACACAACTCTGTATTTGTCTTCTCCACTGGTTTCTCTGGTGCTAGCAGATTCTTGATGAGGCCGTATATTGTGGACCCACACACAGTGAGGAGAATCGTCCTGCGCTTGATCGCTTTATTGTCCCCATTCAGCTCGTTGGCCACGAAGTACTGGTCGAGACGCCCAATGAAGGCTTCCCTATCATTACCCTCTACAAATCTCTCTAAAATACCAATGGTAGCCACGACTGCGTGAAAGTTCGTAATCTGTTACTCTTCGCCAATTGTATGGAAGAAATCCACAAGACTGAGTATTGTGAACTAAAACTGATGTGACCTTAGTCTCTTTTACAACTCCAGAGTGCCTAAGCAGCATGGCAGACAATCTTTTATACTCCCTTGCATGAGGTATGCAGGTGACCCTTGGGCCTCCAACAGTTGCGCCCTCTTGTGGCAAGTCTTACACAGTTACAATATTTACATACATAACACTTTTTATGATGGGATGTTAGCAGAGATGGGGTTGTTACTTTCGCCGTGTTAGCTTCTGTTTCCTTCGTGCTCAAGTGCCCAACTTGAAGAAGTTGCTGAATATTTCTTTCCTCATTGTTCAGTTTTTATATAATCCCAGTGCATCCTGTACCATCCCATAGCAGTGAAAAAATCTCATGCTGCTTTTGAGAAACCATCAGATCTACCATTCAACCAATGAAAACCTATTTACATGAAATGGTTTCCATTTGCTGAAAAACTGTTTTTAAAGCTGTATGAAAGAAGTGAGCCATGTAAACTTGAGAGGAATGTTGATGATATTAAAAGTTTCCCTCCCTATTAGGCAGTATCATGAAGGATCTTCACTGCAAGGAGCAATGGATATGACTTCAAACCCACCTGAGAGCTGAGCTGGAGTCATCTGATCCTAGAAAAATGCACTATGCCCAAAATACAACTTTCTCTCAAACACTAGATGTCTGCTAAAGCCTGAAGGTGGAGATAAAGCAAAAGAACAGCTGGTAGAACATTATCTCAAGTTCCAAGATTTTCTTCATTCCCATTAAAAGAAAATCTTCATCAATGGTAATTTCAGTGTCGACAGAGAGATCTGGGGGCTGAAATTGCCCCTTTTGAAAAGGCCTGTTAGCACTTCTGGCCGGTGCTAATGGGGCAGTAAGTGGTTTGCGGCCGGGGGAGGAGGCGCAGGTATTGGGAGTGACACGGCGGGGGGAGGGATGTTGCGATGCTTAAGCATGGAGCTGACTCACAGCCCCGCTCTCACGCCTCCCTACCGCCCCGAGAGCGCCAGCGAGTGACAACAGGTTTTGTTTTGTTCTAAGAGCCCAATTCCAGGGCTCATGTTTCATCCCGGCGATAAAACTTACCGCCCCAAACCCATCACAGGGCAATGGTACGTGTTAAGGAAATGGGGTTTCTATCATCACTGACATTCTGACTGGGTATTTTTCATTCACTTTACAAGATATTGAACAAGTAATAATATTTCTACTAAACTGGGACATTTTCTGATTTAAAGGGCGTCACCACAATCTGAAAGACACCATCGAGTTTCCCAACAATTTTACAAGGGTTGCAGTGAAATTAATTTAACAATGTTTTCCCAGTTAAGTTTCACCATAGTTCATCTACATTTCTAAAATGGGAACTTAATGTAACGTGGTGTGTGCGTCAGGTATTGTCCCATTTCCTTTGATATTGCAAGTTAGCGTGGATTCTTGCAATAAGCAAATTCTGGCTGGTTTGTAGAGAAGCTCTCGTGTTGAACAATTAATGTTGCTTTGTAGGGTTTTGTGTCTGTTCTTTCTGTTATATGTTCTTTTTGTCTTAGGACATGAATCATTTCTGTGAGTCTGATATTTAGAAGAGTGTTTTGAAGATTAATTAATGATCAAATTAGTCAGTCAGCCATTGATGGCGGAATCAGGATTAAAATGAAAAACTACAAAAACAGAAAATCAGATTTAAAAATTTTTTTTTAGCACTTTTAGGACAGTGCTTTATGTGAGTAAATATCAGGGATTCAGACCTAGAGGTCATTCTGTTATTGATAGACAGAAGCTCATGTGGGTCATGAAATGACCTCTGCACCCAAATTCCCAATGTGTATTTCTGCCACGTGAAACTCTGTCAGGAAAGCGAAATAATAAGGCCTAGAAATTCGGACCATTGGTGGCGCTAATGGGGCGCAAACGACTTTCTGCCCGGGCGCGGCACTGCTGACGACTCATCACCGTGCGCGGTGACCCGTTTTCACCCGGGAACAAACATTGGGGAGCGCCCCCTGAAGCTGCACTACCCGAAGCCAGCGACCGCTTCAGGGGATGTGAACTGGGCTGTAGGGTGCTAGTTAAAGGGGATGTGGCGGCCATGTTAAAAAAAATTGCCCTTTTTCTTTGATTTAGAGGACGTCACATCAATCTGAATGACAGCATCGAGTTTCTCAACAATTGTACATTAGTTGCAGTGAAATTAATTTTAAAATGTTTTTCCAGTTAAGTTGCACCATAGTCACTTCCAGAATCGCAGTGAGGATTTTATCCCCTACGGGAAACAATGGACATGATCTTTGCAGCACGACAACTGCAGGACAAATGCAGGGAGCAGCGCCAGCCCTTATACATGGCCTTTTTCATTCTTACAAAGGCCTTTGACACTGTCGAACGTGAGGGCTTATGGAGCGTCCTCCTCTGTTTTGGGTGTCCCCAAAAGTTTGTCAACATCCTTCGCCTGCTCCACGATGACATGCAGGCTGTGAACCTTACCAGTGATTCCATTACAGACCCATTCCATGTCCGAATCGGGGTCAAACAGGGCTGCGTCGTCGCTCCAACCCTCTTCTCAATCTTCCTCGCTGCCATGCACCACCTCACAGTCAACAAGCTCCCTGCCGGAGTGCAACTAAACTACAGAACTAGTGAGAAACTGTTTAACCTACGCCGCCTCCAGACTAGGTCCAAGACCACCCACGCCTGCGTCTGTGCACATTCGGAGACTGAACTCCAGGATATAGTCGATGTATTCACCGAGGCATATGAAAGCATGGGCCTTATGCTAAACATTCGTAAGACAAAGGTCCTACACCAACCTGTCCTCGACGCACAGCACTGCCCCCCAGTCATCAAGATTCATGGCGCGGCTCTCGACAACGTGGACCACTTACCATACCTCGGGAGCCTCTTATCAACAAAGGCAGACATTGATGCGGAGATTCAACATCACCCCCAGTGCGCCAGTGCAGCCTTCAGCCACCTGAGGAAAAGAGTGTTCGAAGACCAAGCCCTCAAACCTACCACCAAGCTCATGGTCTACAGGGCTGTAGTAATTCCCGCCCTCCTGTATGGATCAGAGGCATGGACGACTTACAGAAAACACATCAAGTCGTTGGAGATAGATCAGCAACGATGTCTCCACAAGATCCTGCAAATCCCCTGGGTGGACAGATGCACCAACATCAGTGTCCTCGCCCAGGTTAACATCCCCAGCATTGAAGCACTAACCACACTCGATCAGCTTCACTGGGCAGGCCACTTAGTTTGCATGCCAGACACGAGACTCCCTAAGCAACTGCTATATGTGGAGCTCCTTCATGGCAAATGAGCCAAAGGTGGGCAGCGGAAACGTTACAAAGACTCAAAAGCCTCCCTGGTGAAGTGCGACATCACCACTGACACCTGGGAGACCCTGGCCGAAGACCGCCCTAGGTGGAGAAAGTGCATCCGGGAGGGCATTGAGCTCTTCGAGTCTCAACGCTGCGAGCGTGAAGAGGTCAGGCGCAGGCAGCGGAAGGAGCGTGTGGTAAATCAGTGCCACCCCCCCCTTTCCCCCGACAAATATCTGTCCCACCTGTGACACGGTCTGTGGCTCTCGTGTTGGACTGTTCAGCTACCAAAGAACTCACTTTAGGAGTCGAAGCAAGTCTTCTTCGATTCCAAGGGACTGCCTATGACATGACCATAGTTCATCTACATTTCTAAGATGGGAACTTAATGTAATTTGGTGTGTGCATCAGGTATTGTCCCATGGTGTCGCGATTGCGGGGTCTGCGCACTGATCGTTCCTGCGCACTGATCGTTCAGCCCGGCACTCAGGCACGGCACCCCCGCTGTCCGGTGGTTCATGGAGGCCCGGTTCTTACCTGCAGAGTTTGTAGCTTGGACCCTTCCCTTTAATGAAGCTGCGACCCACTCCCAGTGCGTCCTCTGCACTACTGCTCCAGAAAGGAAGTGTTTGCGCTCCACTTCTTTCCGGAGGGTGGTAACGCGAATTTTTCGAGCAGGCCTTGGCCTCTGCTCTTGGCGCAGAATACAACACCATTTCCCCCCCGTAAAGTTTTATTCCATTATGCCATTTCTCATCTCTCAGGATCAGAGTAGTTCGAATGTAGAACTCACTGCCACATGGAGTAGTGAGGCAAATAACATAGATGTGTTTAAGGGAAAGCTAGATAAACACATGGGGGGGAAAGGACTAGAAGACTATGTTGATTGGTTAGAGGAAGTAGTGTGGTCAGAAACTGATGTGGAGCATAAGCACCAGCTTAGACCAATTGGGTCGAATGGCCTATTTCTGTAAATTCAATGTATTTCTATGTAGCACAGTTTTCAACCAAACATTTGTTCCACATTTTATGCCTCCTTTATTCGGTGGAAATGAGAAACAAAATTCACTTTAAACACTCAGCATCACTGCGATGATTGTCGTTAAACAATAACAGAGGAACAGAGAGAACTATGAAAAGATTTGCATTTATACAGTGCCCTGTATTACAATAACACCAAAGTACTTCACATACAATGAATTACTTTCAATTGCAATCACTGTTGTTCTCAACAACAGGCCTCATTATTCTTTTCTTGAAAATTTTCTATGGGTATTTTTCTTTTTTAACTCTTTTGCTGGAGCTCTTTAGGTAACTTTTAAAAAAAAACACATTATTTACAAGTTACTGAGCTGGTTAGGGGTCCTAACAGGTACACACTATAGCGACACCTGAGAATCCCTGGCCCTAAGTGGAGGAAGAGCATCCGGGAGGGCGCTGAGCACCTCGAGTCTCGTCGCCGAGAGCATGCAGAAATCAAGAGCAGGCAGCGGAAGGAGCGTGGGCCAAACCAGACTCCCCACCCACCTTTTCCTTCAACGACTGTCTGTCCCACCTGTGACAGAGACTGTAATTCCCATATTGGACTGTACAGTCACCTGAGAACTTACTTTTAGAGTGGAAGCAAGTCTTCCTCGATTACAAGGGACTGCCTATGATGACGACTATAGCGAGTTGTACGATGTCACTTAATTTTTGACAATGAGCGGCAGCAGCATGCTATAGACAGAGCTAAGTTATCCCACAATCAATGGATCAGATCAAAGCTCTGCAGCCCTGCCACATCCAGTCATGAATAGTGGTGTACAATTAAACAACTAATGGGTGGAGGAGCCTTCATGAACATCCCCATCCTCACTGATGGTGGAGCCCAGTGTGTGAGTGCAAAAGGCAAGGCTGAAATGTTTGCAACCATCTTCTATACATCTCGGCCTCCTCCTGAGGTCCCCACCATCACAGAAGCCAATCTTTGGCCAATTTGATTCACTCCACGTGATAAGTGCATTGGATGCATCAAAGGTTATGGGTCCTGACAGCATCTCAGGTGCAGTGCTGAAGACTTGTGCTCCAGAACTAACTGCACTTCTAGCCAAGCTGTTCCAGTTCAGCTACAACACTGCAAGGTGGAAAGCTGCCCAGGTATGTCTTGTCCGCAAAAAGGACAAATCCAATCTCACCAATTACGACCCCATCAGCCTACGTTTAATCATCAGCAAAGTGATGGAAGGGGGTGACGACAGTGCTATTAAATGGCACTTACTCGCCAATAACCTGCTCACCGATGTTCAGTTTGGGCTCCACTAGGACTACTCAGCTCCAGACCTCAATACAGCCATGGTCCAAACAGGGACAAAAGAGCTGGATTCCAGAGGTGAGACAAGAGTGACTGCCCTTGACATCATGGCAGCGTTTGACCAAGTGTGGCATCAAGGAGCTCTCATAACATTTAAATCAATGGAAATCAGGGGGTAAACTCCCCACTGGCTGGGGTCATATCTAGTGCCAGGGAAGATAGTTGTGGTTGTTGGAGGCAAATCATCTCAGCCCCTGGACATCATTGTAGGGGTTCCTCAGGGCAGTGTCCTAGGCTGAACCATCTTCAGCTGCTTTATCAATGACCTTTCCTCCAACAGAAGGTCAGAAATGGGGATGTTTGCTGATGATTGCACAGTGTTCAGTTCTATTCTCTTAATCCTCAGATAATGAAGCAGTACATGCCTGCATGCAGCAAGACCTGGGCAACATTCAGGCTTGGGCTGATAAGTGGCAAGTAATATTCCTGTCACACAAGTGCCAGGCAATGATTATCTCCAATAACAGAGAATCTAACTGCTTCCCCTTGATATTGAATGGCATTACCATCATTGAATCCCCTCCCCCCTCCCCCTCCCCCCTCCTCCCCCCCCCCTCATCAACATCTTGGGGGTTACCATTGACCAGAAACTTACCACACTATCCTGACTTGGAAATATATCGATGGCCCTTCATTGTCGCTGGGTCAAAATCCTGGAACTCTTTCGCTAACTGCACTGTGAGAATACCTTCACCACACGAACTGCAGCACTTCAAGAAGGTGGCTCCCCACCACCTTCTCAAGGGAAATTAAGGATGGGCAATAAATGCTGGCCTTGCCATCAGTTACCACATCGCATGAATGAATAAAACACAATAAATAAATACATTCTACTGAGAAATGGTGGACTTTGAAAAACTGTGTCTGAAAAATGGGGAATCTGAGGATAATCCACATATTGACATATGTTAACCTTGGATAAAAGCTACTGTCTGTCGACTGCACATACAGTTTATGAAAACTATTAATCCCTGATTTTAGCTCCTTGCTGGGAGTTGTGCATCTGGGGGCCGTGGTGGATGGCAAACCATCCAGCCCTGTGCAGCATGAAGCCCAGGAGGCCCCCAAATTCAGCTGGGAAAGTTCAGGATTTCGGTTGGCAGGACGCTGCCAGGAACTGCCAATGAATGCTCCCTGGCACTCAAGTAACTGTTTGGTGGGGCACTCCTCCTCCTGGCCCAGAAGGAAACCCAAGAAAAAATGAATTAAGCTACATTTCTGGGCCTCCTGGCTCAGATTGGTCTTGCATGGAAGCCACGACGGCTTCTCTGTGCAGGCCTTGGGTTAAAATTGCAGTCAGGCCCCAATTACTTCATCAGAGCCCAACTTGCTAATCTAAAGAAAGATCATGGTGCCTCCACAGGTGTCGCTCTCAGCAGCTCAAAAGAGCAGCTTAAAATTACAAGCCGTATCGGAGGAGATAAGTTTCTGCGGCCATTTTACGTTTGTCCTTGAAATTTGGGCCTTATTGTGCCCATTTTACGCCCATAAAATGTGAGCAATGAGTTCCAATTTCTACCTCCTACAATTAGATTATTGACAGCTTGCAGACAGTTGATAATCTTTACTGAGTAGTAAATGTCATGGAGAAGAGATTTTTTATCATTTATTGTGACTGGGTATTGATCTAAATTTGACAAAATTTACAAAATATTGAGCAAGTAACAAAATTTCAGCCAAACTGTGATGTTTTCCAATTTAAACAATGTCACCATAATGTGAATGATACTACTGTGCTCGAAGAAAGAGCTTCCCAATAATCTCATCCGAGTAATAGGGAAATAATTTGTCAGTAACAGCTGTGGCTCAATGGGTAGGACACTCGCCTCTGAATCAGAAGATTTGTGAGTTCCAATCCCACTTGAGTACATAAATCTAGGCTGAAATTCCAGTTCACTGCTGAAGGAGTGTAGCACTGTTGGGGTTACTGTCCTTCGGATGAGATGTTAAGCCAAAGCCCTGTCTGCTCTCTCAGGTGGATGTAAAAGATCCCATGGTACTATTTTGAAGAAGAGCAGGGAGTTATCCAAGTGTCCAGCCCAATATTTAGCCCTCAATCAACATCACATTGTTGTTTGTGGGAGTTGCTGCTGCGTTTCTCACATTACAACAGTGAATATACTCGAAAAGTACTCAATTGGCTGTAAATTGCTTTGAGATGTCCGGTGGTCGTGAAAAGTGTGATATAAATGTAAGTCTTTCTTTCTTTCATATTTAACATCACTTTTCTAGTTCAGTTGCAAAAAAGTTCATCGACGTTACCAAAATGGGAACTCACAATAACCTGTGTGCGTCGGGAGTTATCCCATTGACTTTTGCTTATGCAAGACAAAGTGCTGAAACACTGGGTTTTGCAATAATCAAATTTTGTCCCGTTTTAAGAAAAGCTCTCTTGGAACAATTACTGTTGCTTTGTAAGGTTTTAAGTCTGTCATGTGTAGTTTTTTTTTTGTTTTATGACGTGAATCATTGCTGTAAGACTGATGGTTAGATGAGTGCTTTGAAGGTGAATTAATGATCAAATCAGTATCGAACGTCAATCAGTCTGATGGTTGGATCTGGATTAAAAGAAAAACTGCAAATCCTGACAATCTCAAAATATTAGCATTTTTGGGAAATGGGACAGAGCTTTGCGTGTCATTCTGTCAATAACAGAATTCACCAGGAAGCCAACATGTAATTAAAGCCACAGCAACAACAACTTGAATTTATATAGTGCCTCTAATGTCGTAAAACATCCCAAGGCGCTTCACAGGAGCGATTAACAAACAAACTTTGACACCGATCCACATAAGGACACATTAGGACAGGTGACAGTCAGAGGTAGGTTTACATAGGATATACGGCACAGAAACAGGCCATTCAGCCCAACCAGACCATGCAGCATGTATGTGGTAGCGAGATCCACACTCTCACCACTCTTTGGGTAAAGAATTTTCTGCTGAATTCCCAATTGGATTTCTTGGTGACTATCTTATATTGATGGCCTCTAGTTATGCTTTTCCCCACAAGTGGAAACATTCTCTCTGTATCCACTGTATCAAAACCTTTCATAATTTTAAAGACCTCTATTAGGTCACCCCTCAGCCTTCTTTTTTCAAGAGAAAAGAGACCCAGCCTGTTCATCCTTTCCTGATACGTATACCCTCGCATTTCTGGTATCCTCCCTGTAAATCTTCTCTGCACCTTCGCCGGTACCTCTATATTCTTTTTATAATATGGCGACCAGAACTATACGCAGTACTCTAAGTGTGGTCTAATCAAGGTTCATAGAATAGAATGGTTACAGCATGGAAGAAGGCCATTCGGCCCTCGAGCCTATGCCGACTCTCAGCTAATCCCACTCCCCCTGCCCTTTCCCCGTAACCCTGCAATTTTTCTTCCTTCGTATACTTATACAACTCCCTTTTGAAAGATAAAATTGAGACTGCCTCCACCATCCTTTCAGGCAGTGCATTCCAGATTCTAACCACTCGCTGTGCAAAAAAGTGTTTGCTTTCGTTACCTTTGGTTCTTTTGCCAATCACCTTAAATC
This sequence comes from Pristiophorus japonicus, assembly GCF_044704955.1. Classification (NCBI taxonomy): domain Eukaryota; kingdom Metazoa; phylum Chordata; class Chondrichthyes; family Pristiophoridae; genus Pristiophorus; species Pristiophorus japonicus. Next base: position 198,751,914 of record NC_091987.1, read on the forward strand.
TGTGTCCTCTGGGTTCTCGACTTCTGCCAATAGGAACAGTTTCTCTCTATCTACCTCGCCAGACCCCTCACGATTTTGAACACCTCTATCAAATCTTCTCTCAATCTTCTCTGCTCCAAAGAGAACAACCCCAACTTCTCCAGTCTATCAACATAACTGAACTCCCTCATTCCTGAAATCATTCTCGTAAATCTTTTCTGCACTTTCTCAAAGGCCTTCACATCCTTCCTAAAGTGTGGTACCCAGAATTGGACATAATACTCCAGTTGGGGCCGAACCAGTATTTTATACATGTTCATTATAATTTCCACATACAGGTACAGGTTTAGCATAACTTCCCTACTTTTCAATGCTGTACCTCTTGTTTTGCTTTCTTTATGGCCTTGCTAACCTGTGTCACAACTTTTAGTGATTTGTGTATTTGTACTCCATGATCCATTTGTTCTTCTACGCCACCTGGACTCGCACCCTCCAAGAAAGAAAGAAGAAAGACTTGAATTTATATAGCGCCTTTCATGACCACCGGACGTCTCAAAATACTTTATTGCCAATGAAGTACTTTTGGAGTGTAGTCGCTGTTATAATGTGGGAAATAATAAGTAATATCCAAGTAATAAGTGACCTCCCTATTCTGCCAACAAAATGTCAGACCTCACATTTATCTGTGTTAAATTTCATTTGCCAATTATATGCCCATTCTTCAAGTTTATTAATGCCCTCCTGTAATTTGTTGCAGTCCTCCTCTGTATTGACTATCCTCCCAATTTGGTGTCATCCGCAAATTTAGAAATTGTGTTTTTGATTCAAAAGTCTAAATCGTGAATGTAAATTGTGAACAGCATTGGTCCCAGCACTGATCCTGTGGAACACCACTACCCTCCTGCCACTGTGAATTACTCCTACTCGATGCTTTCTGTCTTGAAGCCAGCTAGCAATCTATTCTGCTACTTGTCCTCTGACTCTGCATTCTCTGACCTTGTTCATCAGTCTATTATGGGGTACCTTATCAAAGGCTTTTTGAAAATCTAGATAAATGACATCCACTACATTACCATTGTCTACTCTCTCTATTACCTCTTCAAAAAATTCAATGTTTGGTCAAGCAATACTTTCTCTTTTGAAACCCATGCGCACTATTCATTAATATATTTTTGGTTTCTAGATGTCCTTCTCTTTTCTCCTTTAGTAGGGATTCCATTATTTTTCCTACCACTGATGTTTTAAAGAGCATCTTAAAGGGGGAGTGAGAGATAGAGAGGCGGAGAGGTTTAGGGAGTGAATTCCAGAGCTTAGGGCCTTGGCAGCTGAAGGCATGGCCACCAATGGTGAAGCAAAGTAATTTGTGGATGCACAACAGGCAAGAATTCGAGGAGTGCAGAGATCTGACAGGGCAGTAGGCCTGGAGGATACTACAGAGATAGGGAGGGGTGAGACTATGGAGGGATTTGAAAAAACGGATGAGAATTCTTAAAATTGAGGCATTGCTAGACAGAATATAAACACTGACCAAAAGGTCCCTGCAAAATCTTGTGTCAGAGATTTATCTGTAACACATACAGCTAAGTTCCTGAGCTGTCGCTTCAATGAACCATCCTGCCTACATGTTTTCTTTAGTAAATAGAATTGATAGTAGATGTTCGTCACCAGTCATGTTCTGGGAGGGATCTGTCCTAACATCTTTGCTCCAATTAACTTGAAAGGTATGGACATTGAATGCAGTGCTCCTATCTTACTAGATTTGATAAAACAAGGCGACTTAGACCAAAGGAGGGAATCCAGCGAGAACATATTGAACTCACCACTACCTGAGTACTCATCTCTATCGATACAGCTTCCTGGCAGTGCTGGAGAATTGCTTCCACATGCTCTGGTTCAGCAGGGAGGTAGTTACAGAGCTATTCCATCTGTGTAAACAGACATCAAGCACAAGGGTGACACTGCCAGCCGCAGTCAAAGTGGATCACCATGGGAATTTAACTTCAGACAGGGCCTCAGTTTGACATCTCATCCAAAAGACGACACCTCCGACAGTGCAGCACTGCATTGAAGGATCAGCCTGGATTCAGTGCTCAGGAAGGAGAGAATAGAAGAGTGGCCAAAGGTGGGTTTTTATAGAATCCTCGAGGTGGAGGGATTTAGGGAGAGGGAATTTCATGTTTCGAAAGCAATAATTGCTTCAGAGCTCTGACCGTGATGATTCTGTGATATGCTGCGCTGCAGAGGCATGCAATCTCAAGCCTCCATTCTTGCTGTTCACATTTGAGCAAAACGGCTACATAGAGTGCTAATCACAACACTGATCAAGAGGCAGTGGAACATTTTTCTCTCATTGTTCCCTTAATTGGTTGTTGCTGGGACTTGAAAATGGTGTATTTGTTATCTTTATTAATGAGGCATCAACTGCAGCAGGCTCAGGGGAAATATTTAGCTGGTGTTGTGCTGCTGGCAGGATACAAGGAAGTATGCTGATTTTGAGAAGGTTGACACGAGGAGGAAATGATCTATTCATACTCGCAGTCATGCTGCCACCCATCTGGATGAGTTGTCAAGAAATTTATCACATGTTAAATGAACACCAAGGGGTTAATTTCCTCTGTGTGCTATTTACAATCCACTGGCAAGGCATTTACATCAGATACCTGCCATTTTGTGGATTATATCATGCTAATATTTAAAATATTGAGCTAAAGATATTCAGCGAATAGTCACTGAATTTAATAACTGCATAATCTAAAAATCTAATACAATTGAGTACTTTTCCAAAGTCAGATGCACTAGTGGGCTGCAAAAATGGATTTCTTCTGCTGTGTCAGCTGTGGCTCAGTGGGTAGCACTCTCACCTCCAGGTCAGAAGGTTGTGAGTTCAAGTCCCTGGAGTTATAAAAATCTAGGCTGGCACACCAGCACAGTGCTGAGGGAGCGCTGCATTGTCAGAGGTGCTGTCTTTTGGATGAGACATTAAACCGAGGACCTGTCTGCTCTCTCAGGTGGGTGTAAAAGATTCCATGGCACGATATTGAAGAATGGCAGGGGCGTTATCCTTGGTGTCCTGGTTAATATTTATCCCTCAATCAACATAACAAAAAAACAGATTATCTGGTATTATCACATTGCTGTTTGTGGGAGCTTGCAAATTGGCTGCCGCATTTCCCACATTATAACAGTGACTACATTCCAAAAGTACTTCATTGGCTGTAAAGCGCTTTGAGACGCCCGGTGGTCATAAAAGGCGCTATATAAATCAAACTCTTTCTTTCTTTTTGCTGCAGAATTCACTGCTTTTCCAGCTGCCTTCCAGTCTCCTGTGCAAATATACCAAAATCCATTCTAAAAAAGTCCAGCAAGCTTTATTAATTTTAAATTGACAAGACCGTACAATATTTGACTATCTTTGAAAGCAGCTGTTAGGTTACAAGTCCTACCATCATGTATCTCATTAATCAGGGCATAAACTGGCCAAACTACTTTAATGTCCTTGAAACCTTCTTAAAAGATTCAATTTCAATAATATAGCAGTCCCATGATTCTCATTATATCAAATACTCTAATATAAGCATTGTGAATGGCATTAGAAATGGATGATCAAATTAATGTTGTTACTCTCTGTAGGTTTTAAGGTAGAAGCATCAGGTCTCCGGGTTATTTTCTTTTTTATGAAAGTCCCTTATTGTAGTTTTTTTTAATGTGTACAGATGGCAATGAATCTTCCTCACATCATTCTAAAGTCTAGAATTCCTGCAGCTTAAACTTCAGTAAATTACTAAATTTGTTCTACCACTTTGTATGAGGTCTTGCACCTTTGATAAATAGAAGCATTTGATTGTTGATTCCTTGAATATTTCTATCATTATGGAAATGTTATCTTGTCGACAGCCTTCGAGTTATTATTAATGCAACTAATATCACTTTAAAATCTAGGTTGATACTCCAATGCAGTACCGAGGGAGCGCTGCACTGCCAGAGGTGCTGTTTTTTTCGGATGAGATGTTAAACTGAGGCCTGTCTGCTCTCTCAGGTGGATGTAAAAGATCCCATGGCACTATTTCGAAGAAGAGCAGGGGAGTTATCCCTGGTTTCCTGGCCAATATTTATCCCTCAATCAACATGACAAAAACAGATTATTTGGTCATTATCACATTGCTGTTTGTGGGAGCTTGCTGTGCGTAAGTTGGCTGCCGCATTTCTCACATTACAACAGTGACTACACTCCAAATGTACTTCATTGGCTGTAAAGCGCTTTGAGACGTCTGGTGGTCATGAAAGATGCTATATAAATGTAAGTCTTTCTTTCTTTTACTATGGAATTTCCTATGCTCTAGCTCAGTCTATGTTTGCGAAGAATATGGCACTCACAGATAATGTATTTCTATGATGTATTCAATGTGCCGTCTATAAAAATGCTGTGAAACAAAAAGTTGTACTTTGGGTAGTAATAGAAACATAGAAACATAGAAAATAGGTGCAAGAGTAGGCCATTCGGCCCCTTGAGCCTGCACCACCTTTCAATAAGATCATGGCTGATCATTCCTTCAGTACCCCTTTCCTGCTTTCTCTCCATACCCCTTGATCCCTTTAGCCATAAGGGCCATATCTAACTCCCTCTTGAATATATCCAATGAATAACTGGCATCAACAACTCTCTGCGGTAGGGAATGCCACAGGTTAACAACTCTCTGAGTGAAGAAGTTTCTCCTCATCTCAGTCCTAAATGGCCTACCCCTTATCCTAAGACTGTGTCCCGTGGTTCTGGACTTCCCCAACATCGGGAACATTCTTCCTACATCTAACCTGTCCAGTCCCGTCATAATCTTAGAAGTCTCTATGAGATCCCCCCTCATCCTTCTAAACTCCAGTGTATAAAGGCCGAGTTGATCCAGTCTCTCCTTATATGTCAGTCCAGCCATCCCTGGAATCAGTCTGGTGAACCTTCGCTGCACTCCCTCAATAGCAAGAACGTCCTTCCTCAGAATAGGAGACCAAAACTGAACACAATATTCGAGGTGAGGCCTCACCAAGGCCCTGTACAACTGCAGTAAAACCTCCCTGCTCCTATAATCAAATCCCCTAGCTATGAAGGCCAACATACCATTTGCCTTCTTCACCACCTGCTGTACCTGCATGCCAACTTTCAATGACTAATGAACCATGACACCCAGGTCTCGTTGTACCTCCCCCTTTCCTAATCTGCCACCATTCAGATAATATTCTGCCTTCGTGTTTTTGCCCCCAAAGTGGATAACCTCACATTTATCCACATTATACTGCATCTGCCATGCATTTGCCCACTCACCTAACCTGTCCAAGTCACCCTGCAGCCTTTTAGCATCCTCCTCACAGCTCACATCGCCACTCAGTTTAGTGTCATCTGCAAACTTGGAGATATTACACTCAATTCCTTCATCTGAACCATTAATGGCACCTCTCATTAGTTTTAACACTGCACTGCAGGTTTAAAGTGGTAAATGCTTACCATTAGTGAACAACAAACACCAATTGAACTAATCATTGGGGAGGGTGATACAATTAGCTAAAGTAAATTCACCATTTTTGCATATTTAAGATCCCTTATATTTTGGATGAGCCATATTCTAACTAACTTAAAAAAAGTAAAGAATGATTTGTAATGATTTTCGCGATCTCAAAACATCTCAAAATGGTTTACAGCCAATTAAGTACTATTTGTTAAATGTAGTTACTGGTGTAATGTTGGAAACCAGCACGAGCACCTAACTTTATATTGTTGCCAACAGAATTAACAAGACAGATTTTGCTGGAGTGGCATGACCAGCTAGTTAGACTTTTAATGCACCCTTTGAGCTCAAATTAGTTTTGCACCATAACTTGCTGGAAGTTTGAGCTGTTAATGGCATGACGAGGGCAACAGGGCATCTGGGACCTCAATGAATAGCGGGACCAACCATCTATCTCCTTAACCAATGAGATTTAAGGATTGAGAAACAGGAATGACTGACAAGGAGGATGAATTAGTGTTAAATCAGGGAAAAAAAGCTTGGATTAAGAGAGAGAGGAAAAGAGACTTAAAGGAAAAGTAAGACAAATAAATAAGAATGACTATTTTAAATCTCAAAGTACAATTTACTACTTGAAGGAATGAGACTTTTAAACAATTTAAATTGTTCAATTTTTGGGCCAGAGAGGTTGATTGGCACTGCAATAAAAATTATCCTGTCGTTATAAAAGTACTTAGGTTGTTAATAACCGGAAAACTTCCTGTGGCGAGTTTAATGGACAAATTAAGCAAGTTATTAAGAATAACGAGGAGGTTAAGGGCGAGATGCTGCGTGTGTGAAGCAAATGGCATAAATCGAACTGGCGATTCGCAACTCATGACGCATCTCTTAATCGCTTGAACTTGCTGGCTGATTTATACATTAATAATGGCTTACATCGTTAACATGCTCTTATTTTTACAGCAAGATCCGGCCCATTAATATGTTTAACTTTTTATTAATGACTGAATTTCCAATGTAAAATGACTGTTCAAGCCTTGCTTGTAGATTATGGTTCATCATGAAGCAATTCTAGATATTGTTTTTCTTTCTTGCTGCTCAGTCTGGTGGGTGTAACAATCCCATGCTCACTGTGCTGTAATGTTGCAATGCTCTGAAAGAATTCTTGTCAAGAAAATAAAGTGCTCATTTGTCCTGGCATCTGCTAAACCATTTTCTACATTAATTAAGGCATTAATTAACATGGGCCCAGAGGATCAGAGGACTATATATGACTATTCCAGGCCAGTCGCCATCATTGTCACAAAAATTAACCCCAGTTAATTTTATGATATGGTTCAGAATAGCTGCTTCATATTCAGTACAAACCAACACTTGGCTGTGTATCATTCTATGTAATATGTCCCTGTACAACATTATAACAATGCCATTTCAAGATTAATTTTGTGTGACACAAAATTATACACATTAGGAGACATTTTATTTGGAAAACAGTTCAGAAAAGACAACCTGTCTTACACACTGTCCAATGTCATAATAATCTTTTCCTGAGCACAGTATTTCACTGCCTTAACGGAGAATTTATTTTCTATGATAAATTATGCTTCATGAACCATTAACTTCCTGACATGATGTTTAAAGTGTAAAATTATTACTTAATGTAAAATCTGTCTTATAATACATGCTCCTGTGTTACTGTTTTATAAAAAGAATGCCATTGTATCTTTGCATAAGCTGCTCTCTGTTCTTGTAAATACTTACTTTGTAATTTTCACTTAACTGTGCTGACATTTTAGAAGATTACTCCTCACTACAATGATTTTCTTCCCCTGTGCGCTGCTCCAAATAATATCCTTTATTGGAAGGGTTTCTGTTTCTAAGGTTGTTTTCATCCCTTCTCCTCGGATTCACATTCGCGCCCTCACACCCATGTCACAGACTACACAGACCGGAGACCTTGGCTGGCTGAGCTCCTTTCAGGTCTCGGGTAATATGCGAGTTGTAATACTGTTTTGGAGTATGACAGTCAATCCGATATGACATTTGGTAATGATATCTGGGCTTCCCTTTAACTTTGGGTGAAACACTCTCTTTACCACAACATATGAGTGATGCAGAAGACTTTGGCCTCGAAATTGGGTATCGCCCCGTTTAGGGGTGGTAACACTTATGAGACGCAAGACTTTGCGCCAGGCGCAGAAGTCTCGCCCCTCACGAAGAATTTGCATAGCGCTCCACTTCCTTCCTGGGGCGATAACGGGGCGGACACCTCAGCAGCACTACGCACTGGGCCACGTAGTGCTGCCGCATTCGAGGAGCTCTTCCCTCAATTAAAAGGAAGGGCCCAAGCTTCATACTCTGCCAAAGAAGAAGACACCTACTTGGACCACTGGGGAGTGGGGGTGCCACGTGATCAGCCTGGCACTCAAGGAGAGTGCAGGGCTGAATGACTGCGGCACCAAACCCACCAACAAACCTCGACCGGAGCAGCAACGAAAACGGCAATTTTTTTTTCAAAGCAGATGACAACCTCCCCTTTGATTTTCACCCTGGCAGCATCCCCTGAAGCAGTTGCTGTTATCACCCCACGCTGCTTTAGGGGCGAAACTCAATTTCGGGGCTGGAGCGAAGCGCAAGGCGATGATGTTGTGATCTCCGGGTGCAAGAGATCGGGACGCAACACTGTAGCGCCACTGCTAAACTCCCGCCGAATTTAGAGAGAGTTGTCAGAGGCACCGTGCCTGGTCACAAAATCATTTGCGCCCGATTAGTTCCCGCGGGGACGCTAATGGGCAGTACAAATGCACCCAATTTCCCCCCCTTTAAGTCTGTAATATGGATTAGGTATGAGAGCTAGGTGCTTTCAAGTAGTCAGTTTAGATCAGATTCTACATCAACAACAACTTGGCCCAGATTTTGCAGCCGGCCGTGTAACTAAGGGGTATGCTGCCGGCATCTTAATGGAATATGAACTTACCTGCTGGGAAGCAGGAGTGGGACATTTGGAAAAGCATGATTCAATCAAGCAGAGTCAGTATGGTTTTATGAAAGGGAAATCATGTTTGACAAATTTGCTGCAGTTCTTTGAAGATGTAATGAACAGGGTGGATAAAGGGGAACCAGTGGATGTGGAGTATTTGGATTTCCAGACGGTATTCGAAAAGGTGCCACATAAGAGGTTACTGCACAAGATAAAAGCTCACGGGGTTGGGGGTAATATTTTAGCATAGATAGAGGATTGGCTAACTAACAGAAAATAGAGAGTCGGGATAAATGGGTAATTTTACGGTTGGCAAACAGTGACTAGCGTGGTGCAACAGGGATTGGTGTTAGGTCCTCAACTATTTACAATCTATATTAATGACTTGGATGAAGGGGCCGAGTGTAATGTAGCCAAGTTTGATGATGATACAAAGATGGGTGAGAAAGAAAATTGTGAGGAGGACACAAAAAATCTGCAAAGGGATATGGACAGGCTAGGTGAGTGGGCAAAAATTTGGCAGGTGGAGTATAATGTAGGAAAATGTAAGGTCACTTTGGCAGAAATAATAGAAAATCAAATTATAATTTAAATGGAGAAAAATTGCAAAGTGCTGCAGTACAGAGAGACCCGGGGGTCCTTGTGCATGAAACACAAAAAGCTAGTGTGCAGGTACAGCAAGCGACTTGGATAGGTTAGGTGAGTGGGCAAATGCATGGCAGATGAAGTATAATGTGGATAAATGTGAGGTTATCCACTTTGGTGGTAAAAACAGAGAGACAGACTATTATCTGAATGGTGACAGATTAGGAAAAGGGGAGGTGCAACGAGACCTGGGTGTCATGGTACATCAGTCATTGAAGGTTGGCATGCAGGTACAGCAGGCGGTTAAGAAAGCAAATGGCATGTTGGCCTTCATAGCGAGGGGATTTGAGTACAGGGGCAGGGAGGTGTTGCTACAGTTGTACAGGGCCTTGGTGAGGCCACACCTGGAGTATTGTGTACAGCTTTGGTCTCCTAACCTGAGGAAGGACATTCTTGCTATTGAAGGAGTGCAGCGAAGGTTCACCAGACTGATTCCCGGGATGGCGGGACTGACCTATCAAGAAAGACTGGATCAACTGGGCTTGTATTCACTGGAGTTCAGAAGAATGAGAGGGGATCTCAGAAACGTTTAAAATTCTGATGGGTTTAGACAGGTTAGATGCAGGAAGAATGTTCCCAATGTTGGGGAAGTCCAGAACCAGGGGACACAGTCTAAGGATAAGGGGTAAGCCATTTAGGACCGAGATGAGGAGAAACTTCTTCACCCAGAGAGTGGTGAACCTGTGGAATTCTCTACCACAGAAAGTTGTTGAGGCCAATTCACTAAATATATTCAAAATATAGTTAGATGAAGTCCTTACTACTAGGGGGATCATGGGGTATGGCGAGAAAGCAGGAATGGGGTACTGAAGTTGCATGTTCAGCCATGAACTCATTGAATGGCGGTGCAGGCTCGAAGGGCCGAATGGCCTACTCCTGCACTTATTTTCTATGTTTCTATGTTTCTATAATCAGGAAGGCAAATGGAATGTTGGCCTTTATTGCAAGGGGGATAGAGTATAAAAGCAGATAAGTCCTGCTACAACTGTACAGGGTATTTATTGGTGAGGCCACACCTGGAGTACTGTGTACAGTTTTGGTCTCCGTATTTAAGGAAGGATATACTTGCATTGGAGGCTGTTTAGAGAAGGTTTACTAGGTTGATTCCAAAGATGAGGGGGTTGACTTATGAGGATAGGTTGACACATTGGAGTTCAGAAGAATGAGAGGTTAGTGTTAGGGTTAGGCTTAGGCTTATTGAAACTTACAAGGTAATGAGAGGGCTCGACAAAGTGGATGCAGAGAGGATATTTCCACTCATAGGGGAAACTAAAACTAGGAGACATAGTCTTAGAATAAGGGGTCGCCCATTTAAAACTAAGATGAGGGAGAAATTTATTCTCTCAGAGGGTTGTAAATCTATGGAATTCTCTGCCCCATTGGAGGCTGAGTCATTGAATATATTTAAGGCAGATCTTTGAGCGATAAGGGAGTAAAGGGTTATGGGGAGTGGGCAGCGAAGTGGCGCTGAGCCCATGATCAGATCAGCCATGATCTTATTGAATGGGGGAGCAGAGTCGAGGGACTAAATGGCCTACTACTGCTCCTATTTCTTATGTTCTTATTAATCCTCATTCGAGAAGTTGATGTCAGATGCTGTAGAGTTAAGTGCAGTGCAGTGGTCCACAGATCCCAGGGGTGCACTGTGTGTGTAAACGTACCTGGGATCACATGGAGTGGTGCTCCAATCATGAAACAGAAGGTCTCTCATTCACCCCCAGTCTCTCATTCATCCCAATGTGGATTTACATTCTTAAAAATAGAAATAAATTTTGGGGAAAATTAACAATAGACCAGGTGCAATCACAGTACACTGCAGGCTGCTTAACTACTATATTCACAGAAAGATACATGTTCGGATAATATTCTACTGAACCTTTGGGGGGTTTTGCTAATCCCTCAGGCAGGCTAAGTCTAAAGGGCAAACCTATTTAATTAATTTAAACAAAAAAAGCATCAGAAGAAGATTTATTTTTATCTTGACGGGTGTCCCCTTACGCTCCTGCCTCTATTTGTAATGGTCGTAAAATTTCCATGCGTAATTACTGGGTAGTTCATAATTAGCCAAACTCTGCACCAGCAATGAGGACTTCAATATCGTCGCAGATGATCTGTCAGACAGAACTTGACAGATCGCATGTTTGGTATTTTGCGCATGCGCTTTAAACTTGCTGTCCTTTTAAAAGGCGGTATCACAACATACTCAGAGTGTGCTGTCACACCGACCACAAATCTGCCCCCCTGTATTTATCTAGCACCTTTAACATAGTAAAAAGTCCCATGACACTTCACAAGAGCGATATCAAACAAAATTTGACACTGAGATACATACAACAACAACTTGCATTTATATAGCGCCTTTAACATTGTGAAATGTCCCAAGCCATTTCACAGGAGTATTATGAAATAAAACATTTGACACCAAGCGCATAAGTATATATTAGCGCAGGTGACCAAAAGCTTTGTCAAAGAGTTATATTTTAAAGAACGTCCTGCAGGAGGAAAGAGAGGTAGAGAGGCAGAGAGGTTTAGGCAGGAAATCCAAGAGCTTAGGGCATAGGCAACCAAAGGCACGGCCACCAATGGTTGAGCGATTACAATCAGGGATACTCAAGAGGGCAGAATTAGAGGAGCACCGACATCGCGGGGGATTGTGGGGCTGGAGGAAATTACAAAGATAGGGAGGGGCAAAGCCATGGAGAGATTTGATAATAAGGGTGAGAATTTTGAAACTGAGGCGTAGCTTAACTGGAAGCCAATGTAGGTCAGCGAGCACAGGGGTGATGGGTGAGCGGGACTTGGTGCGAGTTAGGACATGGGCAGCTGAGTTTTGGATCACCTCTTGTTTACATAGGGTAGAATGTGGGAATTCATCTAGGAGTATGTTTCAATAGTCAAGTCTAGAGGTAACAAAGGCACGGATGATGGCATCAGCAGCAGATGAGTTGAGGCAAGGGATGAGACAAGCAATGTTACGGAGGTGGAAATAGGCGGTCTTAGTTATGCTGAGGATCTGATGGTCGAAAGCGCATTTCAGGGTCAAATATGACACCAAGGTTTCAAACAATCTGGGTCAAATATGACACCAAGGTTCCAAACAATCTGGGTCAGCCTCAGCCAGATGTTAGGCGGAGGGATGGAGTCAATGGCTAGGGAACAGAGTTTGTGGATAAGGAGATATTATGTAAGCAATACATGAAGTAAGCGTGACACAGATCTGTGGATCTGTAAAGAGAAAAATCGGTGAGACATAATATCATCAGAGACTGGTGAAAATCACAAAGCAGGAATCTAGAGATGCATGAATTAGAGATAACGATTACAGACTTTCCCAGGAAGTGATATTCAGTCATTTGTGGAGGTACTATCCGTGAGTACAGGTCCACCAAATTGGCCTCACTGTCAGTAATGAGTGTTTCAGTTGAGCTGACTGAGAATGTCTTTTAACGATTAAAAAAATATATCTTCTCATAAAATAAATGGAAAGCATCTCTGGGGAAAGTGTTTTGTTTATTCATTCATGGGATGTCGGCGTTGCTAGCAAGGCCAGCATTTATTACCCATCCCTAACTGCCCTTGAGAAGGTGGTGGTGAGCCGCCTTCTTGAACCATTGCAGTCCGTGTGGTGAAGGTACTCCCACAATGCTGTTAGGGAGGTAGTTCCAGGATTTTGACTCAGCGACAATGAAGGAACGGCAATATATTTCAAAGTCAGGCTGGTGTGTGACTTTGAGGGGAATGTGGAGCTGGTGGTGTTCCCATGCGCCTGCTGCCCTTGTCCTTCTAGGTGGTAGAGGTTGTGGGTTTGGGAGGTGCTGTCAAAGAAGCCTTGGTGAGTTTCAGTGCTCCCATTTGTAAATATCCCACTTCATCCAACATTTTTCCACTAATTTTACTCCCCAAGATGGGCAGATCGGTTGTTGAAAATCAAAATCGTCACATTCTTTGTCAGACTAGATACAAAATTACAGCCAAATATGCACAAATGATAATGCAGTGAGAATTGTTAAAGGTAGCTTTAAACCTAAGGATTATTTTATTTTGAGGTGTAAATGAGTAAGCTGATTTTATACTACTGACTGGAAATTTATGTCATTCCAGTCAATGAATTTGCACGTGGAAATCCCCCAAGGTTGGCTCTCAGAGTGGCCAAAAGGTCAACAGAAACGTTTAACCATGTGTGCTCCTCCGCACATCCTGTGCACCTCAGTTTCAACTCCAATACCCCGGGACTATTTACTGGATAAATTGAAAACCCACATTTGTCAAGAGCTGAGCTTTAAGAGCAAGATAAACTGTGTTGGTGATAAATTGTGTTTTTATTTCACGACAATCTCAGATGAATACTAAAACAACAATAACAACAACTTGTATTTATATAGCACCTTTAACGTAGTAAAACATCCCAAGGTGCTTCACAGGACTGTTATAAGACAAAAAAATAAATTTGTCACCGAGCCAAATAAGAAGATATTTTGGCAGGTGACCAAAAGCTTGGTCAAAGAAGTAGGTTTTAAGGAGTGTCTTGAAGGAGGAAAGAGAGGTAGAAAGGCAGAGAGATTTCGGGAGGGAATTCCAGAGCTTGGGGCCTAGGCAGCTAAAGGCACGGCCACTGCTGGCTGAGTGATTATAATCAGCAATACTCAAAAGGCCAGAATTTGAGGAGCGCAGACATCTCGGGGGCTGAAGGAGATAGGGAGGGGCGAGGCCATGGAGGGATTTGTACACAAGGATGAGAATTTTGAAATCAAGGCATTGCTTAACCAGGAGCCAATGTAGGTTAGCCAGCACAGGGGTGATGGGTGAGTGGGACTTGGTGCGAGTTAAGACACGGACTGCTGAGTTTTGGATGATCCCAAGTTTACATAGGGTAGAATGTGGGAGTAGTCAAGTCTCGAGATAACAAAGGCATGGATGAGGGTTTCCGCAGCAGATGAGCTGAGGCAGGGGCGGAGATGGGTGATGGGAGGTCGACAACAGCTTGTATTTATATAGTGCCTTTAACGTAATAAAATATCACAAGGCGCTTCACAGGAGCGATTATCAAACAAAATTTGACACAAAACCATATAAGGAGATATTAGGCTAAATGAGCATCTTAAAGGACGAAAGAGATCTGGACAGGGAGAGAGATTTAGGGAGGAAGTTCCAGAGCTTAGGGCCTTGGCAGCTGAAGGCATGGCCGTCAATGATGGAGCAATTAAAATCGGGGATGTTCAAGAGGCCAGAATTAGAGGAGCGCAAATATCTCAGAGGCTATTGAGGCTGGGGGTGATTAAAGAGATAGGGAGGATCGAGGCCATGGAGGGATTTACAAACAAGCATGAGAATTTTAAAACCAAAGTTGGTGGCTAGGGAACAGAATTTGTGGCAGGGAACGACGACAATGGCTACGGTTTTCCGAATATTTTGTTTGAGAAAATTTCTGCTGATGTCGGGCAAGCAGTCTGACAATTTAGAGACTGTGGCGGGGTCGAGAGAAGTGGTAGTGAGGTAGAGCTGGGTGTCATCCGCATACATGTGGAAACTAACGCTGTGTTTTCGGATGATGTCACCAAAGCGCAGCATGTAGATGAGAAATAGGAGGGGGCCAAGAATAGATCCTTGGGAAGATACCAGAGGTAACGGTGCGGGAGCAGGAAGAGAGAAGTCATTGCAGGTGATTCCCTGGCGACGATTAGATAGATAAGAATGGAACCAGGCGAGTGCAGTCCCAGCTGAATGACGGTGGAGAGGCATTGGAGGAGGATGGTGTGGTTGACCATGTCATAGGCTGCAGATAAATCAAGAAGGACGAGGAGGGATAGTTTACCTTTGTCACAGTCACATAGAATGTAATTTGTCACTTTGATAAGAGCTGTTTTTGTACTATAGCTGGAGCGGCTACCTGATCTAGGGATACACAGATGGAGTTCCAGGAAAGATGGGCATGGATTTGGGAGGTGACAACACGTACAAGATATAAGTTTCCATATGAATGATATAAATCGTCTATAAACATGACATGCACCTCTGATATGATACATGTATAAAGCATGTTCCAATCTCAGCCTTTTCACGGGGTATACAGCCTTTTATTTAATGAGACAGTAATTCTGAAATACATTTATGTTCTGTGATGATCTCCATCTGCTACAACATTTTTTTGTTAACACCAGTGATATTCTCTGCAACATAAATCACATTTATTCTTTATATAGCAAAGCTGCTCTGCGCTCCCTTACCAACTTGAGTTAATAGCATGCATGGGACATACCTCATTGATAGCTACTTTATTTTGAAAATACATATACAGATGATCAGGGTAAGCTGTACTGGTGATGGAGTGTAATCCACAACATTACTTAGAAGATTCATTTTTTTAAATCAGTCATTAATATTCCAGGGTCAGCAATCCTCTGCATAACCATGGATATAAAGAAAAGTAATTTATCATTCTAGTTGGATTTGTTTAAGCATGAGCAGATTTTCAGGGGTCAGACGTTTCTGAGAGTTCACTCTTGTGGATTGAATAAACTTCATGTTGTTAGATAAAAGGTACTTTATGTAAATCAGTGACTTCAAAGCTCTTCTGAGTGGGAGAACTCCCTTAAAATATTAATACATTCCAGGAAACTGCGGCAAATATTCACACGCTCCTGGCGATCCTTCTATAAATATTAACACAATCCAGGGCATCTTCTGACCCCTCCATGGTCTCTAAATTGTCAGACTGCTTGTCCAACATCCAGGTCTGGATGAGCAGAAGTTTTCTCCAATTAAATATTGAGAAGACCGAAGGCAATGTATTTGGTCCCTGCCCTAAACTCCGTTCCCTAGCCACCGACTCCATCCCTCTCCTTAACATCTGCCTGAGGCTGAACTATACTGTTCGCAACCTTGGTGACATATTTGCTCCAAAATGAGCTTCCGACCACATATCCGCGGCATAACTAAGACCGTCTATTTCAACCATGATAACATCGTCCGTCTCTACCCTTGCCTTAACTCATCCGTTGCTAGAAACCTCATCCATGCCGTTGTTACCTCTAGACTGATTATTCCAATGCACTCCTGGCTGGCCTCCCACATTCTATCCTGCGTAAACTTGAGATCATCTGAAACTCAGCTGCCTGACTCGCCTAATTTGCTCGAAGTCCCGCTCACCCATCACCCCTGTAATCGCTGACCTACATTGGCTCTTGGTTAAGCAACGCCTCGATTTCAGAATTCTCATCCTCGTTTTAAAACCCTCCATGGCCTTGCACCTCCCTATCTCTATAATCTCCTCCAGCCCTACATCCCCCCCTCCCCCTGCCCCCTCCCCACCCCGAGATTTCTGCGCTCCTCTAATTCTGCCCTCCTAAGCTGTGCCTTCTGTTGCCTAGGCCCTAAGCACTAGAATTCCCTGCCTAAAGCTCTCCGCCTCTCCACCTCTCTTTCCTCTTTTAAGATGCTCCTTAAAACCTATTTTTTTGACCAAGCTTTTGTCACCTGCCCTAATTTCTCCTTATGTGGCTTGGTGTCAAATTTTTTGTCTTACAACATTCCTTGAAATGCCTTGGGATGTTTTACAATGTTAAATGCGCTATATAAATACAAGTTTGTTGTTGCTGTTGAATACAGCTGGTGGAAGGCTGCTGATGCTTGTGTGCGGACCCTTGAGATGCTTGTGACCCCTGACTGCTCGTGCTTGAGATGGCCGGGTTGCAGATTGAGAATCATAGAGATTTACAGCACGGAAGGAGGCAATTTTGGCCCATTGTGTCCGTGCCAGCCGACAAAGAGCTATCCAGCATAATCTCACTTTCCAACTCTTGGCTCGTAGCCCTGTAGATTATGGCATTTCAAGTGCACATCTAAGTACTTTTGAAATGTGGTGAGGGTTTCTGCCTCTACCACTCTTTCAAGCAGTGAGTTCCAGACCCTCACCACCCTCTGGGTGAAGAAATTCCCCCTTAAATCCCCTCTAATCCTCCTACCAATTACTTTAAATCTATGCCTGCTGATTGTTGCCTCCTCTGCCAAGGGAAACAGGTCCTTCCTATCCACTCTGTCTAGGCCCCTCATAATTTTATACACCTCAATAAGGCCTTCTGTCAGCCTCCTCTGGTCCAAAGAAAACAAACCCAGCCTATTCAATCTTTCCTCATAGCTAAAATTCTCCAGTCCAGGCAACATTCTCATAAAACTCCTCTGTACCCTCTCTTAAGTGCAATCACATGTTTCCTGTAATGTGGTGATCAGAACTGTACTTTGGGTTCTGCCAGGGCCGTCTCGCCCAGCTGGCACCCTGGTTTGTATTGGTTTGAGACTGGAAGCATGAGTGCTGACATCCTGAGAGATGGGTGTTCCCACGGCACTACTGTCACTCCCATAGGCTGGGGCTCAACACTGGCACTGATCTTGTGGGAGGGAAGACTGCAGAAGATGAATGACTCCTTAAAAGCCCCTGTCCACTTGCTTCACTGACCTGCCCAGGACGGACCTGCCTCTGCAAGGTGTACACCTGCCCATCAGAGAAGAGGTTTGAGCTCAGAGTCTGCACGGCGACTGTTTGAGCTTCTGCCAAAGCGTCTGACCATGGATTGTTGTTGCGAGGGTCTGACTGCAGCATCCCTGGAGGAGGCCACACTCTCCCAGGTAGACTGCAGAGTGCTGATGCCATGCGAGATTACATCACTCAGGCTGGTAGGAACATAGAAACTGGAGTTGGCCATTCAGCTCCTCGAGCCTGTTCCGCCATTCAATCAGACCACCCTCAAAGCCTTCCTGATAAAATGTGACATCCCCACTGACACCTGGGAGTCCCTGGCCCAAGACCGCCTTAAGTGGAGGAAGTGCATCTGAGAGGGCGCTGAGCACCTCGAGTCTCAATGCCGAGAGCATGCAGAAATCAAGCGCAGGCAGCGGAAAGAGCGTGCGGCAAATCTGTCCCACCCACCCCTACCCTCAATGACTATCTGTCCCACCTGTGGCTCTCGTATTGGTCTGTTCAGCCAACAAAGAACTCACTTCAGGAGTGGAAGCAAGTCTTCCTCAATTCCGAGGGACTGCCTATGATGATGAGCTGAACAGGCAATTTTGACAGCCGACACTAATATTATCAGCAGATGTTATTTCAGTGCATCAACTCTTACACAAGTTCTTTTATGTAATCTCCATAAAAATGTCAAAACAAGAGAGCATTTAGCCCATCGTGCCTGTGCAAGTGCTAAACCTATATCAGAGCTACCCACTCTAATCCCATTTCCTCACTCTTCCCCAATAATCTTTAATATGTTTCTTCTTCATCTAACACATCCAAAATATTATGATTAACTGGGCTTACATAGCCATTTGAGGTAACGCATTCTACATTGTAATAAATTTTTGCCTGCAAAAAAAATCTTCAAACCTTTCCTTTAATGGTTCTAGTACTGATCCTAAATTTATACCACCATGAGGACTAGGGAAATAAATTTCATTGAAGTTTTTGGAACGTACTTTTTGTGCTTTGACATCGGGCTCTTTGAATATTAGTGTGTGAACACTTGATGTGCTTGTGTGGGATTGCTTCCTCCACTCTTTTAATATAAATGTCAACCCATTTGAAATAAACAGGTTACCACCTCATTTCAATTATCAGACAAAAGAAGTTTGTATGTATTCAAAGAGCATTTGTTTCTGATCTTTTAATTTTCCTAATCACAATGCACCTTTGTAATATACCTTCCTTGGTGGCCGTGCCTTGAGCTTCCTAGGTCCTAAGCTCTGGAATTCCCTCTCTAAATCTCTCCGCCTCTCCATTTCTCCTTCCTCCTTTAAGATGCTCCTTAAAACCTTCAATAAGCTTTTGGTCATCTGTCGTAACATCTCCTTATATGGCTCGGCGTCAAATTTTTGTTGTTGTTGTTAATGCCCCGTGAAGTGCCTTAGGATGTTTAATTACATTAAAGGTGCCATATGAATACAAGTTGTTGTTGTTTCTTAGGCTGATAATTCAGTGCAGGTCTGAGGGAGTGCCACATTGACGGAGGTGCTACCTTTCAGTAGGACATTAAACTGAGAGCTTATCTGCCTGTTGAGGTAAATGGAGAAAATTCCGTGTCACTGTTTTTGAAGAAGAACAGGGAGTTCTTCCAATGTTCTAACCATCAGAGCCAAAACCGATAACTCAACATTAACATAAGAACATAAGAACATAAGAATTAGGAACAGGAGTAGGCCATCTAGCCCCACGATCCTGCTCCGCCATTCAACAAGATCATGGCTGATCTGACCGTGGACTCAGCTCCACTTACCCGCCCGCTCCCGTAACCCTTAATTCCCTTATTGGTTAAAAATCTCTCTATCTGTGACTTGAATACATTCAATGAGCTAGCCTCAACTGCTTCCTTGGGCAGAGAATTCCACAGATTCACAACCCTCTGGGAGAAGAAATTCCTTCTCAACTCGGTTTTAAATTGGCTCCTCCGTATTTTGAGGCTGTGCCCCCTAGTTCTAGTCTCCCCAACCAGTGGAAACAACCTCTCTGCCTCTATCTCGTCTATCCCTTTCATTATTTTAAATGTTTCTATAAGATCACCCCTCATCCTTCTGAACTCCAACGAGTAAAGACCCAGTCTACTCAATCTATCATCATAAGGTAACCCCCTCATCTCCGGAATCAGCCTAGTGAATCGTCTCTGTATCCCCTCCAAAGCTAGTATATCCTTCCTTAAGTAAGGTGATCTCGTGGCTGCTTGTGGAACCTGGCTATGTGCAATTTGGCTGAACTATTTGCCTACAAAACAAACTTGATGATACTTCAAAAGTAATTAGTTGGTTTTGAAAAGCATTGTCCATCAACACTATATAAATGCAAGTTCTTTCTTCGCCCATACCAATTTTATCATTTCTCTTACACCAGTTTCTCCTCAACTTCTTTTAATAATGCACGAGGAATGCTTTATAATCAACACATGCGTTAACTTACTTAATGTTAACATGATTACTGGTGAGTAACTGCACTTTAGTGAGGCACAACTAGTAATGCATTCTGACAAATGATGCTTAAAAAGAAGCACTTCATGCTCTGTCCTCATGTGATATATAGCCTGCCACTCCTGCAAGAATCAGAGAAATGTAGTGGAATCCCCTGAGGCAGCCTGGTACGATGATGTGAGTTATAGGATCACTGTGCTTGCATTTTAACCCAATAAGATAAATTAATGGGAAAAAAATTAGATAGGCTTCCAAGATTTTAGTGAAAAAAAGAGTGTGCATGATATATTCACCTGATTTCATGGTTTTAATAAACCGTGGTGTGATCTTCATCTGTTAATTTCTTGCAATATCTTTGCCTGTTTTAGGGCACCTTTACACTACAAGTTTAGCATTGGTGTGAAGTGGTTATTTCCCACCAATGCTAAACTCGTGTCGTGTAAACCTTGAGTCAGAACGTAAAGTGACTTCTGCCCCGGGGAGTCTCACTCTGATTTGCGAAGGTATAGTACCTAGCTCTGATTCTGGACCCTACGTGTAGAAATTTCAATCTTGGCGGGGTGTAAAGTGGGTGGTATTGGCACCCGCCCTGACTTTCCTGTCTAGTGACATCAATATAATGGTATAAAGGGCGTCCTATCCGTTACTGCCCACTTTATACCTCTGCCAAAATTGTGAGCTCCACTCAAAGGCTCTGAAATTCCATGGGAGCTCTCTGGTTGTCCGAGCATCACTTCGGTGGGAACCCCCGGAGAAACCACTTCCCACTGACCACTGACGCCATTTCTCTGGGGATTACACTGACCTCCTGCTGAAGTTACGGCGGGAAACCCAGAAACTTCCATGCAACTTCAGGGCCGATTTTACAAACGCACATTCCTGGGCGTGAGGCTCCAGCCACTGAGGATTGTGTATCGGCAGATCACGGGCACACTCTCCAGAATTCTCTATCCATTAATGTTAATGTGATGAAACTGTGGCGAGGACACTTGTGATTTCTCAGTACACAGTCCCTGTGCTCTGGGCAAGTGTGTGGTTTTGTGAAATCACTCCTTAGGAAGGTAGAGCCAGCACAAGAGAAAACCTCTGGACCAGCAGTATAGCTGTCATGTAATTTCAGTATTGCCAGTTACCAAAATAAAGGCACTAAATGGACTATATTGAGACTACAGGAAATATATCAGTGGATGCACTTTACAGCAACTACTGGTTCATTTAAACTGAAATAAAAACAGACAGTGCTGGAAAGGCACAGCAGAGTACTCAATATTTGAAAGAGAAACTACCGCTAACATTTTTTGTAGGATTCTTCATTAAACTACCTCCTGACTGACCTGTGGTGTGACCCATGACTTACAATTTGTTAAAATATACGTTGTTTCCTCACATGTTAAATGAAAGTTGTGGATGTGTTTGGAATCATTTCCGATTTAAAGAGGACCCAACTCTGAGGTTACCTAGTAATATACATTAGAACCAGTATCCACCAGTGTGCCCTATTTCTGCCATTGCCATGTCTGATACCACTCACCAAATCTGATCCATACCGCTTGACACCATGGCAGTTCTCAATCACTTCCACCACAGTAATTCAATGTTGAGTACCTACAGCAGCAGTTGCAGTTGATGCCATGATGTTACAATGACATCTATTGATCTCAACAAAGGCGCAATATTGTGGGAATAGATCCAGGGGACGGAGGAGAGCAGAACCCGGAGATAATGGCTGGAACTGCAGGATGACAGATGAGACAGCACGAGGGTTATGGGGTCGGAGCTATGAAGTGGAGCACAAATCCAGAAGATTTCAGCAATGGAACTGAATGGTGGCTGTGGAGACAGCTGGAAGGCTGGTTAACGAACCACCAACGATGTCTGCACAAGATCCTGCAAATCCCCTGGGAGGACAGACACACCAACATTACCATCCTCGATCAGGCCAACATCCCCAGTATCAAAGCATTGACCACACTCGACCAGCTCAGTTGGGCGGGCCACATTGTCCGCATGCCTGACACAAGACTCTCGAAGCAAACACTCTACTCAGAATGCCTACACGGTAAGCGAGCCAAAGGTGGGCAGAGGAAACATTTCAAGGACCACCCTCAAACCCTCCTTGATAAAACACAACACACCCACCTGGGAGTCCCTGGCCAAAGACCGCCCTAAGTGGAGGAAGTGCATCCGGGAGGGCACTGATCACCTCGAGTCTCGTCATCGAGAGCATGCAGAAACCAAGCGCAGGCAGCGGAAGGAGCGTGCGTAAAACCAGACTCCCTACCCACCCTTTCCTTCAACCACTGTCTGTCCCACCTGTGACAGAGACTGTAATTCCCGTTTTGGACTGTTCAGTCACCTAAGAACTCACTTTTAGAGTGGAAACAAGTCTTCCTCAACTTCGATAGACTGCCTATGAATGAATGAATGAATGACTGAATAATGAATGAATGAGGTAACAGAAGAGTAATGGAGGATGGATTTGGATTCTGCTGTTAAATTGGTCGAAATCACAAAATTGAGAATAACAGCAAAATAAATTGCAGGCATGCAGCTGAAGGGCACTGAGGGGCACGGCTGAGAGATTGTGGAAGAGCTCATAGAGCTGGAACGAGAGAGTGAGGAGATGGCATCAAAAGTGCAGTGCCTCTGACAAGGCCCAAGAGCGCTGCTTTTCTAGTCTAAATACAACAACAACTTGCATTTCTATAGCACCTTTAGCATATAAAACATCCCAAGGCGCTTCACAGGAACATCATCAAACAAACCTTAATACCGAACCACATAAGGAGATAATAGGACAAGTGACCAAAAGGTTTTTGCGGCCTGTGTGAGGGAAAAGCCTGCAGGATGGATGAGCAGGTTGACCTTGGCACTATGGTGCAGGAGGTCATTCAAGTGGGGGGAGTAAAAGGGAATGTAATTGTGGTAGGGGACAGTATAGTCAGAGGGATGCTGTTCTCTGCAGAACAGGTTGTAACTAGCAGAATAGATAAGGGGGAACCAGTGGATGTGGTGTATTTGGATTTTCAGAAGGCATTCAATAAGGTGCCACACAAGAAATTATCAAACAAAATTAGGGCTTATGGGATAGAAACATAGAAACATAGAAAATAGGTGCAGGAGCAGGCCATTCAGCCCTTCTAGCCTGCACCGCCATTCAATGAGTTCGTGGCTGAACATGAAACTTCAGTACCCCCTTCCTGCTTTCACGCCATACCCCTTGATCCCCCGAATAGTAAGGACTTCAGCTAACTCCCATTTTAATATATTTAGTGAATTGGCCTCAACTACTTTCTGTGGTAGAGAATTCCACAGGTTCACCACTCTCTGGGTGAAGAAGTTTCTCCTCATCTCGGTCCTAAATGGCTTACCCCTTATCCTTAGACTGTGACCCCTGGTTCTGGACTTCCCCAACATTGGGAACATTCTTCCTGCATCCAACCTGTCCAAACCTGTCAGAATTTTAAACGTTTCTATGAGGTCCCCTCTCACTCTTCTGAACTCCAGTGAATACAAGCCCAGTTGATCCAGTCTTTCTTGATAGGTCAGTCCCACCATCCCGGGAATCAGTCTGGTGAATCTTCGCTGCACTCCCTCAATAGCAAGAATGTCCTTCCTCAAGTTAGGAGACCAAAACTGTACACAATACTCCAGATGTGGCCTCACCAAGACCCTGTACAACTGTAGCAACACCTCCCTGCCCCTGTACTCAAATCCCCTCGCTATGAAGGCCAACATGCCATTTGCTTTCTTAACCGCCTGCTGTACCTGCATGCCAACCTTCAATGACTGATGTACCATGACACCCAGGTCTCGTTGCACCTTCCCTTTTCCTAATCTGTCACCATTCAGATAATAGTCTGTCTCTCTGTTTTTACCACCAAAGTGGATAACCTCACATTTATCCACATTATACTTCATCTGCCACGCATTTGCCCACTCACCTAACCTATCCAAGTCACTCTGCAGCCTCATAGCATCCTCCTCGCAGCTCACACTGCCACCAACTTAGTGTCATCCGCAAATTTGGAGATACTACATTTAATCCCCTCGTCTAAATCATTAATGTACAATGTAAACAGCTGGGGCCCCAGCACAGAACCTTGCGGTACCCCACTAGTCACTGCCTGCCATTCTGAAAAGTACCCATTTACTCCTACTCTTTGCTTCCTGTCTGCCAACCAGTTCTCAATCCACGTCAGCACACTACCCCCAATCCCATGTGCTTTAACTTTGCTCATTAATCTCCTGTGTGGGACCTTGTCGAAAGCCTTCTGAAAGTCCAAATATACCACATCAACTGGTTCTCCTTTGTCCACTTTACTGGAAACATCCTCAAAAAATTCCAGAAGATTTGTCAAGCATGATCTCCCTTTCACAAATCCATGCTGACTTGGACCTATCATGTCACCATTTTCCAAATGCGCTGCTATGACATCCTTAATAATTGATTCCATCATTTTACCCACTACTGAGGTCAGGCTGACCGGTCTATAATTCCCTGCTTTCTCTCTCCCTCCTTTTTTAAAAAGTGGGGTTACATTGGCTACCCTCCACTCGATAGGAACTGATCCAGAGTCAATGGAATGTTGGAAAATGACTGTCAATGCATCCGTTATTTCCAAGGCCACCTCCTTAAGTACTCTGGGATGCAGTCCATCAGGCCCTGGGGATTTATCGGCCTTCAATCCCATCAATTTCCCCAACACAATTTCCCGACTAATAAAGATTTCCCTCAGTTCCTCCTCCTTACTAGACCCTCTGACCCCTTTTATATCCGGAAGGTTGTTTGTGTCCTCCTTAGTGAATACTGAACCAAAGTACTTGTTCAATTGGTCTGCCATTTCTTTGTTCCCCGTTATGACTTCCCCTGATTCTGACTGCAGGGGACCTACGTTTGTCTTTACTAACCTTTTTCTCTTTACATACCTATAGAAACTTTTGCAATCCGTCTTAATGTTCCCTGCAAGCTTCTTCTCGTACTCCATTTTCCCTGCCCTAATCAAACCCTTTGTCCTTCTCTGCTGAGTTCTAAATTTCTCCCAGTCCCGAGGTTCGCTGCTATTTCTGGCCAATTTGTATGCCACTTCCTTGGCTTTAATACTATCCCTGATTTCCCTAGATAGCCACGGTTGAGCCACCTTCCCTTTTTTATTTTTACACCAGACAGGAATGTACAATTGTTGTAATTCATCCATGCGGTCTCTAAATGTCTGCCATTGCCCATCCACAGTCAACCTCTTAAGTATCATTCGCCAATCTATCTTAGCCAATTCACGCCTCATACCTTCAAAGTTACCCTTCTTTAAGTTCTGGACTATGGTCTCTGAATTAACTGTTTCATTCTCCATCCTAATGCAGAATTCCACCATATTATGGTCACTCTTCCCCAAGGGGCCTCGCACAATGCGATTGTTAATTAATCCTCTCTCATTACACAACACCCAGTCTAAGATGGCCTCCCCCCTAGTTGGTTCCTCGACATATTGGTCTAGAAAACCACAGCTTGTGCACTCCAGGAAATCCTCCTCCACCGTATTGCTTCCAGTTTGGCTAGCCCAATCTATGTGCATATTAAAGTCACCCATCATAACTGCTGCACCTTTATTGCATGCACTCCTAATTTCCTGTTTGATGCCCTCCCCAACATCACTACTACTGTTTGGAGGTCTGTACACAACTCCCACTAACGTTTTTTGCCCTTTAGTGTTCTGCAGCTCTACCCATACCGATTCCACATCATCCAAGCTAATGTCTTTCCTAACTATTGCATTAATCTCCTCTTTAACCAGCAATGCTACCCCACCTCCTTTTCCTTTTATTCTATCCTTCCTGAATGTTGAATACCCCTGGATGTTGAGTTCCCAGCCCTGATCATCCTGGAGCCACGTCTCCGTAATCCCAATCACATCATATTTGTTAACATCTATTTGCACAGTTAATTCATCCACTTTATTGCGGATACTCCTTGCATTAAGACACAAAGCCTTCAGGCTGCTTTTTTAACACTCTTTGTCCTTGGGGGGAATATACTAGCATGGATTGAGGATTGGTTAACAGACAGAAAATGGGTCACTTTTTGGGTTGGCAGGCTGTAATTAGTGAGGTAGCACAAGGATCAGTGCTTGGGCCTCAGCTTTTCACAATCTGTATCAATCATTTGGATGAGGGGACCAAATGTAATATATTCAAGTTTGCTGATGATACAAAGCTAGATGGGAATGTAAGTTGTGATGAAAATGCAAAGAGGCTTCAAGGGGATATAGACAGGTATATACAGGCTAAAGGAATGGGCAAGAACATGGCAAATGGAATATAATGTCGAGAAATGTGAAGCAGAGTATTTTTTAAATAGTGAGAGATTGGGAAGTGTTGGTGTTCAGAGGGACCTGGGTGTCCTTGTACATGAATCACTGAAAGTTAACATACAGGTACAGCAAGCAATTAAGAAAGCAAATGTTGGCCTTTATTACAAGAACATTTGAGTATAAGAGTAAAGACGTCTTATTGAAATTATATAGGGCCCTGGTGAGACCACACCTGGAGTATTTTGCGCAGTTTTGGTCTCCTTTCCTAAGGAAGGATATACTTGCCATAGAGGGTATGCAACAAAGGTTCACCAGATTGATTCCTGGCATGGGGGGATTCTCCTATGAAGAGAGATTGAGTAGACTAGGTCTATATTCTTAGAGTTTAGAAGAATGAGAGGTGATCTCATTGAAACGTACAACATTCTTACAGGGCTTGACAGGGTAGATGCAGGGAGGATGTTTCCTCTGGCTGGGGAGTCGAGAATCAGCAGTCACAGTCTCAGAATCAGGGGTCGGCCATTTAGGACT
The DNA here is from genome assembly GCF_044704955.1 of Pristiophorus japonicus. Classification (NCBI taxonomy): domain Eukaryota; kingdom Metazoa; phylum Chordata; class Chondrichthyes; family Pristiophoridae; genus Pristiophorus; species Pristiophorus japonicus. The sequence continues at coordinate 198,778,793 of NC_091987.1, forward strand.
GAGATGAGGAGAAATTTCTTCACTCAGAGAGTGATGAATCTTTGGAATTCTCTACCCCAGAAGACTGTGGAGGCTCAGTCGTTGAGTATATTCAAGACAGAGATTGATCGATTTTTGGATATTAAGGGAATCAAGGGAAATGGGGATAGTGCAGGAAAGTGGAGTTGAGGTAGAAGGTCAGCTGTAATTGTATTGCATTGCAGAGCAGGCCAACTGGGCCGAATGGCCTACTCCTGCTCCGAATTCTTATGCCCTTATGTTCTTATGTAATCCTACATCTATCTCTTGATTGAACTCACCACTCTTTCAGTTTGATGCTCTTTCCTCATGCTCTATCACTCTTTGCCTTTCTGTTAATTTATGGAATTGAAATGGAGTGTCGCAAAACGGGGCCTTAGGCTTTGGCCTTGGATACAGGCTGAGAGTGCATACTGCTGCCTTATTAATCCATGTGTAACATTGTGTAGCAAGTACTTGGCACGTAGATTAACCACCAGTTCAACAAAAACAACTTGCATTTATATGGCGCCTTTAACTTAGTGAAACATTCCAAGGTGCTTCACAGGAGCATTATCAAACAAAATTTGACTCCGAGCCACATAAGGAGATATTAGGACAGATCAAAGAGGTAGGTTTTAAGGAGCATTTTAAAGCAGGAAGGAGAAGTGGAGAGGTTTACGGAGATATTTCCAGAGCTTAGGGCCTAGGCAGTTGAAGGCGCAGCTGTCAACGGTGGAGCGATTAAAATCTTGGAGGTGCAAGAGGCCAGAATTGGAGGAGCACAGAGCTCTCAGAGTGCTGTGAGCCTGGAGGAGGTTACAGAGATAGGGAGGTGTGAGGCCATAGAGGATTTGAAAACAAGGATGCAAATTTTAAAATCGAAGCCATGACAGACCAAGAACCAATGTAGGTCAGCGAGTACAGGGGTGATAGGTGAAGGGGACTTGGTGCGAGTTAGGATATGGGCAGCAGAGCTGTGGATGAGCTCAAGTTTATGGAGGGCAGAAGTAGGAAAGCCGGCCACGAGAGTGTTGGAATAATCGAGCCTAGAGGTAACAAAAACATGGATGAGGATTTCAGCAGCAGATGAGCTGAGGCAGGGGCAGAGTCGGGTGATGTTACAGAGGTGAAAGTAGGCAGTCTTGTTGATGGCATGGATATGTGGTCGGAGGGTCAAATACAAAACCAAGGTTGCGATTGGTCTGGTTTAGTCTCAGACAATTGCCAGGGAGTGGAATGTAGTTGGTGACTAAGGAACTGAGTTTGTGGCGGAGCTTGAAGACAATGGCTTTGGTATTTCCAATATTTAGTTGGAGGAAATTTCTGCTCATCCAGTACTGGATCTCTTTCTCTCATTATTTGTTTCTTTCTCTATCTCTCTTTCTATCTTTGTATCTCTCTCTCTCTTTATCTCTCATTTATTTTCTTTATTACTGTGTGATAAGAGCTGTATGGATCTACCATTTGGCAAGTTGTATGATACATTTTCTTGCTCCAGAGCTGTATGTGTAGTGATTTATCTTGACATAACCTGTGTTTCTTTTTCTATTCCAATAGTTAGAGGACACAAGTAAACTGGTCTAGCCTTAAGTGAGATTAACAATTAGGGAGTTGAAATTGTGCTGTGCCACATTTGTGAGAAATGCTTTAATATGTTATTATGACATTCCTTTGTCTTCTATTATCAGGAAGGTACAGACACATTTATTTTAAATAGGTTATTACTTTTCTTAAAATATTAGAGAGAAAAATTTCATGCAAAGAAGTTAACCTGATCATTACTATATATTGCACAGTGATTTTAACTCCAAGGTGACATTTTTCCCATGGATTATTTAAATAGACTTCCATTTTAAGTAATTGATAAAATATTGCTTAATTCCTTGCAAAAAGAAATCAGTGAGATATCTGTTTGAGAATATGATTGAAGATGTAAAGATAAGTTATAGACGTAGGTGAATAATTGCCTTGTGGAACAGTACAAATCAGGCCTATTTGGACCACAGAAATATGATCGGTTAATTGCCGGTGTTGAATAATACTGATTATAATGTGGACTTATAGGCTACAGTTTTCATTCGTTACCTTCAGAGTTGCAGGCAAAATTTATCTTAGAAATTTTACTGGCTAATTTATCCCCGCCACCAGATTCAAAAGAATCTGTGCAAACTGCAAGTGGTTTGTTAGAAAGTCCAGGAATGAGGGGTCAAAAATCATTTCCTTTTTCATATATTGTTTTTTTAAGTTATCACATTATTATTGGACTGGTCTGACATTTTAGGATGATGAGATTTTGGGCTGGTTCTATGGTCAGTTGCCCCTTGGCACTCACAGGGGATGTTGTTCATTTTTTTACTGTTCTGCAGGGCAATTATTCATCTATATCTATAACTATCTTAGTCAGGAAATCGTGATCCTAGAGGACCTGATCCAAACATTAAATAAATGGACAGAAATTCAGGCACGGTGAGTTTGTGAATTGCCGATGCTCCCTGTGATCCATGCTGGGAACACCTAAACGGAGAAATCATCCCTTCTACATTGTTCCAAATTATATCTATCCATCCATCCTGTATTTATAAAATCATCATAGGCAGTCCCTCAATATCGAGGAAGACTTGCTTCCACTCTAAAAGTGAGCTCGTAGATGACTGAACAGACCAATGCGGGAATTATAGTCTCTGTCACAGGTGGGACAGACAGTCGTTGAAGGAAAGGGTGGGTAGGACAGGTTTGCCGCACGCTCCTTCCGCTGCCTGCGCTTGGTTTCTGCATGCTCTCGGTGACGAGACTCAAGATGCTCAGCGACTTCCCGGATGCTCTTCCTCCATTTATGGCAGTCTTTGGCCAGGGACTCCCAGGTGTCAGTGAACAACTCATAAGTTCAATTTAACTCTCATTATTCTGGAGATCAGTCAGCCATGTGCAGTTAAAATGGCAATCCTCATACAGACAGTTTCTTAATACAGATCGAAGACGCTATACCTCCTACCTAGAGGGTGCTATACATTCTATGGTTACACATCCATCCATCCATCCATCTCTCTCTCTCTCTACCTATATCTCTCTATCTTTGTATCTCTCTCTCTATCTCTCTACCTATCTCTCTCTTTCTTCGTCTCTCTCTCTCTGTATCTCTCTATCTATCTCTCGATCTTTGTATCTCTCTCTCTGTATCTCTCTATCTATCCCTCTCTATCTTTGTATCTCTCTCTCTCTGTATCTCTATCTATCTTTCTCTATCTTTGTATCGCGCTCTCTATATCTCTCTGATGTCATGTATGTAACACCACTGTATTACTGTACAGACTTGACTTTGATGCACACCTTGACCATAAGAGGTGCACTTATGGGAGACTGCCCCATACCTGGGCACTCAGGTATATAAAGGGAGGTCCCACGCAGGGTTGGGTTGTCTTAGTGCTGTAAATAAAGAGTTAAGGTCTGTGTGGACCTTGTCCCCAGGATGTGCCTTGTGTGGTTTCATACTATAGAGTAAGGACTTTACAGTGGCGACGAGAAATGGGAATTCACGACCCACGAGAATGGCCACCGGTCGCACAGAAGAATGGTACTGTGTTGGGGAAGATTGGGACGATTTTGTTGAGAGACTTCAGCAGAGCTTTGTTACGAAGGAATGGCTGGGGGATGCAGCGGCTGACAAGCGCAGGGCTCACCTCTTGACCAGCTGCGGACCAAAGACGTACGCACTCATGAAGGACTTACTAGCACCCGAAAAGCCGGCAGATAAAACCTTTGAGGAGCTCAGCAAGTTAATCGGGGAGCATCTCAAACCAGCGAGCAGCGTACACATGGCCCGACACAGATTCTACACCTACAGACGTTGTGAAGGTCAGAGCATACCAGATTTTTTAGCGGACCTTCGGCGTTTGGCCAGCCTCTGTAAGTTCACAGACGCCTGTAGGGGGGAGATGCTAAGGGACTTCTTTATCGAGGGCATCGGTCATGCGGGAATTTTCCGTAACTTAATTGAGACCAAGGATTTGACCTTGGAAGCAGCGGCGTTGATGACTCAAACTTTCATGGCGGGGGAGGAAGAGACGAAAACGATACACGCGCGCAATTCTGCCCCCAATATAGCGATGGATCAGGGAGTCAATATTATTAATGCGACTCAGCACCCTGCAGGCAGGCAGGGGCAGTCCGTCACCCCTCAGGCAGCCATAGACCCCAGAGTAGGTTTTCCACAGAGACAATGGCAGGCTGAAAGGACATTTACGCCATCACAGTGGACAATGCGGCCCGGGATGGGGCCACTGACACCCACTAATAGGGTACTTAAGAGCAGTCAAAGGGACATTCAAAGCGGAATGCCTGGCCATAGTCCTTTCATTCCCAACAATGGAAACTTTAACTCCTGCTGGAGGTGTGGGGGTAAACACTCAGCCAGATCTTGCAGATTCCAACAGTTTGTCTGCAGAAACTGCAATCTCAGTGGCCATTTAGCTTGAATATGCAGGAATCCTGCGACCAGACTAATATATGAGGCGGATGAACCAGAAGAGGGTCCTTTGAGGCAGGATGACTTTTGGAGCAAATCGATGGAAGCCGAGGTTCAGCGGGTCCATGTGGCAAATATTCACAGTGCATACACCAGAACGCCACCAATGATGATAAAGGTTTTATTAAACGGTATCCCAGCATGCATGGAGCTGGACACGGGGGACAGCCAGTCATTCATGGGCGTTCAGCAATTTGAGAAACTATGGCCCATCAAAGCCAGTAGACCCAAACTAGAACGCATTGAGACACAATTACGGACGTACACTAAAGAGATTATTCCGGAGCTAGGCAGTGCAATGTTGGCTGCCACACACAATGGACTAGTGAATCGGCTGCCGCTCTAGATTGTCCCGGGCAATGGTCCCGCACTGTTGGGGAGGAGCTGGTTAGCCGAGATGAACTGGAAATGGGGAGATGTTCACGCAATGTCGTGCTCACAAGTCCTACAACAATTTGATTCACTATTTCAACCTGGCGTCGGGACTTTCAAAGGCACTAAAGTAGCGATACACATCACCCAGAACGCCAGACTGGTGCACCACAAAGCCAGAGCGGTGCCGTATGTGATGCGTGAAAAAATCGAGAGCGAGTTGGACCGGCTGTTGAGAGAGGGCATCATCTCGCCCGTTGAATTCAGCGACTGGGCGGGTGTCCTAAAAGCGGATGGTTCTATCAGGATCTGTGGCGACTACAAGGCCATCATCAATCGGGTGTCCCTATAAGATCAAGACCCTCTCCAGAGAGCGGAGGACCTTTTCGCCACGCTGGCAGGCGGCAAGCTGTTCACCAAGTTGGACCTCACTTCAGCCTATATGACTCAAGAACTGGCCGACGAATCTAAACTACTGACCACCATCACCACGCACACCAAGTGACTGTTCGTTTATAACAGGTGCCCATTTGGCATTCGGCCAGCGGCCGCGATTTTTCAAAGAAACATGGAAAGCCTGCTCAAATCCATACCTGGAACAATCATATTGCAGGACGACATCCTCATCACGGGTCGAGACACTGAGGAACACCTCCACAACCTGGAGGAGGTGGTACGTCAACTGGACCGGGTAGGCCTGCGACTCCGGAAGTCTAAATGTGTGTTCTTAGCTCCTGAGGTTGAGTTTCTGGGCAGGAGGGTTGCTGCAGATGGGTTTCTGCCCACCGAATTCAAAACAGAGGCGATTCGACGAGCACCCAGGCCCTGCAACACATCAGAGTTGCGTTCATTCCTGGGACTGTTGAGCTATTTCGGGAACTTTCTGCCGAACTTGAGCACGTTGCTGGAGCCGCTACACGTGCTCCTGCGAAAGGGATGCGATTGGTTTTGGGGGGACTGTCAGGAACGGGCTTTCGATCGGGCGCGGAACTTACTTTGTTCTAACAAATTATTGACCTTGTACGACCCCTGTAAAAAATTGGTTCTGACATGTGATGCATCATCCTATGGGGTTGGGTGCGTGTTGCAGCAGGGCAATGCTGAGGGTCAACTGCAACCTGTGGCTTATGCCTCCAGGTCACTCTCTCAGGCTGAACGGGGATATGGGATGGTTGAGAAAGAAGCGCTTGCATGTGTCTATGGTGTGAAAAAAATGCATCAGTACCTCTTTGGTAGGAAATTTGAATTAGCTACAGACCACAAGCCATTAACGTCCCAGCTGTCAGACAGCAAGGCTGTCAATGCCAATGCATCAGCTCGCATACAGCGATAGGCCCTCACGCTGGCTGCCTTTGACTACACAATTCGGCACCGGCCCGGCACCGAAAATTGCGCAGACGCGCTCAGCAGGCTTCTGCTGGCCACCACCGAGGGGGCAGCGGAGCAAAGCGCTGAGATGGTCATGGCTGTCGATGCCTTTGACAGCACAGGCTCCCCCATCACAGCCCGCCAGATCAAAATCTGGACAAACAGAGATCCCCTCCTATCCCTGATTAAGAAATGTGTTCTGACTGAGGATTGGGTGCCCACACAAGGAGAATGCCCTGAGGAGGTCAGACCCTTCCACAGATGGATGGATGAGCTCTCCATCCAGGCCAACTGCCTACTATGGGGCAGCTGGGTAGTTATGCCCCAGAAGGGGAGGGAGGCATTCATCAGGGAACGCCACAGCGAGCACCCAGGTATTGTGCTGATGAAGGCCATTGCCTGGTCACAAGTTTGGTGGCCTGAAATTGATTCAGACCTGGAACACTGTGTTCGCAGGTGCACGACGGGTGCCCAGCTGGGTAATGCCCCAAGGGAGGCCCTGCTCAGCCCGTGGCCCTGGCCCACCAGGCCATGGTCACGCATTCATGTAGACTACGCGGGCCCGTTCATGGGAAAGATGTTTTTCATTGTGTTGGACGCGTACTCGAAATGGATCGAGTGCATCATTTTGAATTCATGCACGACATCCACCACCGTGGAAAGCCTACGTGCGATCTTCGCAACCCATGGCTTGCCGGATATCCTGGTTAGTGATAATGGCCCATGTTTCACAAGCTACGAATTCCAAGAATAATGCCATCAACCACGTCAGGACAGCGCCGTTCAAGCCGGCCTCCAATGGCCAGGCGGAACGTGCGATCCAAATCAATTAAGCAAGATATGCTCAGGATCCAAGGACCCTCCCTACAATGCCGCCTATCGCGCCTCCTGCTGGCCTATAGATCCCGACCGCACTCGCTCACGGGGGTCCTGCCCACAGAGCTACTATTGAAATGGGACACTCAAAACTCGGTTATCCCTCATTCACCCAGTCCTGACCAACATTATTGAGGGCAAGTGCCAATCCCAAAACGAGTACCGTGACCGCAATTCAAGTGGGAGGTGTATAGAAATAAATGATCCTGTATTCGGCCTCAATCACGCCATGGGGCCCAAATGGCTTGAGGGTACTGTAATTGACAAAGAGGGGAATAGGGTCATTGTGGTAAAACTCAGCAATGGTCAGATATGCCACAAGCATCTGGGCCAAGTAAAAAAAAGGTTCAGCACCGACACGGAGGAACGTGAAGAAGACCACGAGTTGGAACTCACACCATCGCCAGTGAATGAGCAACACGAGCAATCAGCAGAATGCACATCCCTGCGGTCAGCCCGGACAGGTTGGAATCACCACAGGTGATAGACACTCACGTTAGTGTCCAACAACCAGAGCCCCAACTGCGGCACTCCACGAGGGAGCGTAGACCACCTGAAAGACTAAACCTATGATCCCAATAAGACTTTGCGGGGAGGTGATGTCATGTATGTAACACCACTGTATTACTGTACACACCTGACCTTGATGCACACCTTGACCACAAGAGGTGCACTTGTGGGAGACTGCCCCATACTTGGGCACTTGGGTATATAAAGGGAGGTCCCACGCAGGGTTGGGTTGTCTTAGTACTGTAAGTAAAGAATAAGGTCTGTGTGGACCTTGTCCCCAGGATATGCCTCATGTGGTTTCATACTATAAAGTAAGGACTTTACATCTACCTATCTGTTTTGTATGCAATAAAGGTTCAAACTGAGTACTGTTTAACTAAGCAAGGTACAACCTTGGCTCTACTTTATTCAGGCCCAAAGTGCCTGACTCTCAAAATGGCTGGCCTTTTAGATCTGAGCAGCACCATATGCATGCTGCTCAGTGGCCTCCAACAATGATGCCATCTGGTGGCTACAAACAGAATGTACATACATGACATGATCTCACTCTATCTTTGTATCTCTCTCTCTCTCTCTGTATCTCTCTACTTATCTCTCTCTTTCTTCGTATCTCTGTGTATTTATTTATCTATCTATCTATCTATCTATCTATCTATCTATCTATCTATCTATCTATCTATCTATCTATCTATTTTTCTATCTATCTATCTATCTATCTCTATCTTTGTATCACTCTCTATCTATCTCTGTCTATCTTTGTATCTCCCTCTGTATGGGGCCAAGTTTCGGCCTGAGTTGCTCCTGTTTTTTTGGAGCAACTGGTTTAGAATGGAGTATCTTAGAAATTTGAATTCTCAGCATTTAGTTTGCTCCAGTTCTAGTCAGTTAGAACAGTTTCACTTTGGAACAGAATTTTTTTTTCAAAAGGGGGCGTGTCCGGCCACTTACGCCTGTTTTCAAAGTTTAGGCAGTGAAAACTTACTCCAAACTAACTTACAATGGAGTATGTTCGAAAAAACCTTGTCTACACTTTAGAAAATCAGGCGTAGGTTATAAATTAGGTTACAAATTAGGCATAGGGAATGGGGGGGGGGGGGGTTAAAGGGAAATTTACAAACATTAAACACTTCAGTTTTACAAATAAAGAGCCATCATCAATAATAAATGATAAATACATCAATAAATCAACCAATAAATCAATCAAAAAAAATTAAGAAATTTTTTTTAAAAAAATTAAAAAATCAATAAATAAAACATTTTCTACTGCAGCACCAGGAGTCTTCCAACAGCGTGCTGGGACGGCCCCCCAGTGTGTCTCTGTCAGTGTCTCTATCTCTCTGTCTATATGTCTGTGTGTGTGTCTCTCACTCTCTGTGTGTCAGTGTCTGTGTTTCTGACAGCGAGGGGAGGGGGAGGGGGAGAAGGGGAGGGGGAGAAGGGAGGGATGGGGAGAAGGGGAGGGGGAGAAGGGAGGAAGGGGGAGAAGGGGGGTGGGAGGGAGGGGGAGAAGGGGGGTGGGGGGAGGGGAGAAGGGAGGTGGGGGGAGAGGAGGGGAGAAGGGGGTGGGGTGGGGGTAGAGGGGGGTGGGGTGGGGTGGGGGTAGAGGGGGGTGGTGGGGGAGGAGTTGGGGTGGGGGGAGGATGTGGGGTGGGGGGGAGGAGGAGGGGTGGCGGGGTGGAAGGAGGAGAGGAGGGGTGAGGAGAAGGAGGGGCAGGGAGAAGGGGGGGAGAGGGGGAGAAGGGAGAGAGGAGAGAGGGTGGGAGGGAAGGAGGGAGGGAGGGAGGGAAGGAGAGAGGATGGAGGGAAGGAGAGAGGAGGGAGAGAGGAGGGAGGGAGGGAGAGAGGAGAGAGGGAGGGAAGGAGAGGGGGGGAGGGAGGGAAGGAGAGGGGGGGAGGGAAGGAGAGAGTAGGGAGGGAGGGAAGGAGAGAGAAAGGAGAGAGGAGGGAGGGAGGGAGAGAGGAGAGAGGGAGGGAAGGAGAGGGGGGGAGGAAGGGAAGGAGAGGGGGGAGGGAAGGAGAAGGGGGGGAGGAAGGAGAGAGGGGGGAGGGAAGGAGAGAGGGTGGGGGGGAGGGAAGGAGAAGGGGGAGGGAAGGAGAGGGGGGGAGGGAAGGAGAGAGGATGGAGGGAAGGAGAGAGGAGGGAAGGGGAGGGAGGGAGGCAGAGAGGAGGGAGGGAGGGGAGAGAGTAGGAAGGGAGGGAAGGAGAGAGAAGGGAGAGAGGGAGGGAGGGAGGGAGAGAGGGAGAGGGAGGGAAGGAGAGGGGGGGAGGGAGGGAAGGAGAGGGGGGGAGGGAAGGAGAAGGGGGGAGGGAAAAGAGAGGGGGGAGGGAAGGAGAGAGGGTGGGGGGGAGGGAAGGAGAAGGAGGAGGGAAGGAGAGAGGGGGGAGGGAAGGAGAGAGGATGGAGGGAAGGAGAGAGGAGGAAGGGAGGGAGGAGCAGAGAGGAGGGAGGGAGGGAAGGAGACGTAGGGAGGGAGGGAAGGAGAGAGAAGGGAGAGAGGAGGAGGGAGGGAGAGAGGAGAGAGGGAGGGAAGGAGAGGGGGGGAGGGAGAGGAAGGAGAGGGGGGAGGGAAGGAGAGAGGGGGAGGGAAGGAGAGAGGGTGAGGGGGAGGGAAGGAGAGGGGGGAGGGAAGGAGAGAGGGGGGAGGGAAGAAGAGAGGGGGAGGGAAGGAGAGAAGGGGGGAGGGAAGGAGAGAGGGGGAGGGAAGGGAGAGAAGGAGGCTGAATGGCCGGGCCCAAGACCTTGGGCTGGATTTACAGGTAGGTGGCGTCGGGTCTCGGGAGGGTCGCGGAGGTCCGGGGGGCGGGAGGGGGGCAGAGAGTAGCGGAAGTCCGGGGAGGGGGGAAGAGTTGCGGAGGTCCGGGGGGGGGGGGGAGAGTCGCGGGGGGGGGGAGGGAAGAGTCGCGGAGGTCCGGGGGGGGGGGGTGGGTAGAGAGGGTCGCGGAGGTCTGGGGGGGGGGGGAGAGAGAGTCGCAGAGGACCTGTGGGGGGGAGCGGGGGTCGGGTCAGGTCCGGTCGGGTGGGAGGAGCCTTATTTACGCAGTCCCAGTGAGGCCATTCGGCCAGGGCTAGGGGCTGTGTGCTTCGGTCCCCTCCCACAATTTTGTGCGCCTGGAGCTACTGCACAAGCTACTGTTTTTAGCGCAGGGACCTGGCTTTGCCCGCTACAGCTCATGCTGCGCCGCGCCCAGCTCCAGAGGACCTGCAGGGAGCCGGAGAACATGTAAGTTTTTTTTAGGCGCGCTTTCTGGCGCGAAAAACAGGCGTCCAGGTCCGGGCTGCGCCGTTTTAGGCACGGCCCGAAACTTGGGCCCTATCTCTCTATCTATCTCTTTCTATCTTTGTATTGCTCTCTCATCTCTCTACCTATCTCTCTGTCTTTGTATATCTCTCTCTGATCTCTCTACCTATCTCTCTCTATCTTTGTATCTCTCTCTCTATCTCTCTAGCTGTCTCCCATGTACCTGAGTGCATCCTTTATGTGTTGGGTTTCTTATAGATTAATTCCTGGGTGATTAGGCTCCTCCATTTGTTACCAAATTAAATGACGCAGATTTTGCTGAAAACATAATGGCTTGTGAACGATGCACATCGTTATTAATGTGCAAATCATCCAGCAACTTGTAACGAGGAAGCGATAACCCGTGAATAGCGAATTGCCACGTTACTGGACGCTCTGCTGTTAGCCTCACGAAAACAGTATCTCATCCTTAACCTCCCCTTGAGTTTCATGTAGTTGCTGCATTCTCACATTAATTGTTCATTAACCTCGCGACAGATAGTTAGTAAGTCTAGTAATTAACAGCACAAGTACCCTTTTAACAACATGATAATTGTTAATGACTGCCAATGAACCTCTCTTGCCCAGAAAATGAATTATAAATGTAGAGTATCATTCCTTCAGGTTGTGAATTGTTGTTGATGATTTTAAAAATTTCAACAACAAAAAATGTCTTACTTTTCCTTTCTGTCTCTTTTTGTCTCTTTCTCTTAATCCAATCTTTCTTTCCTTCTCTTTATTTCCAAGGGTTATATCAATAGAACCATTCAGTATAAATCAAAGGACACCATTATTGCACGGTCGAGGTGGCTGGTCAGACCCCCATCTCGAGTACTGAGCTTAGCTTTGGTCCCCACATGATGGGTGATATGGTGGCCTTGGAAAAAATCCAGAGCAGAGCTACAAGAATGATTCCGAGCTTCATGAACCTCAGTTACTCAGATAGGCTCAAGGACCTTGGTCTATTTACTTTACAGGAATGTAGACTTAGAGGTGACCTGATAGAGGTCTATAAAATAATTAAAGGGATGGCTCGTGTAACTATTGATAGATTATTCCAGTTTAACAGACCGGGGACACAGGTTTGAACTATGTAAGAGTAGGAATAGTCTGGATATTAGGCTTCTTAGTTCTTCTTTTCCCAGATACATTTGTAGAGTGTTTGTTTTGCACTCTACTCTGATTCTTAGATCTCAGAACTTATAGTGGGAAAGGACAGCACGTGGCACAACATTTAGGCTTAACCCAGTGTCAGGCTGAAGTACAGGACTAGACTTCTGAGAAATATTGACTTAAGACATACAATCACCACCTCTGGCTGTAGCCATTGTAGGTTCTTGGTTGTTGATTGCATGATCGGTTGGTTCTTCTTCTGTCCATTCTCTGCAGTGCTCTTCCCGTTCCTGTCCTTCTGTCTCCCAAGCCTTTCTGTTCCAAGAAAATAGGTGAACCCTTACACATTGCTGGCTAGTGTGGGGGTTGCTGACTCTTTGAATGCCTTCAAGAGGATGCTCGCCCTGTTCCTGACTGGGGAAGAGATTGCATTACATAGAAGGTAAGAGTCTTTATCGGTTACACTTGGTCCGTGTCATCTGCTGGGCTGGCTTTGATCACCTGAGGGTATCGGAGGGGAACTTTACAGAGTATTTTTTTCCTTTATTGGCCCTGGGGTTTTTTTCTGTTTTTTTTTTCCTCTCCCGGGAGATTACATGGCTGCAGGGGTGGGCATGATGTGGGGGATGGGGAGGTTGGGTGCGGCGAGAAATGTTTAGTCATAATGTTCCAGCCATTGTGGTGTGAGGCCAGCTTGATGAACCAACTGTTCTTTTCCTGCCTGTCAATTTTGTATGTTCTCTTTCTGGACCTGATTTGACATTGAATTGACCCATACTAATTCATCCCTCTTAGCACTCCTTCTGTTCATTTCTCAATGCTCTCATCTCATGGGTTAAGGAGATACACTTTGTGCCATTGTTCACCAAGGTCCCAGATGCCCTGTTGCCCTTGCTGTGCCATTATCAGCTCACAGTTCCTTTGTGGGCAAAACGTTTTAAAAGCTAAATGTGCACAAACTAATAGGGCACACTGCAAGATACCCGCTCCAGCAAATTCAGAGTCAATATCTTCGTATTGATGTTACCTTGTGGTTTGCCACATAAAACACCGCCATATCTTGAAATTAATAACAGCTTGTGGTATGACCCATTTAAAAGAAAATTTCCACTTACTTGCTCTCTTGGTTTGTCTCTCTCCCTGTAGTTACACTCCTGCCCTCCCACGCACACTAAGCTCTGGTCTGGGTGTTGCTTTCAATCTAAGCAGCTCAATACAGGCTGTATGTGAGAAATGAGACATGTTCTGCAGTCAACATACGGCTGGTTTTGGAATATCAAAAGCTCCCAGTGTTGTCAGACCTCAAGATGCTTTCATCTAATATTTAGGGCCCAAATTTGCCCAGGAGTTGCTCTGTTTTTTTTGGAGCAACTTGATTTTTTTGGAGTATCTTAAAAATCACAATTCTGCCCATTTAATTTGCACAAGTGTAAGTGAGTTAGTTAGGATTTTTTTAGTTTTGTTTTTTTTTCAAAAGGGGGCGTTACCAGCCACAATGTTTTGACCATTTAAGCAAGTTTGGACAGCTAATAGTTGCTCCAAACTAACTTAGGCCAGCACAGAAAACCCTTGAGGAGAGTTAAGAAATCAGTGCAGGTAAGTACATTCTAAAGCACCAACACTATACAAAGCACAAAAATAAGCATTCATTAACAAATAAAAAATACAAGGAAGCTGAGAGGATCTGTACCTAGCACCAAGACTTATAAAGCACTAAACAAAGCACAAAAAATAATAAGCAATTAATTAACAAATAAAAAAATGAAGGAACCCTGCACCTAAAGCACCAAGACCAAAGTAATAAGCAATCAATCAATCAATAACAAATAAAAACAAAGTAACCTTGTCCAAACTACTCCTACACAGTCCCTTTCAGTGACATTCTTTTGCTGGCTCCTACTTTATTCTAACCAATGGCATATAAATACTCAGCACAGTGTATAGACCAAGTGCAGCGCACTTACTCCATCCATTGTGTGGCCTTGTGGACATTGCCATCATGATTTGTCTCAATCCTTCCCATTTGTTTCAGACATTGGACACCTAAGCTTCTTCTAAACTGATTCCCTTGTAGAAAACATCAGTATACTAACCAGCTGCAGGGTTTCATTGACAACCTGCTGGGGTTCTGGTTCTCTCAGACCGCCTTTTACTGGTGTGGCTGGATAAAGCAGCGGACCGCCAATGAGGGAGCCCATTCGGCCAGGGATAGGGGTGGTGCACTCTGGCCCCTCCCACACAGCCTGCAGAGCGCACTCACAGATTCTGGGGGCAAGCAGCTACTGCGCATGCGCGCACACTCTAGCGTGCATGTGCAGAGGTCCCGGCAGGCACTGTTTTCAGCGCCGGGACCTGACTCCGCCTCCCCACTGCCTTTGCTATGCCACACCAAGGCCTATGACGGTCCATGGAGTGGGGAGAATACCGAGGTAAATTTTTGGCGGCGTTTTTGAGTACAAAGTCAGCGTACCTCAGGCAAGTGCGGCGTTTTAACCGGAGGGCCAAATTTTAGCCCACAATCTTTTATTTAATGTTCTTTCATGAAATATCCGTGAACTTCAAGCAATGTACTTGACTCTCAATTCAACTTAAATCTTTTCATTATTTGAAACACATTCCCCCGCCCCCCCCACAACAAAACTAGAGGCCATAAATATAAGATAGTCACCAAGAAATTTAATAGGGAATTCAGAAGGAACTTCTTTACCCAAAGAGTGGTGAGAATGTGGAACTCGCTACCACAGGGAGTGGTTGAAGCGAATAATGTAGATGCATTTAAGGAGAGGCTAGACAAACATATGAGGGAGAAGGGAATAGAGGGTGATGCAGATAGATTTAGATGAGGAAAAACGGGAGGAGGCTTGAGTAGAGCATAAATGCCGGCATGGACTGGTTGGGCCGAATGACCTGTTTCTGTGTCGTATATCTTATGTATGTAGTCCTATGTAAACAAGAGATGAATTGTGAAAGAAACCCTGACAATTTTCTTCAGAACAGAAAAAAAGAAAACCCATGAATACTGGGAATCTAAAAAATAAAACCCAGAAGATTCTGGAAATCTACCGCAGACCTATCAGATGAGAGGTCACGACTTGTAATGCCAACCTGTCTTTTTCTCTTTTCACATATCGATGGATGTGATGTTTACTTCCAGCATTTTGTAATTTTATTTGAATTTTCTCAGACACTGGAGTAATTTGTTAACAATCACGTTGAACCAAAGTATGCAAATCAACAGGGCAAACTGCTGCATGTCTTTGCAACGCTGCTCATTTTTAGTCCATGTACCAGGCATGAGGGCAGAGGCATTTTCACAAAGACATTAGTGATTTGTACTGTGCAGATTCACTCATTCACAATTGGTGCTTTACTATGACAACTAATAATTTTATTCCGCTAATATCCTTTTCTTTTAGGGCCAGTGTAAAGAGGGGATTTAGTCCCATCAATTGTGAATGGGTTCAAATCTAGGTTCCAGTACTGAAAAATATAGCACCACCCATTCACCTTATTTGTTACTAATGGATCTTCTGTGGTGTTGTACACAGTAAATTGGAGAATATTTACATATTGGCTTAGAAATTCAATTTTTAGGGCCATGGTGGGGCCCTGAGCCTGAATAGTGAGGCCCAAGATGTTCCCGCCCCACCCAAATTGGGTCTTGGGCCTCAGTTCCATCGTACTGGTGAGCTGAGGAGAGTAACAGGTAACCCACTCGCAAAGCGGGATTGAAGATCAGACCACTGCATAGTAATGTCTCTCAGGTAAGTGCGGAAAAGGGGCGACCAGGAAGGGGGACGCGGCAACCGGGTCAGAAAGAGGGCCGATTGAGTCAGGAGGTAGTGGTAGCCGGCTTGGGAGGAAGCGGTGGCTGTGGATGGGTGGGAAGGGAGGAAGAAGATAACAGTAGCCAGCAAGGAGGAGGTAGCAGTGGCTGAGGGGAGGTAGCGGTGCCTGGGGGATTGGGGAGGGGGTGGGAGGCCCTCCAAGAAATGTGTGCAGAAGTGAGCAATGCAGTTACTCCTAATAATGACAAATGGACACACGCAAAAGGACTCAGGCCTCAGTCAGCAGCTCCCCGTCATGTATCTTTGCATTTGTATCAGTCCTAAATAAGGCCACTCTCCTTTGATCCATCCCTTGCAACACAACCAACCATTCAGCATCAAAGGCAGCAGCATTGCCTATTTTTCTCTGTTGTGCCACTGTGAATATTAGAACACTTTTCTCTACCACCAGTACAGCTTATCCTTTAATTACACGCTGCAGCCCTTTAAATGCTGCTGCCTCACTAGGTTTGCAGTCAATTAAGCTACAGGCCAATCTCTGGGCACACTTTTCATTTGCCAATAATCTATTGAAATTAGAAGGGTGGCCTCTTGCTGCAGAATTCAGTGTGGTCAACATTGCCCTCCACATTCTCGTGGCTGTTAATTCTTCTTAGTAAGTTCCTTTAATCATATACAGAAGCAAAATACTGCGGATGCTGGAAATCATCAGTTTTCAGTGCTGCGTTATACAAATCAACCAAATGGAATAAAAGAATTGCAAAATTAATTTAAATTCCTTTATTTATATCTTGGTTCCTCATATTGAAACTTGCTGATATTATTCACGTTGCTAGGAAAAGGTGATAAGTGGAAATTGGCAGGTAGCCCAGACCAGATTTAAGCACCTACTGGATGCTGGTTCGAGAGCATTATTGGTCAGCTTTTATAATTATTTACTTTTTAAATGTTGTTGTGATGGCTGGATTCCCATTTTAGTGTACATTTCCAAGTAGAAAATTGTTTTAAATTTTAATTTACAACAATGTTGTTGCAAAATGACTAATTACAATGCTTCTTGGAGGGAATACATCGTACTGGAGGAAATGAAATCCCAGTTATTGACACTTCATAGCTAACCTCAATTTTTTTGGATGCCAAATTGAAGTGTCATATATCATCGGGGGTAAAAATCTCTGAAGGGTCAAACTCAGAGTCCTCAGCCGGTCCGGAAATTGGGCCACATTTTTATGCGCGCGCTGCCAACACCTGTTGCTGCTCCAGAGGCCACGCACGCATTAAACAGCACAAATGTTGGGCTGCTTACCTCACTGGCAGTGGTGGAAGGTAAGTCCTGGGGTGGGGTTTTGGAGAGGGAAACGGGGAGTGGGGGGGCATCAGTGAGGTAATCACAACTGTGTAGTCGGAGGAGCAATCCTGCTCCTCCGGGCTCTACAGGAAGGTATCATTAAACTTACCTTTCGTTGGCAGCCTCTGCTCGGGTTGCAGCAGCCCCTGAAGAATCCCATTGCTGTTTTTGTGAATGGACCTAAAAAAGGTGTTCGTTCTGTTAGCTATGTAAATGATGAGCTTAACACTTATTTTAGGTGCTTGCCAGAGACATTTGAAACATGTCCCGACCCAATTTCGTGCAACAGGCGTCTTTGGAGCATAGGACATTGATCCCCGAAATTGCGCCTCGTTGCTTCCATTTTACGCCTATAAACTGGGTGTGCCGAGATCCAACTTCTACCGCTACATTTTTCGAAAGAAAGTCTTGCATTTACAGAGTGCCTTTCATGGCCTCAGGTCATTGCAAAGTGCTTTACAGTCAATTGAGTGCTTTTGAAGTGTAGTCACTGTTGTAATGTAGGAAATGCAGCAGCCAATTTACACACAGCAAGCTCCCACACAAAGCAACGTGATAATGACCAGATAATCTGTTTTTTAGTGATGTTGATTCAGCGATAAATATTGACTCGGACACCAGTGATAACTCCCCTGCTCTTCTTTGAATTAGTGCCATGGGATCTTTTACGTCCACCTGAGAGCAGATGGGGCCTCGGTTTAATGTCTCATTCAAAAGACGGCACCTCCGACAATGCAGCACTACCTCAGCACTGCACTGGAGTGTCAGGCTGGAATTGATGCTCAAGTCTCTGCAGTGTGACTTGAACCCACAACTGTCTGACTCAGAGGTGAGAGTGCTACCCACTGAGCCACAGCTGACACCAAAAGTAAACAAATGAATAAGCAAGAGAGATAAAAACTTTTAATTAATTTCTGAAAAAGCGCTCGATAAACTCTGAAATAAAAGTCAGATCACAACTGCAGAGATTTTTTCATTCTAAGGTTTTTGTTAACAGGATGGATGAAATGAAGGCGGCTCTAATCCATGATATTGTTCCTCCAGCATGGAAACACCAAGATATTGGTCTACACCATTCAGGGTGATCAGTTGCTCTGATTTCATCTACAGATTTTGGTGCAGTCAGTACCAATGTCCAACTCAGTTAAGGTCCTATACTCTTATATCATATGTTTTCTTATATTGGAAATATAATTAATGCCACTTTACTCAAACCTAAGCAGGCATAATAAAAACCCACCCAATAACCAACAACAACTTGTATTTATATAGCACCTTTAATGTAGTAAAATGTCCCAAGGTGCTTCACAGGAGCATTATAAAACAAAATTTGACACATGAGAACATAAGAACAAGAACATAAGAATTAGGAACAGGAGTAGGCCATCTAGCCACTCGAGCCTGCTCCGCCATTCAACAAGATCATGGCTGATCTGGCCGTGGACTCAGCTCCACTTACCCGCCCGCTCCCCGTAACCCTTAATTCCCTTATTGGTTAAAAATCTATCTATCTGTGACTTGAATACATTCAATGAGCTAGCCTCAACTGCTTCCTTGGGCAGAGAATTCCACAGATTCACAACCCTCTGGGAGAAGAAATTCCTTCTCAACTCGGTTTTAAATTGGCTCCCCTGTATTTTGAGGCTGTTCCCCCTAGTTCTAGTCTCCCCGACCAGTGGAAACAACCTCTCTGCCTCTATCTTGTCTATCCCTTTCATTATTTTAAACGTTTCTATAAGATCACCCCTCATCCTTCTGAACTCCAACGAGTAAAGACCCAGTCTACTCAATCTATCATCATAAGGTAACCCCCTCATCTCCGAAATCAGCCTAGTGAATCGTCTCTGTACCCCCTCCAAAGCCAGTATATCCTTCCTTAAGTAAGGTGACCAAAACTGAGCCACATAAGGAGATATTCGGGCAGATGGCCAAGAGCTTGGTCCGAGAGGTCGATATTAAGGAGCGCCTTAAAGGAGGAAAGAGAGGTGGAGAGGCGGAGAGGTTGAGGGAGGGAGTTCCCGAGCTTAGCACCGAGGCAGCTGAAGGCACGGCCACCAATGATATCGATTGATGTCATACTCCAGATTCACTAGCGTTTCACACACTCAGCTCGGCCCAAGCAATTTCCTGTCACAGGTTCCTACCAAAAATGTGGTTTCACATTCGGCACCTCGGCACTTTTGTGTTCTGTAACTGTATCGAGGGCACTGTGTGTGAGGAAATGCATTACTGCCGTTTTATGTAGCACTTTAAAAGCTGTTTGACATAATGCTTCTTCAAATGAAGAAGTGCTGTTATCATATGCTTTTAAAAAAGAAAAACAACCATTGTATCAGCAGGATGTAGAATTTGGTTACATAAAATGTTTTGTTTGAAGTACCAGAGCTGAAAATTCACTGTCGCTGAGAGCATCAGTGGATAGGATTCACTTCATTGGAAAGATTAAAAGCGCCACCTCTTGTACATTAATTATCACTACAGCAGAAAACAAAACTCCAGCTAGCTGCTGCTGTAATTCCCATTCATTTTTGTTGTTTTTAAGCCTTGCGTAAAAGGATGTCTTTTATGTTTGTGCATTTTGTATGGACTCCAGGGGACCGAAATTGTCTCTTCCTTTAAGGCCTGTTACCACCGCAAATCGGCAAACACGCTATGGAGTGGAGTGGCCGCCGACTTTTGGTGGAGTAGCCGCTGATAGCCCAATTGCCCTCCCGAGTTTTACCGGCGGTGCATGGCTCTCCCCCCCTGCTGTCGATCCGTCTTAAGCGTGTCATCACCGTGCGCACTGCCGATCTAACCTCCCGACGGCGACATTCTCGTTGGAAAACAAGCTTTCTCCCAGTGGTCCAATGAGGCTGTGGCTATCTGTAGCGGTGGTGCTGCTTCCCCTTAGGGGAACTGCCGGCATGTTTTTTTTTGTCGGCCGACTGCCATGTTGGCCTGACAGTTATGCCCCCAGGTTCGGCTGGGCTGCCAACAGGCAGCCTGGCACCCTCTCTTGGGTGCCAGGCCACTGGCCCAGCCAAAGCAGACAGCCAGTTTGCACACAGCAAGATCCCACAAACAGCCATATGTTGATGACCAGATATGCTGTTTTTTAGTGATGTTGATTCAGCAATAAATATTGGCTCGGGCACCAGGGATAACTCCCCTGCTCATCTTTGAAATAAAGCCATGGGATCTTTTACATCCACCTGAGCGCCTTAAAGGGGCCTCGGTTTAATGTCTCATCCAAAAGACATCACCTCTCACAGATTTTGGCGCAGTTAGTACCAATGTCCAACTCAGTTAAGGTTCTATAGTTTTATATCATATGTTTTCTTATATTGCAAATACAATTAATACCACTTTACTCAAACCTAAGCAGGCAGAATAAAAACCCACCCGATATCCAACAATAACCTGTATTTATATAGCACCTTTAACAAAGTAAAATGTCCCAAGGTGCTTCACAGGAGCGTTATAAAACAAAATTTGACACCGAGTCACATAAGGAGATATTCAGGCGGTGGCCACAAGCTTGGTCAGAGGTAAGTATTAAGGAGCGCCTTAAAGGAGGAAAGAGAGGTAGAGAGGGTTAGGGAGGGAATTCCCAAGCTTAGCACCTAGGCAGCTGAAGGCATGGCCACCAATGGCTCCAAGTAAATCGATTGATGTCATTCTCCAGATTCATTAGCTTTTCACACACGCAGCTAGACCTGAGCAATTTCCTGTCACAGGCGTTCCTATCAAAAATGTGGTTTCTCATTCGACACCTTGGCACATTTGCGTTCTGTAACTGTATCGAGGGCACTGTGTGTGAAGATTTGCATTTCTACCATTTTATGTAGCACTTTGAAAGTTGTTTATATAATGTTCCTTCAAATGAAAAAGTGCTGTTTTCATATGCTTTTAAATAAGAGAAACAGCCATTGTATCAGCAGGGTGTGGAGTTTGGTTGCAAAAAATGTTTTGTCTGAAGTACCAGAGCTGGAAATTCGCTGTCGCTGAGGGCATCAGTGGATAGGATTCATTACATTGGAAAGATGAACAGCGCCACCTTTTGTACATTAATTATCACTACAGCAGAAAACAAAACTCCAGCTAGCTGCTGCTGTAATTCCTTCCCATTCACTTTTGTTAGTTTTAAGCCTTATATAAAGGAATGTCCTTTATGTTTGTGCAATTAGTATTTTGTCTAGACTCGTGGAAGTTTGTAGTTCAAAATCTAAGTTGAATTAATTGAAAATTAAAAGAGTAAAACTGCAAGCGATAGATTTTAACTATCAGGTGGAGCCTGCTGCCAGGGTTTCAGGCGCCAAGCAGATGTCGCAATAGAGCTTGCCGGCTATGGGCCGGTGTGATACTGGGGGACCCGGAGGCCGGAGGCTAGACCGGCTTAGAAAAGGAAGGCTTGGAGTGGGCAGGTGGGGTGAGAGGAGGGGTTGTGACCCGTAGCCCTGTAGCTAACGGCACTTCCAGTGCACACCCAAGTACTTGTTAAATGCGGTGAGGGTTTCTGCCTCCACCACCCTTTCAGACAGTGAGTTCCAGACTCCCACTGCCCTCTGGGTGAAAATGTCCTAGGTGATACAATTTAAGTTCAACACCACGATAGCAGCAGCAGCGGGAGGGGGAGAGAGATGAACAAGGAGGTGGAGTGTGGGGCAATTCCAGACATGTTGGCATGCCGATCAAAGTTTGGCACCATGGCTGCATCAGGTGCAACTACCCCATTGCCAGCTCATCAAACTATATCCTCAATTTATGATCCGTCAGAAGGTAAGAGACAAGCCCAGATTGGCGGCGTAAGTCACTCATTTGCCGCCCGCTGACCTTCGAGGGCCCTCTCCGATAAAAGTCCCGCCGAAAATAACGGCAGGTACCTCGGTGGCCATCAGCGGTCCTTTGGGCGACACTTGGGCGTGCGAAGGCCTTCATCAATTTTGGGCCCATGGACTGATCCTTGTGGTACCCCACGAGTTATAGCCTACCAACCCAAAAATGACTCGCTTATTCCTACTCTCTGTTTCTATCCATTGAGTAGAAGGATATATGCCTGAATGGAATAATATGGGGAAGAACCATTCCAACAGAAAAAGTTACTTTGTTTTGAAAAGGAATTGGTTGTATGTGTATATAAAGTCTATGGGGTAGAAAATTCCATAAGGCTTGTTTTCAGGTCTGAAATGGGTGTGCGTCCTAACCGGGAGGCCCGATATAGACCCAAAATTGGGCTTCAGGTATCATTAACATTATTTGACAAAGATGAATTTCAGACCATTTGCCTCACTGGGCAGCGTCTGAAGGTAAGTTCCATGATGGGGGCTAGAGCAGCTATAGAAGAGGGGGGCTTCGTCAGAGTACGGTAAGATTGGGGAAACACTTTTGCTTCTCCTAGTTACATAGGACCTTGTTTAAATGTCTATTTAAAAAATAAACTTACCTTACATGTGTGGCCACTGTGGCTGATGAATCTTGAGCAGAGTAGGCGAGGCTCCTGCTCCCAGCTCGGGGACATCCGGTTTAGTAGACGGGACCTACAACAGGTCTGAGAAATGGCTCAACCCAATAACGGGTCAGATGTCTTTCAGGTATGGCTTTGGGAGTGTAATGTTGGTGTCCAAAATTTGCCCTTGTTGCATTCTTTAGCCACTGACTCCATCCCTCTGCCTAATATCTTTCTGAGGCGGAACCAGACTGTTCACAACCTTGGTGTTATAGATGACCCTGAAATGAGCTTCCGAACACATATCTGCAGCATAACTAAGACCGCCTGTATCCACCTCCGTAACATCGCCCATCTCCGTCCTTGCCTCAGCTCATCCCCTGCTGAAACCTTCATCCATGCCTTTTTTACATCTGGACTTGACTATTCCAATGCACTTCTGGCTGACCTCCCACATTCTACCCTACATATAAACTTGAGGTCATCCAAAATCCGGCTGCCCATGTCCTAACTCGCACCAAGTCTCGCTCACCTATCACCCCTGTGCTCGCTGACCTACATTGGCTCTCGGTTAAGCAATGCCTCGATTTCAAAATTCTTATCCTTATATTCAAATCTCTCCATGGCCCTGCCCATCCCTATCTCTGTAATCTCCTCCTACCCCACAACCCCCTGAGATATCTGCGTTCCTCTAATTCTGCCCTCTTGAGCATCCCTGATTACAATCACTCAATCATTGGTGGCCATGCCTTCTGTTGCCTGGGCCCCAAGCTCTGGAATTCCTTGCCTAAACCTCTCTGCCTTTCTACCTCTCTTTTCTTCTTTAAGACGCTCCTTAAAACCTCCCTCTTTGACCAAGCTCCTGCCCTAATTTCTCCTTATGTGGCTCGGTGTCAACATTTTTGTCTTATAATATTCCTGTGCAGCGCCTTGGAACTTTTTAAAACATTAAAGGCGCTATATAAATGCAAGTTGTTGTCTGTCTAAAGCCCATGAAACAGACACAACGTGCTGCAATTTCTACAGCTAGAGTGGTGCTTTCAAACCATAGATGCCTCAGTAGTTTCGGAGCCAGGCAGATGGATTCCCACTTGGAGGGTTTGAATAAATGAAGTTTCTGTTAATGAGTGAGATTTTAAAACTATCATGGAACAAAGACTAAGAATGTCAGTCCGAGCTTGAAATAATGCATCTCTGACTAGCTGATCAAGGAGGAGATTCTTTAATTGCTGTGGAGATGTTCCAGGCCCCAGGATGAGTCGTGCAATGTGCTACTGTTTGTGCTGATGTTGCTATAATTCAGTCGATTTAGTCCTATCTATAGAGATCAATCTTTGCATTATGAAAACAAGCCCTTGTTGGTGTGAGCTCAGGCCATACTGGAGGGACAACAACAACAACTTTTATTTATATAGCGCCTTTAACGTAGTAAAACACCCCAAGGCGCTTCACAGCAGTGTTATAAGACAAAACAGATAAATTTGACACCGATCCACATAAGAAGAAATTACGGTTGATGCTTGGTCAAAGAGGTAGGTTTTAAGGAGCATCTTAAAGGAGGAAAGAGAGGTAGAGAGGCGAAGAGGTTTAGGGAGGGAGTTCCAGAGCTTAGGGCTCAAGCAGCTGAAGGCATGGCCACCAGTAGTTGAGCAGTTGTAATCAGAGATGCTCAAGAGGGCAGAATTTGAGGAGCGCAAACATCTTGTTGTCATGTATCTCACACTACTGTACATAACTGTGTCTTACCATGCTATACATGATTGTAACTAGAGATGACCTATAACCACTAGCTTACCTTACCACCAGGGGTGCACTTGCAGGAGACACGGGATACCTGTCCCAGACAGGTATATAAGGACAGGTCTCAGGCAAATGTGGCATTCGAGAGCTGTATAATAAAGGTGCAGGTCCTGAGTGACCTTGACTTCAGCATGTGCCTCGTGTGAGTCTGTACTGCAGGGACAGGACTTTTCAGTTGTGAGGCTGAAAGAGATTACAGAGATAGGGAGGGGTGAGGCCATGGAGGGATTTGTAAACAAGGCTGAGAATTTTGAAATCGAGGCGTTGCTTAACCGGGAGCCAATGTAGATCAGCAAGCACAGGGGTGATGGGTGAACGGGACTTGGTGCGAGTTAGGACACGGGCTACCGAGTTTTGGATGACCTCAAGTTTATGTGGAAAGTTCCTAGCCCCTTCCAATCTCACCAATGACCAATACCCACTCACTTACGGCTTGCAGGCTCCCATTACAGTAAGCTTACTTACACATAACTGAAAATGAGTAGAGTAGTAATAAAACTAAAAAGGAAACGAGAAAGGAATCATGGAAAGCAATAAAGTGAAGTGAGAAATAAAGCAATAAAAATGATGCAAAATAAATGAGAAGCAATTGAGGGATTAACTTATAAATCAGGCTATTCAGACAGTTATATATTCAAAAGATTAATAATAGAGTAATATGTAGTTGCTGAGCCAGGTCATAATGGTTTTACAGAGAATTACACAGAGTCGACAGCACAAAACCAGACCATTCGGCCCAACTGGTCTATGCCGGCATTTATGCTCCACATGAGCTTCATCTAACCCTATCTGCATATCCTTCTTTTCCTTTCTCCCTGATGTACTTATCTAGCTCCCCTTAAATCCATCTCATCATCATCATAGGAATCAAGGAAGACTTGCTGCCACTCCTAAACTGAGTCCTTTGGTGGCTGAACAGGCCAATCCAAGAGCAACAGAACCTGTCACAGGAGGACAGACATTCATCGGGGGAAGGGAGAGGGGTGGGACTGATTTGCCGCACGCTCCTTTCGCATCTTCAGGCGGTCTTCGGCCAGGGACTCCCAGGTGTCAGTGGTGATGTCGTACTTTACCAGGGAGGTTTTGAGGGTCTCCTTGTAACGTTTCCACTGCCCACCTTTGGCTCGTTTGACGTGACGGAGCTCCGCATAGAGCAATTGCTTAGGGAGTCTCTTGTCTGGCATGCGGATTATGTGGCCTGCCCAGCGAAGCTGATCGAGTGTGGTCAGTGCTTTAATGCTGGGGATGTTAGCCTGGGTGAGGCTGATGTTGGTGCGCCTGTCCTCCCAGGGGATTTGCAGGATCTTGTGAGACATCATTGGTGATATATCTCCAGCGACTTGAGGTGTCTTCTGTACATAATCCATGCCTCTGATCCATACAGGAGGGCGGGTATTACTACAGCCCTGTAGACCATGAGCTTGGTGGCAGTTTTGAGAGCCTGCTCTTCGAACACTCTTTTCCTCAGGTGACCAAAGGCTGCACTGGTGCACTGGAGGCGATGTTGAATCTCCACATCAATGTCTGCTTTTGTTGATAAAAGGCTCCCGAGGTATGGAAAGTGGTCCACATTGTCGAGGGCCGCGCTTTGAATCTTGATGACTGGGGGGCAGTGCTGTGCGGCGAGGATAGGCTGGTGGAAGACCTTTGTCTTAGGGATATTAAGCGTAAAACCCATGCTTTCATATGCCTCGGTGAATACATCGACTATATCCTGGAGTTCAGCCTCAGAATGTGCACAGACGCAGGCATCAACGACAGAGGTTGGGGTGATCTTGGGCCTGGCCTGGAGGCGGCGTAGGTTAAACAGCTTCCCACTGGTTCTGTAGTTTAGTTCCACTCCAGCGAGGAGCTTGTTGACTGTGAGGTGGAGCATAGCAGCGAGGAAGATTGAGAAGAGGGTTGGAGCGATGACGCAGCCCTGTTTGACCCCAGTCCGGACATGGATTGGGTCTGTAATGGAATCACTGGTAAGGATCACAGTCTGCATGCCATCGTGGAGCAGGCAAAGGATATTGACAAACTTTTGGGGACATCCAATATGGAGGAAGACGCTCCATAAGCCCTCACGGTTGACAGTGTCAAAGGCCTTTGTAAGATTGAAAAAGGCCATGTATAAGGGCTGGCGCTGCTCCCTGCATTTTTCCTGTAGCTGTCATGCTGCAAAGATCATGTCTGTTGTGCCCCGTAGGGGACGAAATCCGCACTGTGATTCTGGGAGGAGTTCCTCGGCCACAGGGAGAAGACGGTTGAGGAGAACTCAAGCGACAACCTTCCCAGTGGCTGATAGGGAGATTCTCCTGCAGTTGCCGCAGTTGGACGTCCCTCTTTTTAAAGATGTTCATGATCACTGCATCTCTGAGATCTCCCGGCATGCTTTCCTCCCTCCAGATGAGAGAAATGAGGTCATGTATCCACACCAACAGCGCCTCTCTGCCATCCTTTAGCACCTCAGCAGGAAATTCCATCTGCACCTTGTTATTCTTGAGCTGTTTTATGGCTTTGCCTACCTCGTGCAGCATTGGAGTCTCACTGAGGTGGTGGCGGGTCGCATGCTGGGGAAGTCCAGAACCAGGGGACACAGTCTAAGGATAAGGGGTAAGCCATTTAGGACTGATGAGGAGAAACTTCTTCACTCAAGAGAGTTGTTAACCTGTGTAATTCCCTACTGCAGAGAGTTGTTGATGCCAATTCATTGGATATATTCAAGAGGGAGTTAGATATGGCCCTTATGGCTTAATTGATCAAGGGATATGGAGAGAAAGCAGGAAAGGGGTACTGAGGGAATGATCAGCCATGATCTTATTGAATGGTGGTGTAGGCTCGAAGGGCCGAATGGCCTACTCCTGCACCTATTTTCTATGTTTCTATGTTTCTATGCTGTGGGATGGAGTTGAGAACACTTGAGTCAAAGGCAGAGTCTTGATTGAGGAGATCTTCAAAGTGTTCCTTCCAGCGGGCCCTGACAGCCTCAGTGTCCTTGATGAGTGTTTTCCCAGGCCAGGAGTGGGGTGGGGCCTTGGGAGTTTGGACCATAGGTGGCCTTGACTACAATGAAGAATCCTCGCATATCGTGGCTGTCGGCCAGTTGTTGTATCTCCCGTGCTCTCTCCATCCACCACCTGTTCTTTAGGTCCCGAGTTTTTTGTTGGACCTCAGCCTTGAGCCATCTGTAATGTTGCTTTGCAGCTCCCGAGTTGGGTTGTTGCTTGAGGCTCAGAAATGCTCTGCGCGTGCGATCTATTAGTTCTTGGATCTCCTGATCATTTTCATCAAACCAGTCCTGGTGTTTTCTGGTTAAGTAACCAAGTGTCTCTTCACAGGCACAGGATATGAAGGGCAGACCAAGCGCTGTGGGCATTCAGCATCTCAGGGTCATCAAGACATGCCAGATTAGCTGTGAGGCGCTGGCTGTATTGGGCTCTCTTAGCTGGGTCTTTAAGTGCCCCAGCATTAACTTTTTTGTGGCACTGCTTCTGCTGTCCCCGCTGCTTTGGGGCTATGTTTATATGAATGATGGATCGGATTAGGCAATGGTGCGTCCAGCAGTCATCAGCTCCTGTCATGGCGCGGGTGATGCGTACATCCTTGCGATCCCTGGCTCGGATGATGTCATAGTCAAGCAGGTGCCAGTGTTTGGAGCGAGGGTGTTGCCACGATGCCTTGTATTTGTCCCTCTGGCGGAACAGGGTGTTGGTGATGAGGAGTTTGTGTTCTAGACATTTTGTCAGGAGTAGGGTACCGTTGGAGTTGGCTTTCCCTAACCCCTCTCTGCCAATCATGCCTCCCCAGAGGGCTGTGTCTTTGCCGACCCTGGCATTAAAGTTACCTAGGAGGATCAATTTGTCGCCCGTGGAGACGCGGGACGTGGATGTCTCGAGGTTGCAATAAAAACCCTCTTTAGCCTCATTCGTTGCATCGAGTGTTGGGGCGTATGCACTGATGACTGTGGCGCATTGGTTCCAGGATAGGGTAAGGCGAAGGGTCATCAGGCATTCGTTAACCCCTCGAGGGAAGTCTTTGAGGCGGTCGACTAGCTCATTTTTGACGGCGAAGCCGACTCCATGAAGGCGGCATTCTTCCTCTGGTTTTCCTTTCCAGAAAAAGGTGTAACCTCCACCTTGTTCCATGAGCTGGCTTTTCCCTGCCTGCCGGGTCTCGCTTAGGGCGGTGATGTCGATGTCAAAACATCTAAATTCCCGGGCAACTATGGCGGTACGGTGTTCCGGCCTGTTGCTGTTGGGATTGTCCATGAGGGTCCTGACGTTCCTGGTCCCGAACTTCATATTAGTTAAGTGGAAGATGTCTGTGAGTGAGTTCTTTTAACGTGGGCTGGCCGCTGCACACCAGCAACCACACGGGCTTAGCTGAGCAAGGTCTTGGTCCAGTGGCAAGTGGGTCCAAGACGACTGGAGATCAGGCACTGCTGTATAAGCCTCATTGCCTACGGCAATATGTTGGCCACAAGCTTGGCGCCGAGTAGCACCATTGATGGTTGATGGCCCGAGGCTTGGTTGTGGGGCTGGCATTAGGAAGGTCAGCTGTCCGCTGGGGTTCCGGGGGATGTTTTGGAGAGTTTCTTACATGGTTAAAAATTTCCCCAAAGGTTTCCAAGTTGTTTTAAAAGTTTAAAAATTTAGAAGTATTTCCAAATTATTTTTTTTAAGTTACACAGGTTGACTGAAGGTTTAATAAATAGATTAAGATTTGGTTAAAAGTTGATTTTAAAAAGTCTAAAATGTAAATCAAGCTGTTTAAAAGTTAGTGTTCACCGCTAGTAGTGACCTAGGGCAAGTACAGCCCGTCGTTGTACCGGACCGGCTGGTTGAAGAGACCCAGAGTGCGAGGCTGGGCCGGGCCCTCTGGCCGAAGGGACCCGGAGTGTGTCGTTGGGTCGGGCCGGCTAGCCGAGGGGACCCAGAGTGCTGAATGTATTCCCACAATGTACAAAGCCCTGGCCAGACCAAAGCCGGGAGCACTGCGGGGAAGTAGAGGTCCAGTCATCTCCAAAAGGGGCCCGAACGCCTGGACGCCGCCGGGGAGAGGTCTGGACGCTGCCGGTGGCCCGAACGCCTTGGCCCGCTGCAATCCCGGGCTGAATGGCCTCCCTGCTCCTGGCCCGGGCCGATGCATCCACCAGCACTATGTCTGTCAGAGTGAGGTCTATACTATTTATCTCAACTACTCCTTGTGGTAGTGAGTTCCACAGTCTTACTACTCCCTGGGTTAGGAAGTTTCTTCTGAATTCCCTATTGGATTTATTAGTGACTATCCTATACTTAGCGGGACCAAAATTCAGGGTCCGGGTAAGGTCCATTAACGCATTTTTGCAGCGGCCATGCAGAATAATCGAGTGGCCGCTGCATTGCAGTGGATTGGGTGCCACGACCCACATTTAGCTCGGGGATTTTTCGGCCTGTTCCCACTTCTGCCCCGATGCTGCTGACCATCGCAAGCACATCATCAAAGTGCGCACCGCCCTTCTCCCGCACCTCCAGCACACTCCACCTCAAATTTACCTGCAAAAATCTTTTTCTGTCGGTGCATCTTGTTCTTTGTGTTGGCGGCACAGCAGCATGGCGGCCCTTCAAGCGGAGGGCGCACTGCCGCAACCGCCATGTTTTTATTTTTGCCGGTCGATTTCCTGATCAGCCGGCCAATTATTGCCCCGGCCGCCAACAGGCTGAACCTACAGAATCGCCGATTCTCTTTCCTTTAAATGAGGGTAAAGCCGTGGTGATGCACACGCGCAGTGACGTCACCACCTCTCCGCCGTTGAGTGACAGCGGCGGAGACTTGGTCCTGCCCCAACTCCGCCCCTCACCTGGACTTACCGCCGCACTTCAGCCCCCATTATGACCGACTTCCGGTCCAACATGGAAAAAAGTTCAAAATGGAGAAAATCGATCGAAAGGCCATTTCATTGCATCCAGCGGTAAAAACAGGTAAGCAATCGTAGATGTGGCAGATTTCTGGTGGGCCTGAATTTCGGCTCCATAGTCCCTACGTTTGGTCTTCTCCACAACTGGAAATATCTTCTCGACATCTACCCTATCAAACTCTTTTCATAATCTGAACGACCTCTATTAGGTCACCCCTCAGCCTTCTCCTTTCTAGAATAAGGAGCTGTTCAATCTTTCCGGACAAGGATATCCTCTCAGTTCTGGTATCAACCTTATGAATCTATTTTGCACCTTCTCCAGTGCCTCTATAATCCTTTCTATAATTTGGAGACCAGAACTGTGCACAGAACTCCAAGTGTGGTCCAACCAAGGTTCGATACAGGT
This sequence comes from Pristiophorus japonicus, assembly GCF_044704955.1. Lineage (NCBI taxonomy): Eukaryota > Metazoa > Chordata > Chondrichthyes > Pristiophoridae > Pristiophorus > Pristiophorus japonicus. Next base: position 198,809,484 of record NC_091987.1, read on the forward strand.
TAAACGTAAATACCCTACTTTTCCGGTCTATCCCTCCGGAAATGAGCCCCGATGCTTTGTTTGCTTTCTCTATGGCCTTCCTAACCTGCGTCACTACTATAGTGATTCGTGTATCTGTAAGCATACACAAATGTATTAGAAGGATGAAAATTTAATCATAAGACTTTATTTTAGTAATACAGCAAATGCAGTAAAAATGCATTAGTCGATCAAACTCAATTAAAAATAGTCTTTAGCTGATAAGCAATTCAGCAGCTGGGTGGTTTAGATATTGAAGTAAGGTTAATTACATTTAATTGCGGTGCAATAAATTATAAAATGCACACTTTAACCAGACTATTATGACATTAATGTGTGAGTGCATAGGCCGTGTATTAGAATAGGTCAAGGATTTTAGATAGTAGCTGATCATGAAGTAGAGAGATGCCACAGAGAAAGCTGAAATCACAGCGGTCTCAGTCTCTTGGCTGTTAGCGAACGTGTAGTGGAATAAGAGAGAAAACTGCCCACAAGATAAACAAGGGCTATCTCACCGGTGACAATTAGTTACTCCCAGCCGCCAGTGTTGTTCACAGTTATGCTTAATGGAGTTTCCGCCGCAATTCCCCCGATATCGCCGCAAAAGATCACGGAATTCTAAGCGCAAATTGCATTCAATGCATCTCAAGTTTCCCCGATTTCTGTGCTGGTTTTGAACACATCGTACCGGAAGCAGGCCCCACTCACAGCACTGGCCACGCCCCCCACCCCCGGTGAACTAATCACCATTGACAGTTTCCGCTAATTGCGCTCGCTTGCAGGCCTTCGAGGAGGATCCAAAATTTAAGCCGGAACCTTTGGGTGCAAGGATATAAATAGGTATGTTTTGAAGGGTTTTAAATGAATTTTTAAAAAAATAATGACTAAGGGCTCAAGTTTCGGCCGAAGTTGCTCCTATTTTCTTGGAGCAACTGGCTTAGAATGGAGCATCTTAGAAATTGCAATTCTCGCCATCTAGTTTGCTTCAGTTCTAGTGAGTTAGAATAGTTTCATTGTAGAACAGATTTTTTTTTCAAAAGGGGGCGTGTCCAGCCACTTACGCCTGTTTTGCAAGTTTAGGCAGCGAAAACTTACTCCAAACTAATTTAGAATGGAGTAAGTGTAGATTTTTGTACGCTCAGAAAAACCTTGCCTACACTTAGAAATCAGGCGATAGGAACGAGAGATGAGAGGGAGAGGGGTTTTACAAGCATTAAACACTTCACTTTTACAAATAAAGAGCCATCATCAATAATAAATGATAAATAAATCAATAAATTAATCCAAAAAAAATTTTAAAATTAAAAAATTAAAAAATAATAAAAAAATCAATCATTAAATAAAAAATTAACTTTCTACTCATCGACTGCAGCACCGGGAGCCCTCCAACAGTGTGCTGGGATGAGGCCCCTCCCCGCCCCCCCCCCCCCGCAGTGTGTCTCTCTCTGTCTCTGTCAGTGTCTCTCTCTCTGTCTCTGTCTCTGTGTTTCTGACAGCGAGGGATGGGGAGAGGGGAGAGGTAGGGGGCAGCGAGGGGTGTGGGGGAGGGGGTGTGGAGGGGAGAGGGGGGGTGGGGGAGGAGAGAGGAGAGGAGAGAGAGGAGGGGAGGGGAGGGGGGGAGAGGGAAGGGGTGGAGAGGGGAGGGGGAGAGGGGAGGGTAGGAGAGAGGAGAGGAGGGAAGGAGAGGAGAGGGGGGAGAGAGGAGGGGGAGAGAGGGGAGGGAGAAGAGAGGGGAGGGGTGAGAGAGGAGGGGGGAGAGGGGAGGGGGAGAGGGAAGGGGGAGAGAGGAGGGAGAGGGGGAGAGGGGGAGGGAGGAGAGAGAGGAGGAAGGAGGGAGAGAGAAGGGGAGGGGAGTGAGAGGGAGGGGGAGGGGAGGGAGAGAGGGGTAGGGGAGGGAGAGAGAGAGGGAGGGGAAGGAGAGAGAGTGGGAGGGGAGGGAGGAGGGGGAGGGGGCGAGAGAAGGGGAGGGGGGAGAGGTGGGGGAGGGGGAGGGGGAGAGGGGGGGGCGGTTGAGAGGAGAGGAGAGTGGGGGAGGGTAGGAGAGGAGGGGGGAGGAGAGGAGGCGGAGGGGGAGGAGAGGAGGGGGGGAGAGGAGGGGGAGGGGAGGAGAAGAGGGGGAGGGGGAAAAGGAGGGGGGAGAGGAGGGGGATGGGTGCTGAACGGGGGTGGGCGGCCTGAACGGGTCCCACCGCCGCCGATTCCAAGGACGACTTCGGGGGACTTCGGGCGGGGCCCGCTCCCAGCGAGATGCCGGGCGGGCGCGCCCCACCAATGAGGTAAGATGAGTCAGGCCACTCGGCCCGGGATAGGGGCGCCATCCCTTCGGCCAGAGATAGGGTCGTCGCCTGGAGACAGGACGCACTGGGAGGGCCATGAGCTACTGCGCACACGTGCAGCCTCCACTGCGCACGCGTGCAACGGCCAGCACTGTTTTTGGCGCAGGGCTGTAGCTCCGCCCCCAGCAGCTCCTGCTGCGCTGCACCGAGCTGCAAATGGGCCTACAGCTATCGGAGAATCGCGAGGTAAGTATTCGGCAAAATTTTTGTTCTACAAATTAGGCGGGCCTCTCCGAGATGTGGGCGTTCTAGCGGCGTCCAAAACTTGAGCCCTAAGGAACTGAATACTGACTATCCCAATCTAACTAGAAAATATTTTTGTACATTTTTTAAAAGTCAGTTTCAGCAATTTAAAATCAGGTTACTCACAGGTGGTGGACTAGACACTGTGATTAAAAATGCTTATTTTTTTGCAATAAGGCTATTTTCAGCTGTGTACATCAAACTGCACCAAGTTAACTCTTAACTATATTAAGGAATTTTTTTTTAGCAATTTTTTTTTTAAATGACGTTTTGTAATGCTTTGTGTTGGTTTAGGGCAGAATTTAGCATTCAGCGATATACAAATGAGTTTGAGTGGAGACTTTGTGGGGGAGGGGGAAACAATTTGCCCAAAGTGGAAACTCGACCCCTCCAATCCTATTTTCATATGTGTGAAGTACCAGTCCCATGAGCGATCGACATTTCAATCACACTAACAGGTGAAAACGTTAAAAAAGCTCAGTGCGACTTTATCGTTTTTACACCGATTATGATATGCATGTTGACTCATGTTGACATTATTTCTGTTATATTATTAAATACTTCTTTACCAACAGGACAGAATAAGTCAACCTCCAAGGGCTCCCCTTCCTCTTTACTCCCCACTTTATGCTGCTGTACAGGATTGAAGGGGTCAGCTGTCCTCTAGTGCCTTATACCAACAATGAGTGTTGGCAATCTATTCAACCAGGGAGAGGACATCACACGTAAGCTCAATCTACCATGTCCATACCTGTGCAGCTTCCAATCGATGGTCAGTGGACACTAATCAGGAGCAGGACCCCAAGGTGAGATTGTAAAAGAAAGAGAGCAGGATTATTTTTCCAATCACCATGGCTGGTGGTGATGGATTAGAATGGATGCTTGGGGACTGGAAAATTGGGAAGAGATGCATCTTATGCAGTCTTCCAGTGACCTATAACACCTGTCTAAAGTGTTCACACCCAAAACAAGCCAGAGCTTCATTTTAATACAGGGTAGTAGACTTATTAAAATCAAATGAATATAAAGTGTTCATTCCCTCCTTAAACCTCTCCGCCTCTCTACTTCTCTCTCCTCCTTTAAGATGCTCCTTAAAACCAAGCTTTTGATCACCCATCCTAAAATCTCCTTATGTGGCTCAGTGTCAAATTTTGTTTGATAACACTCCTGTGAAGCGCCTTGGGCCGTGTTACTAAATTAAAGGCGCTATATGAATTCAATTTTTTAAACTAGTTCATGGGATGTGGGTGTCGTTGGCAAGGCCGGCATTTATTGCCCATCCCTAATTGCCCCTGAGAAGGTGGTGGTGAGCCGCCTCCTTGAACTGCTGCAGTCCGTGTGGTGAAGGTTCTCGAACAGTGCTGTTAGGGAGGGAGTTCCAGGATTTTGACCCAGCGACGATGAAGGAATGGCGATATGCTTCCAAGTCAGGGTAGCGTGTGACTTGGAGGGGAACTTGCAGTGGATGGTGTTATGCTATTTCTGATCGCTGCTTGTTATGATCATATAAAATAAATTGTTAAAAGGGAGAATTTATCTGTGAGTGTGTGTTACTTTTTTTTGGATGCTTCGGTCCAATATTTTCATTGATATAAAATATTAAATATTAAAACGGGTAAAAGCAGGGGTAGTCCTCTTTTTATGTTATTTGGAGGAGAAGCAAGAGAATAAAACAGGGAAACAGGGTAGGTTGTTTACAGCAAAGGCCCACATCTGTGTTTGACCACACAACGCTGTGCACAGTCTCCAAATATCCTGGGAATGTTGGAGAAAAACTGCTGTAGCTGGCTGCCTCAGTGAAACACATAATTGAAACAAATTGCAAGCAAATTTCAAAAGTAATTTGTATATGTGGCGTGTGATATTTGTAGCTCTGTTGCTTTCCCTTGTGACATTATGCTTACTGTCCTCAGAACATAAGAAATGGGAGCAGCAGGAGGCCATACGGCCCCTCGAGTCTGCTCTGCCATTCAATAAGATCATGGCTGAACTTCTACATCAACTCCACTTTCCCGTCCTATCCCTTGATTCCCTGAGTGCCCAAAAATCTATCGATCACAATGTTGAATATACTCAACAACTGAGCATCCACAGCCTTCTCTGGTAGAGAATTCCAAAGATTCACAACCCTTTGAATGAAAAAATGTCTCCTCATATCAGTCCTAAATGGTCGACCCCTTATCCTGAGACTGTGACCCCTAGTTTTAGACTCTCCAGCCAGGGGAAACAACCTCTCAGAATCTAGCCTGTCAAGTCCTCTAAGAAGTTTATACGTTTCAATGAGATCACCTCTCATTCTTCTGAACTCCAGAGAATATAGGCTCATTCAACTCAATCTTTCCTCATAGGACAGTCCTCTCATCCCAGGATTCAATCGAGTGAACCTTTGTTGCACCCTCTCGAAGGCAAGTACATCCTCAGGTAAAAGATAAAAGTGACGTAAAAGATCCCATGACACTATTTTGAAGAAGAGCTGGGCAGTTATCCCCGGTATCCAGGACAATATTTATCCCTCAATCAACATCATAAAACAGATTATCTGGACATTATCACATTGCTGTTTGTGGGAGCTTGCTGTGACCAAATTCACTGCTGCATTTCCCACATTACAACAGTGACTACACTCCAAAAAAGTTCTTTGGTTGTAAAGCACTTTGAGACAGTGGTTGTGAAAGGCGCTATATAAATGTAAGTCTTTAGGTACACAGTGCTCTAGGTCCACTCTCACCAAAGTCCTATATAATTGCAGAATTTACTATTATACTCCAATCCCCTTACAATTAAGGCTAGTATAGGTTGAACCTCTCTGGTCTGGCACCCTCGGGACCTGACCGGTGCCGAAACAGAGATTTTTCCGAACCACGCTGAGTGAGGGAGGCGAGGCGGGGAATGTTGGTGTTGGTCATTTCTCTGTCTGTCTCAAGTCTGACTCACCTTCACTGCACCATCAAGTCTCACAATTCCACAATGAGGATGCAGAGTGAGATGCTGAGCGTCACGGGAGCGTTTAACAGTAAGCTCCAAGTCCAGGCCCAGAAAAGGGGCAGCTCAGCAAACTAATGCCGAACCACGGATGTTTCCGGACCAGAGAGTCCCAGACCTGTATAATATTTGCCTTCCATTTGCTGCCCTATAGAACTTAACCTTGTGTCCCTTCCTGGTGTTTCCCATTGGCAGAGCATGCTTGGCTGCGAGCTATCAATGGGAGCCTCTTGGCATTGAGGTAGTCCTCTGCCTCCTTATTCTGGGCTATGATCTACCCGTGTATCTTCTTGTGCCATGTACCAGGTGCCTGCTGGCTGCTGCCTGCTTTCCACCATATCCTGCTAGTTGGGTCTGCTCCCTTCTGTTCATTGCCACCTTGTTCTGCAAGGACAAAAGCAGCATTGAGATGTTGGACAACAACAACTTGTATTTATATAGCGCCTTTAACGTAGTGAAATGTCCCAAAGCGCTTCACAAAGGTATTATGAGATAAAAAATTTGACACCGAGCCGCATAAGTAGAAATTAGTGCAGGTGACAAAAAGCTTCATCAAAGAGGTAAGTTTTAAGGAGTGTCTCGAAGGAAGAAAGAAAGGTAGCGAGGCGGGGAGGTTTAGGCAGGGAATTCCAAAGCTTGGGGCCTAGGCAACAGAAGGCACAGCCACCAATAGTTGAGCGATTATAATCAGGGATGCTCAAGAGGGCAGAATTAGAGGAGCACAGACATCTCGGGGGGGTTGTGGGACTGGAGGAGATTACAGAGATAGAGAGGTACGAGGCCATAGAAGAATTTGAAAATGATGTGTGAAAAGTGCATAAACTGATAGATAAGTATCCACCCTACAACCCAGCTTAGATCTGAGTCGCTGAACATGCGTCAAGCTTTGTGGCCTTGCCTTTCCAAATGGTCAGATAACAATTGCTGTAACTTAAAATGAGATGTAGTAAAGTGTGTCTCACTTAATGAAACCTCTCAAAGGTCAGCCAATACAGGAACTTGCTATAAATAGTTAGTGAGGCCAACCTTGGAAAACTCCCGCAAGGTATGCCTAGCATTATATCAATGAGCACTCATTTTGTTGTGTGCTCTAGCCATTTTATCACCCAATATTGGAAAAATCCACCTTGCAATTTTGAATAGAAGTAATAATGATGCACCCATCTTGTCCAGCAGAGGGCAATAGAGAGTTGCAACAGAACATAATTTTATACAAGTCAAGCAACTTTCTTCATTAAAGTGTCTTCACAGCGTAACATTTTTCTGAGACTTTTGAGAGCTTAGATTTTTAAGCATTTTTATTTGAGGTCATCCGTGACAAAATACAAACCACAAGACCTCGCAAACCCACGGCCTCTACCACTTAAAAGGATAAGGGCAGCAGGCACAAGGGAGCACCACCACGTCCAAGTTCCCCTCAAAGTTACGCATCAGCCTGACTTGGAAATATATCACTGTTCCTTCATCGTCGCTGGGTCAAAATCCTGGAACTCCCTCCGTAACAGCGCTGTGGGAATACCTTCACCGCATGGACTTTTCTTTCATTCGTTCCGCGATGTGGACATCGTTGACGAGGCCCGCATTTATTGCCCATCCCTAATTGCCCTTGGCAAGGTGGTTGTGTGCCACTGCCTTGAACCGCTGCAGTCCGTGTGGTGAAGATCCAGTTCAGTTTCTGGTCAACAATGATCCCCAGGATGTTGATGGTGTGGGTATTCGGTGATGGTAATACCGTCGAATATCAAGGGGAGGTGGTTAGACTCTCGCTTGTTGGAGATGGTCATTGCCTGGCACTTGTGTGACGTGAATGTTACTTGCCACCTATCAGCCCAAGCCTGAATGTCATCAGCTCTTGCTGCATGCGCGCATGGACTGCTTCATTGTCTGAGGAGATGCAGCAGTTCAGAAGGTGGCTCACCACCACTTTTTCAAGAGCAATTAGGGATGGGCAATAAATGCTGGCCTGTCCAGCGACGCTCACATCCCAGGAATGAATACAAAACAAGTCAAAGCTATAATAATACCATAGTGCATAATTACAGAATAGCAGCTGAATCGAGGAGAGATGTCATTCTCCAGGGATTTAAGACCAAAAAAATCTAGGCTGACACTCCAGTGCAGTGCTGAGGGAGTGCTGCACTGCCGGAAGTGCCATCTTTCATATCAGACGTTAAACCGAGGCCCTGCCTGCCCTCTCAGGTGGACGTAAAAGATCCCATGGCACTATTTCAAAGAAGAGCAGGGGAGTTATCCCCGGTGTCCTGGCCAATATTTAGCACTCAATCAACATAACAAAAAAACAGATTATCTGATCATGATCAGATTGCTGTTTGTGGGAGTGTGATTGTGCGTGAATTGGCTGCCGCGTTTCCTACATTACAACAGTGACTACACTCCAAACGTACTTCATTGGCTGAAAAGCGCTTTGAGACGTCCGGTGGTCATGAAAGGCGCTATTTAAATCCAAGGCTTGCTTTCTTTCTTCAAGATGCGAGCACTGAAATAAGGAACTTCTTATACTCATCACTGTGGAATACATTTTGATGATTACAGATTCCCTCAATTACATGATTTATTCTACACCAGAAGTCTGGACCCCTGAGGCTCAACATCAAGCACAGTCCACACAGCACAAACACTACATTGAAGTCATTTACCAAGGCGTTTCTAGCTCTGTGACACATTTATGAATATTTTTAAAAATATAGAGGGTTTTAATATGATCCTACAAGTAATAGATTCTACATTCAGCCGGTGAGATGAGGCTGCTAGATGGTAATGAGAAGTATAGGGCCTCTGTCTGATACTGGAGTTTAGTTCTAAATCTATGATTTAAAAATGTGCTTCTATTTCTGAAGTGCAGTCCCAACAGGCCATGCAGCTGCAACTAGACCCATTATTAAAGCAAAGCCATTTGGGAGCTCTACTTGCCCTTAATTTGTAAGCTAGCAAATGTTTGCAGCTCCAAACTGTTATGCAGTTAACCCTTGGCAACCTGTATCACACCACCACCAGAGGGCCTACCTGTTGGAGTCCTAAGGGATCCCAGCATCCCTTGGGAGCACTGTATATAAGCAGGCCACCCAAGCGGTACCTGCACTCTGGAGTCTTATTAAAGGAGCTAAGGTCACACTTACTCATTGCTCACAGTACTCAGTTTCATCCTTTATTATGAGCTTATCGCAAGCATTTAAATGAAGCATCATCCTGTTCGAGGCAGTTGCTTTCACCCACCAGAAAACCTGCATGTGCGCAAAGTGAGAAGGGGTTCTGCCCCCACCCCTCCTCCCCACTCTCATTTTCTGTTCCCAGCAATATGTTACTGCTGTGAAATCAGGTAGTAAATGGTAGGAAATCTGGTCTTGAGTGTTGACTGGCTGTTTGGTCTGAGGGACCAATCCCAATACTGCCCTCACCCGTCGTTCACATTCCCAGCTGGCGTGACTTGATAGTGATCAGGAGGCAGGCTGAAGTTTCCTTTTCTAGCTCGGGGATGCTGCAGCCAATTGTTTTGCCCTATCACGGCCCTGGCTGCAATTACCCAACTGAGCGCACATCAGGGATTGAAAGTGATGTAATCCGGGTCTGGTAAGATAGTACCTCTAGGCAGAATATTCACCCATTGAGCCATCAAGAAAGCTGACATTTTTTTAGATAGTATAAGGTTTAAAAACACAGTTGTTTGAGTTTTGAAACTGTAATTTGCTTCCTATATTACCTCCTATAAAAAGGAAGAGAGTAGCTAAAGTAAACGTTGGTCCCTTAGAGGCTGAGACTGGGGAATTAATAATGGGGAACAGGGAAATGGCAGAGAGTTTGAACAAATATTTTGTATTGGTCTTCACAGTAAAAGATACAAAAACATCCCAATAATGGATAATCAAGGGGCTATAGGGAGGCGGGACTTAAAACAATCACTATCACTAAAGAAAAAGTACTAGGTAAAATAATGGGACTAAAGGTGGACAAGTCCCCTGGACCTGATGGCCTGCAACCTAGGGTCTTAAAAGAAGTGGCTGCAGAGATAGTGGATGCATTGGTTGCAATCTACCAAAATTCTCTGGATTCTGGAGAAGGCCCAGCGGACTGGAAATCTGCAAATGTAACGCCCCTATTTAAAAAAAGGAGGGAGACAGAAAGCAGGAAACTAAAGACCAGTTAGCCTAACTGCTGTTGTTGGGAAAATGCTGGAGTCCATTATTAAGGCAGCAGTAGCAGGACATTTGAAAAAGCATAATACAGTCAAGCATAGTTAGCATGGTTTTATGAAAGAGAAATCATGTTTGCCAAATTTGCTGGAATTCTTTGAGGATGTAACAAGCAGTATGAATAAGGGGGAACCAGTGGATGTGGTGTATTTGGATTTCCAGAAGGCATTTGAGAAGGTGCCACATAAAGAGTTATTACACAAGATAAGAACTCACAGGGTTGGGGGTAATATTAGCATTGGCTAACTAACAGAAAACATAGACTTGGGATAAATGGGTCATTTTCCGGTTGGCAAATGGTAACTAGTGTGTGTCACAGGGATCGGTGCTGGGGCCTCAACTATTTACAATTGATATTAATGACTTCGATGAAGGGACTGAGTGTAATGTAGCCAAGTTTGCTTGATACAAAGATGGGTGGGAAAGCAAGTTATGAGGAGGAGACAACAAATGTGCAAAGGGACATAGACAGGCAAATTGAGTGGGCAAAAATTTGGCAGATGGAATATAACGTGGGAAAGAATGAGGTTATCCATGTTGCTCGGAAAAATAAAAAAGCAAATTATTATTTAAATGGAGAGAGATTACAAAATGCTGCAGGGGTAGTATACGTACAACCTATACCACATCTTACCGGGAGACCATTGAGTGCCTCTATAGAGTGTAGTTTCTCCTCTCAATCTGGGAGTCCGCTTGGGGATGTGGTTTTGCGTTTTTTGGGGAGAAAACAATTGTCAAGGGTGTTTATCAAGGAGGAGCAATATGCACAGTGCAACAGTGTTTTGGGGCATCAGACGTAGCTATTGTCTGAATCTGCCAGGAGTTTGCCAAAGTTCAGATACATGAAGACAGAATGGATGCAGTTGCATTGTATGTGGTTCCAAGTTGGCGCCATTGGTATAACTTACCCTGATCAGGTTCTTGGGAGAAAGAAGTTGCATTACTGTTTATAATCAGACAAGGACAGGGTCAATTGAGGAAACAGCTGGCTGCAATCCAGCATGTAGTATAAAGAAAGTTACATATAGGATTCTGTGAAAACTGGTTGTGCCGCAGGTCTGTAATAAATCACCTGGGTTTGAGACAGGAAGGCATTGTTTGAAGCAAAGCCAAGCACGTATTAAGATGCTGTACAACACTTTCAAACTTTTCCATTGTTTCCGTCTTTACTCCCTATCCTTCCAGAACGAGTTATGTCGTACGTAGAGTTCTAATGTCGGAACGCTTAAACAAGCCAATGACCTGGCAAAGTCCGAGGTACCAAGGAAAGTGCCAGAGCAGACAGAGCCAGGAGAGGAACTCTGCTGACACGGATCAAGGAAGGTGATGGATTGGTTAACAAATGCCAATGAGATTTCAATCCAGACAAAATTTACACAAATCTGACATCACTTCAGATGATGTGATGGGGGCTTAATAAAGGACCATGTTCGTTTGTTTAAATGTTGTTGCAGATCTTTGCATTGAGAAGTGTGCATGGAGGGGCGGGGGTAGGGGGGAGGGGTGAGGGTGGGGGTGGGGAAGCTCAAGGATAGGGGGCACTTTCAGAAAGCCAGTGCAGGCATGATGGACCAAAGGCTCTCCTTTGGTGCTGCAGAATTCTATGATCCTATTAAAGATGTCATGTCGTGGGACACAGGAGACTTCAGATGCTAGTGCATATGAAGTGAGGGTGAAATCTTCTCTTGCCTTATCTCTACAATTTAGAATTATCTACAACAACAACTTGTAATTATATAGCGCCTTTAACGTAATGAAACTTCCCAGGGCACTTCACAGGAGTATTATGAGATTAAAAATTTGACACCGAGCCGTAGAAGTAGAAATTAGCGCAGCTTGGTCAAAGAGTTAGGTTTGAAGGAGAGTCTTGAAGGAGAAAAGAGAGGTAGAGAGGTGGAGAGGTTTAGGGTGGGAATTCCAGAGCTTGGGGCCTAGGCAACAGAAGGCATGGCCACCAATTGTTGAGCGATTATAATCAGGGATTTTCAAGAGAGCAGAATTAAAGGAGCGCAGACATATCGGGGGGTTGTGGGGCTGGAAGAGTTTACAGTGATAGCGAGGGGCATCAAAATCCTCTGAAAAAACTATTGTTTTGAACATACCTTGGTCTCCCCTCTTAATTCCTCCTTCATGCTTGTTGTTCATCTTTACGCCATGTAAAGTGCTCTGATGGATTCTTTCCACATGAGGAAATGTATGGATTTGAAGGGTACGGTAAGAAAGGACGAGATGGTACAATCATCATCATAGGCCATCCCTCGAAACCGAGGAAGACTTGCTTTCACTCTAAAAATGAGTTCTTAGGTGACTGAACAGTCCAATGCAGTAATTACAGTCTCTGTCACAGGTGGGACAGACAGTTGTTGAAAGGTGGGTGGGACTGGTTTGCCACATGCTCCTTCCGCTGTCTGTGATTGTTTTCTGCATGCTCTTGGAGATGAAACCCGAGGTGCTCAGCGCCCTCCCGGATGCACTTCCTCCACTTAGGGCGGTCTTTTGCATATGATGAAAGTTTCCTTTGAAAAGGAAAAGAAATGAATGCCGACTTGACTAATAATTACAACTATTTTTTAAACTGTCTCTTTTTTTCCCTCTCTCTTAATCCAATCTTTCTTTCCTTCTCTTTATTTCTCTTTCTGTACCTGATTTGACCTTGAATTCACCCACTCTAATTTACACTTCCTGGTTCAGACCTTGCAGTGTTCATTTCACAATCCTGCCATCTGATTGGTTAAGGAGATCCAAAGTTGCTTTCCCTGTTCACTCCGGTCCCAGATGCCCTATAGTAGGCCAGTTCCATCTTCCACTTCAAGCAATTGCGGCACAAAATATCATGGAGATTAAATGGGCAAGGGCAAGTCTAACTAGCGGGTGCATTTCATTGACCAGGTACAGGAATCTTTTTTGCAATGTTAACCACCTTTTTTTTTGCAGGACTATTATAGTACTGCTTATGATAAATTCTCATCTTGGGTTCATTAATATCCAATTAATTTTCTGTCACTGTACAACATATTAAAGCTGCAAAAATGCTGCAATTTTGCGATTTATTTCTAATTATTTCCAGAAAAAAAACTTAATGTCACTTTTGCGGAATTACTGGAAAGCTGTAATGTTAATTTATTGAATTTGTTCATTATTAGAGCAGATGTAAGTGATAGAGATTGAAGGTGTCTATCAGACTGGTGAACATGATGCTGTCTAGGTTTATAATGGTGAAATTAGATGGAAAAATCTGTACACAGCTATACGCAACCAAAGCTGCCCTTTGCCAACGTGACATTTGGATCAATGAGACCCTCCTCAAAGTGAACGGTTAAGTCCTGGGCCAATTCAGAGATGCATGAAGTTCTGCCAATATAAAAGCAGGCAGACTGCACTGTAAAAGCTTCAGTTCATCTCAGAGAATGAATGCTTGAATTCCCACCACTCTCTCCATTCCATCACCAGCTCATTTGTCCCTTGCCTTCCCACTCTCTGCTTCTACTATCACTGATTGGGGTAGATTTTGGGGCGAGAAATTTGGTTGGAAGGTTCTTAAGGCACTAATGTCAGACGGTCACTAAATTTAGCGCTGGAAAGTGGTCAGCGACGGGAGCCACAAAATTCAGTTGTTGCTCCCTGACAGTGGAGTGGAGTGCTAAGGGAAGTGTTCCAGGTGAGCCACTGAATATCCCGTGCTAAAGAGCCGGCTTCGTAGCGCCCTAAGACAGGCCTCCCTGCAACAAAAAAGATTCGGAACAAAACACACAAAAATCATTCCCTGTACATTACTCACCCCAGATAAAATTAAATCGCAAAAATAAATCAATCACACTTACCTCATGCAGTCATTCCTTCTCTTAGAACCTCGGGATGCCAGCTTTCGCTGGCCTTGTCACTACGGGGTGCTACGGGTGCGGCACAAACCAAATTTTGCATCCGTGTCGATACCAGGGGCATTGCACACCCGGGTGCTACTCCTCAATACCTCCGGTACCGGCACACTGAATTTGCCGAGTGGCGCTAATGCCTGCGCTCGTGGCTACAAACCCTTTAGTGAGGGGCACTATGCAACCGAATTTCTCCCCCCTTGGGCTAGACTTCCCACTTTTACCGCTATCGTCCATATCTCAGCGGTATTCCAGCGGTATACACTTCTCGACTTTTCAATACCGTTGGAATACCACTAAGATCCAAAGCCACTAGTTTCGGCTTTTTTCCCCCGACGGTAGCAGTAGTGATCGGGTGGGGGCAGTATTTTTCCTTGTGTAAGACCGGCGTCCTTGGCAATGGCCTTACTGCGCATGCGCGGTTTTTTTTTCTTCTTTTTTCCGCGATTCGGGGGTCAGGGGTCAGCCCACACATGCACAGATGAGGATGGGAAGGGGAGAGAGCGAGAGAGAGGGAGAGAGAAAAGAGAGAGATAGAGAGGCTGCCAGCCTGTTCTGTACTCATGTCTGTTTCTGATTTTTTGGGGGGTTGGTTTCTGATTCATAAAAAGTGATAGAGATCACATAATACATAATGGATAGTAGTGAGGATCAATCAATGGTAGAGGCCAAGGTAGGAGGGAGGAAGAGGATAAAACGTTTTACGATTGATGCCCAAGCTGCCTTGGTCCATAAAGTGGAGGCACGGTGGGACCAATTGACACGGGGTGGCTGTGTGCCAGCGGATATGGGCAAGATTGCCGAGGCTGTGTCCTAGGTTGCCCAGGTCCGTCGGGGGCCAGTCCAGTGCTGCAAGTGCTGGAACAACCTTGTTTCGGCTGTGAGAGTCAATAATAAGTTTAATACTCCATGCACTGACTCGTTACTTAAAATGTAAATCTGCCACATTGTGATGTTGTTAATCTTGGTAAACTTGGTGTCATGCATTATTTACTATCAACGATGTTATTATATTGTTTTCCTGTACTAAGCTGTGTTCATCATGCATCATTTGCATGCTAACGGTGCATTAATGGAACACTGTTGAAAGGCATTGGGGGTGGGTAATTGTGGATGTCTATCTGTCTGCTGCATACTTGTACCTCAGCAATTATCTTATATCATGCTATTGTCATCTTTGCAGAAAAAAATTGTTTTCAATCGCAGTAAGCGTCGGTGCACCGGAGCAGGACCGGCAGAGCTGGAAGAGCTCACTGACCTAGAGGAGCGGGCCGCAGCCCTCACAGGGATACATGATCGCTCGGCCACCTGTGGGGGTGCAGGTCTGGTGTTGGCACCACGCAAGTCATGCATAACCCCCGGGCCATGCAGCGTTCATGTAACATAGTCATGTGAACATAATGTATAAGTGATGCTCAGTGGTGTAATGTAATGCTGGGACCGTCATGAAATATTATTATAATGCTATGCAGTTTCTGTAAATTCTGTTCATGTTCATTGCATGTAGTGTCTCTCGGTGATATATAATGCAGTAGTGTTGCTCCTGTACATATGCCTACATATGTCTGCACAATGTAAGCGTTAAAATTTCATCCTGACCCTCGCTCCCTTCCCCTTCTTATGTTGTGTTTTCTAGCTGCCCAGGCACATGAACATGCTGAGCCCCCTAGAGCACCAATCCTTGTAGAGGTTGTCTTTCCCGAGGAGGATGATGATGATGACGACACCGTCCGACTTTCCGACCCCCCTCAAGATGATCTGTTGGATGTTGCAGAGTAGGGGAGGGGGCGCGGGGTGGGGGGCGCAGGGACTGGAGGGGCCGTTATACCTGCGACCACCTCTTCCTCAGCAGAATCCATATTTTATGGGTTCGGCTCTGAGGAAGTGGCGGGACCAAGCGGTGTGCAGCAGGACACACCGAGTGTCACGGCACCCATGCCTAATCCGCGGAGGCTGATTGGGCAGGGGAGGTGTGCTCGACGACAGGCAGACGTCGATCTGGACATGGTTGCGCTGTCTAGGGCAATCGTCGACATTGGTCGAGAGCTCCTCCAGGCTATTGGTGGCCTAGCCGGAAACATCGCCACGCAGTCAGCATGCCAATCGGAGAACATGGCGGCACTGATTGCGGTGATGTGGCAAACCGCCAATTCCGTTGATGCCATGCGGCAGACGCTGGAAGCGGTCTACGACACTGAACCCCAAGTTGCCGACAGCACATGGGAGTCAGGAGCAGGGTAATATTTCTGACTCCGAAGATGGGTCTTCAGGCCCTCCCTCTTCTTCAGATTCCCCACACATGGCACTGCCACCGTCAACCCCCCCCCCCCTACAGTAGCCGCGCCCGAGGCACCCTGCCCACAATGCACTGGTCCCAACTCGGGCAGGGGCAGAGGTGATGCATAAAAACTGTAGTGTCTCTGCACCTTGTTACAAACTCACACGAGGCATGGATGTATCAGACACGGTCACTCTGTGACCTTCACTTTATTTCCAGGACTTAAGAGTGCTGATCCTGGATGGGACCTCCCCTTTTATACCTGGAAGCCCAGGTGAGGAGCTCACTCCCTGTGGTCAGGGTGTGCATTACAAGGGTACAGGTACAGTATGCATGAGTTACAGTTACATACTTATAGTCATTGCAAGATGGTGAAATACATGACAAAAACAATTGGGGGTAAGGTGGAGGGGGGGAGGGCTGCAGGTAGATTTTTTGGCGGGTTGGGGGAGGGGTTATTCAAAAATTGTTGACCGTTGTGGAGTGTTGTGGGTGTTTTTTTAATGAAAAATTATTGACCGTTGGCGGGGGTGGGGGTGAGGGGGCTGTTGTGGGTTTAATGTTTTCATTCTTGTTGCTTTGTTTACATTTTGTTGCACATTTTACTTTAAAAATAAATATTTATTAATTATTAATTTATTTCAAAAGAATCATTATTCAAAATTTATAAAATATTTTATTCAACTTAACAATTATTGTGCAATGTCTCACTCACTTTCACAAAATGAGGGGTTAACAATCAATAAAGGGTTGCAAACAATGGCCAGCCAAGGTTAAAACTTAACTGTCATTTATGGGCTGCTGACGTAACAGTTTTGCTGCAGCGTAACTACCATGGGGCTTCTCCTGTGGTGTAGAGGTGGGTGGTGTCACGGGCTCATCGCTAGACTCCACCTCATCCTCCTCGACCTCCTCTTCCTCTTCCACACCTTCCTCTGCCTCGTCCCCTCTGTCCTGAGGTGGTCCTGCAGCCTCCCGTGGCAATTCCTGTCCCCTTTTGATTGCTAAGTTGTGCAACATTCAACACACCACAATGAACTCCACGACCTGCTCAGGGTGGTATTGTAGGCTGCCTCCAGAGTGGTCCAGGCATCTGAAGCACTGCTTCAGCACTCCAATTGTCTTTTCGACTACGTTGCGTGAGGCTATGTGGCTTTTATTATATCGATGCTCGGCATCTGTCTGGGGCTTACAGAGGAGGGGGGGGTCAAGAGCCAGGTGGTGAGGCCGTATCCTTTGTCACCAAGCATCCAGCATTGACCTTGTGGCTGACTCTTAAAGAGGTCTGAGACAGTGCTCTCACGCAAGATGTGCGTATCAAGGATGCTCCCTGTAAAGTTGGAACTTACTGTCATGATTATTTCCTTGTGGTCGACAACAAGTTGCACATTCAGGGAATGGAATCATTTTCAGTTCTGAAACACCTCTGGATCCTCTAAAGGTGCTCGCAAGGCGATGTGCTTAGAGTGCGTATAGTTCCGTAGACCTTAGGGAAGTTTGCTATTCTCAAAAAACCCAAAGCCCTCTCACTCTGTACCTCTCTGGTTATTGGGAAGTTTATAAAGTCAAATCTTTGTGCGTAAAGCGCTTCTGTCATCTGGTGAATGCAGTGATGTGTGGCGTGCTGACAGATGCAGCAAATGTCGGCAGCTGTTGCCTGAAAGGAGCCCGATGCATAGAATGAAAGTGCCACAGTAACTTTAACCTGAATGGGCAGTGCTGTCCGAATGGTGCTGGTAGGCTTCAGGTCTCCCTTAATGAGCTGGCAAATCTCACTGATGCCCTCCTTTTGGAAGTGCAGCCTTCTAACGCACGCTATATCGGTCAGGTCCAGGTATGACTGCTTATCCCTGTAAATGCTTTGGGGGTAAGATCTCCTCCTCCTCAGCAGTTTGCCACCTCTTTGATTTGGTGCATAATGCCCCTCAATGAACCTTCTTCCAGTTCTATTCCGCAGCATGTAATTAGTCAGCAATAGTGGCAGAGAAATTGCAAGCCCCATTCTTTTAAAAGTCCACTAAACTATCTTATAATTTATTAAATTTTCCATAAACAGCCAAAGATAGACTACAAAACCCTCAGATTATGAGCATTGATTTCAAACACCCTTAAAATCCATTCTCGATTGACTCTACCAACTTGAAGCAGCCTTTTCTTCAATTTCTTCCATTTTAAAACATGGCGTTCATTCCGCTGGGTTAAGGTCAGGTGAGTGCAGCTTTTTCAGGGCAGTACTTTAGTCTGGCGGTAATTTGGGTAGTATTTGGGCGAATTGCCGAATTTAGCGCCCAGCGGTAATTTGGGTGGTATTTGGGTGATGCAGGTTGAAGTATTTGGGAAAATCAGCAAAAACAAATGGACGGATGGTACCGTTTACTGCCGCCGATATATGGGTGGTAAATGGGCGTTAGTTTCCAGCTTATGCATGAAATGGGCGGTAATGACTTCCTTAATGGTAAATGGGTGACACTATGTGTAGTGTCTCTGCACCTTGTTACAAACTCACATGAGGCATGGATATATCAGACATGGTCACTCTGTGACCTTCACTTTATTTCTAGGACTGAAGAGTGCTGATCTTGGATGGGACCTCCCCTTTTATACCTGGAAGCCCAGGTGAGGAGCTCACTCCCTGTGGTCAGGGTGGTGCATTACAAGAGTACAGGTACAGTATGCATGAGTTACAGTTACGTACTTATAGTTATTGCAAGATGGTGAAATACATGACATCACCTCCCCCCTTGAGTCTTTTAGTTTCAGAGGTTAAGTCTATCGGGTGGTCGGCGCTCTCTCGTGGAGCGCCGCAGTTGTGGTTCTGGTGGCTGAGCCTCAGCACGCGTCTCTGTCACTTGAGGTGATTCCGGCCTGTCCGGGCTGGCCGCAGGGACTGTGCATGCTGAGGGCTGTCTTTGTTGCTCGTGCGCTGGCAGTGGTGTGGGTACTATCTCATCATGCTCTTCTTCCGGTTCCTCCGTGTTTGCACTGAACCTTGTCTTTACTTGGTCCAAGTGTTTGCGGCATATCTGCCCATTGTTTAGTCTGACCACCATGATCCTGTTTCCTTCTTTGCCAATTACGGTGCCCTCAAGCCATTTGGGTCCCAAAGCATGGTTAAGGACAAATACCGGGTCATCTATTTCTGTACACCTCCCCCTTGAGCCTCGATCATAGAGCTCAGTTTTGGACTGGCGCTTGCCCTCAACAATGTCTGCCAGGGCTGGGTGAATGAGGGACAGCCGCGTCTTGAGCGTGCATTTCATGAGGAGTTCCGCTGGCGGGACTCCCGTGAGCGAGTGCGGCCAGGACCTGTAGGCCAGCAGGAGGCGCGATAGGCAGTACTGAAGGGAGGGTCCTTGGATGCGTAACATGCCCTGCTTTATGACTTGGACCGCCCGTTCCGCCTGGCCATTGGAGGCCGACTTGAACGGCGTTGTCCGGACGTGCTTGATCCCATTGCCCGACATAAACTCCTGGAATTCATGGCTGGTAAAACACGGGCCATTATCGCTGACCAGGATTTCCGGCAAGCCGTGGGTCGCGAAATCTGTACGCAGACTCTCCACAGTGATGGATGTCGTGCACGAGTTCAATATGATGCACTCAATCCACTTCGAGTATGCATCGACAACGATCAGGAACATTTTTCCCATGAATGGGCCCGCATAGTCCATGTGAATACATGACCATGGCCTGGTGGTCCAGGGCCACGGGCTGAGTAAGTCTTCCCAAGGGGCATTGCCCAGCTGGGCACATGTCATGCACCTGCGAACCCAGTGTTCCAGGTCTGAGTCAATCCCCGGCCACCACACGTGTGATCGGGCAATGACCTTCATTAACACGATGCCAGGGTGCTCGCTGTGGAGTTCCCTGATGAACGCTTCCCTTCCTTTCTGGGGCATGACTACCCAGCTGCCCCATAACAGGCAGCCGGCTGGGACGGAGAGTTTATCCATCCGTCTCTGAAACTGCCTGACTTCCTCGGGGCACGGCCTGTGTGCGGGCACCCAGTCCCCAGTCAGGACACATTTCTTTATCATGGATAGGAGGGGGTCCCTGTTGGTCCAGAGTTTGATCTGGCGGGCTGTAATGGGGGAGCCCGCAGTGTCAAAAGCCTCAACGGCCATGACCATCTCGCCGCTCTGCTCCGACGCCCCCTCGGTGGTGGCCAGTGGGAGCCTGCTGAGTGCGTCAGCGCAATTTTCGGTGCCTGGCCAGTACCGTATGGTGTAGTCATATGCAGCCAGCATGCGAGCCCATCGCTGTATGCGAGCTGACGCATTAGCGTTGACAGCCTTGCTGTCGGACAACAGGGACGTTAACGGCTTTGGTCCATTTCTAGCTTGAACAGTCTACTGAAAAGGTACTGGTGCATCTTTTTCACACCGTAACCACACGCGAGTGCCTCCTTCTCGACCATGCCGTATCCACGCTCCTGGGAGAGCGACCTGGAGGCGTAAGCCATCGGTTGGAGTCGGCCGTCATCGTTACGCTGCTGCAAAACACATCCAACCCCGTAGGATTAAAACCAGTGTTTTACAGGGGTCATACAAAGTCAACAGTTTGTTGGAACACAGCAGGTTCCTCACCTTATTGAAAGCCCGTTCTTGACAATCCCATTCACAACCTTTATGGAGGAGCATGTGCAATGGCTCCAACAATGTGCTTAAGTTCGACAGGAAGTTCCCAAAATAGTTCAAGAGTTCCAGGAATGATCGCAACTCCGACATGCGCCCGGCGAATCGCCTCAGTTTTTGATTCAGTAGGCCGGATCCCGTCTGCGGCAACCCTCCTGCCCAGGAACATGACCTCTGGGGCCAAAAACACGCACTTGGCCTTTTTTCAGCCGCAGGCCTACACGTTCCAATCGGCGTAGCACCTCCTCCAGGTTGCGGAGGTCTCGACCTGTTATAAGGATGACGTCTTGAAACACGATCATTCCAGGGATGGACTTGAGAAAGCTTTCCATGTTTCGCTGAAAGATAGCTGCTGCCGAATGAATGTCAAACGGGCACCTATTGTAAACAAATAATCCTTTGTGTGTCGTGATGGTGGTCAGAAACTTGGATTCTTTTGCCAGTTCCTGAGTCATGCAGGCCAAAGTGAGGTCCAGCTTCGTGAACAGCTTACCACCTGCCAGCGTGGCAAAAAGGTCCTCCACTCTCGGGAGCGGGTATTGGTCTTACACTCGGTTGATGGTGGCTTTGCAGTCGCCACAAATCCTAACCGAGCCATTTGCTTTGAGGATGGGAACGATGGGACTTGCCCAGTCGCTGAATTCAACGGGCGAAATTATGCCTTCTTTGAGCAGCCTGTACAGTTCACTTTCAATTTTTTCACGCATCATGTACGGCACCGCTCTGGCTTTGTGGTGCACTGGTCTGGCATCCGGAGTGATGTGTATCACTACTTTGGTGCCCTTGAACATCCCGACACCAGGTTGAAAGAGTGACTCGAATTTTTGCATTACCTGCGAGCATGAACTTCGCTCCACGGATAAAATGGCGTGCACATCCCCCCATTTCCAATTCATCTCAGCTAGCCAACTCCTCCCCAAGAGCGCGGGGCCATTTCCCAGAACAATCCAGAGTGGTAGCCGGTTCTGTGATCCATTATGCGTTACCACCAAGTTTTCACTGCCCAGCACTGGGATGATCTCTTTGGTGTACGTACGTAGCTGTGTCTCAATGCGTTCCAGTTTGGGCCTGCTAGCTCTGTGTGGCCATGGTTTCTCAAATTGTTGAGCGCTCATGAGGGACTGGCTAGCTCCGGTGTCCAGCTCCATGTGCACCGTGCCATTCAGTAAGACTTTCATCATCATGGGTGGCATTTTGGTGTATGAGCTGTGGATGTCGGCCACATGAACTTTCTGAACTTCAGCATCCATAGTTGTTCCCCAGGCCTCATCCTGCATTTCAGACCTCTCGTCTGGTTCGTCTGTCTCATAGACTAGCCTCGCACATCCTGGCCAGGTGTCCCTTGACATTACAAATCCTACAGGTGCAAAGTTGGAATCTACAGATTTTTGCAGTGTGTCTGCCCCCACATCTCCAACATGAGCTGAGATTGCTGCTAACAAAAGGACTATTCCCAGGCATTCCTCTCTGATGGCTTGTTTGGCTGTTTCTAAGCACTCTGATGGAGGGTGTTAATTGTCCCATCACAGGATGCATGGTTCCTCGTGATGGTATGAATTGCTGATCCCCTTTCCATTGTCCCTGTTGCAGGCCCACCTTGGAGCCAGTTGCTGCCTGGACGGTGTCGAATTGCCCTTGCCTGCCTGCCTGGACGGTGTCAAATTGCCCTTGCCTGCCTGTGGGGTTCTGTGTCCTTTTTACAACATTAGCTCCCTGGTTCATCGCAACATTGAAACCAGGGCTGTGTGCGTAAATTAGCTTGGTCTCCTCTTCCCCTTCCATGAAGATCTGAGCTATCAACGCTGCCCCTTCTAAAGTCAAATCCTTAGTCTTTATGAGCTTCCTGAAAATGCCGGCATGATTAATGCCCTCGATGAAAAAGTCCCTTAACATCTCCCCCCTGCAGGCATCGGAGAACTTACAGAGACTGGCCAAATGCCACAGTTCCACCACGAAGTCCGAGATGTTTTGACCCTCCCAACGCTGGTGAGAGTAGAACCTGTGCCGGGCCATGTGTACGCTACTTGCCGGCTTGAGATGCTCACTGATCAGCTGGCTGAGCTCTTCGAAGGACTTGTCCGCTGGCTTTTGGGATATGAGCAGGTCTTTCATCAGCGCATACGTCTGTGGACCACAGCTGGTCAGTAGTTGCGCCCTCCGCTTGTCAGCCGCTGCCTCTTCCAGCCAGTCCTTTGTGACAAAGCTCTGCTGGAGTCTTTCCACAAAGTCGTCCCAGTCCTCACCCACACAGTAGCGTTCCTCTGTGCCACCGGTGGCCATCCTCGTGGTTCGGTGATTCCCGATTCTCGTCGCCAGATGTAGTGTCTCTGCACCTTGTTACAAACTCACACGAGGCATGGATATATCAGACGCAGTCACTCTGTGACCTTCGCTTTATTTCCAGGACTGAAGAGTGCTGATCCTGGGTGGGCCTCCCCTTTTATACCTGTGGTCAGGGTGTGTATTACAAGGGTACAGGTACAATATGCATGAGTTAGTTACATACTTTTAGTCATTGCAAGATGACAATATGGGCGGTAAATGGGCAGAATGTTGTCAAAAGTCCAGCCCAACTTGTCTTTGTGCAAAAAATGGGTGAGTCGGGAGCCCATTTTACACCTCTCCCTATTTTTATTTCTATTGGCTATTACACAAATTCCAGATCTACCTATATCTAAAATCATCATAATGATTCAGACACAAAATGAAATGAAATTAAAACATCTGCACATTTACAATAAAAGGCAACCTCATTTCAGGGTTCAATATCTTCCATACCTATAGAAACATAGAAAATAGGTGCAGGAGTAGGCCATTTGGTTCATTTTATATTCGTATCTTCATCATCGTCATCATAGGCAGTCCCTCGGGTCGAGGATGACTTGCTTCCACACTAAAAATGAGTGCTCAGGTGACTGATGAACTCATTTTAAACAGTGGAAGATGGCTGTGCGTGAATTCTTTTAACTTGGGGTAGCCGTTGCAGATCAGCCACCACATGGGCTTGAGGGCGTTCACAGTCCAAATTAAATAATCTGCACTAAAAATACTAATCCTCTGAACGCATCAAAAACTTGGATCATACTTTTTTCAAGCTTCTTTCCTTCAGTAAAAACAAGTGCCATTCTATGGTGTCTCCTCACAACTTTGACATTAAAGGGTTCCATTTTGTGTATGAACTCTCTCTGCATTGAGCCTCGTCTGCAGGCATTGCTCAATGGGAAATGGCAAGTGTGCTCCCCATGATTTCCCATTCGCTCATTTTAATGGACGGAAGGTCACAGGGAGAGGATGATCACCAGGAGCCTACATTTGTAAATTCAGAACATTTGCTCCTCCACCACGGACGGAATCAGTAGCAGACCAAGTTATTATTTAAATGGAGAAAGATTGCAAAGTGCCACAGTACAGCGGGACATGGGGGTACTTGTGCATGAAACACAAAAGGATAGTATGCAGGTACAGCAAGTGATCAGGAAGGCCAATGGTATCTTGGCCTTTATTGCAAAGGGGATGGAGTATAAGTCTTGCTACAGTTATATAAGCTTTTGGTGAGGCCACACCTGGAATACTGCATGCAGTTTTGGTTTCCATATTTACGAAAGGATATACTTACTTTGGAGGCAGTTCAGAGAAGGTTCACTAGGTTGTATCCGGGGATGAGAGGGGTTGACTTATGAGAAAAGGTTGAGTAGGTTGGGCCTCTACTCATTGGAGTTCAGAAGAATGAGAGACGATCTTATTGAAATGTATTTGAGGGGGCTTGAGAAGGTGGATGCAGAGAGGATGTTTCCACTGATGGGGGAGACTAGAACTAGAAGGCATGATCTTAGAATAAGGGGCCGCACATTTAAAACTGAGATGAGGAGGAACTTCTTCTCTCAGAGGGTTGTGAATCTATGGAATTCACTGCCTCAGAGAGCTGTGGAAGTTGGGACATTGAATAAATTTAAGACAGAAATAGAGAGTTTCTTAAACGATAAGGGGATAAGGGGTTATGGAGAGCGGCGGGGAAATGAAACTGAGTCCATGATCAGATCGGCCATGATCTTATTGAATGGAGAGCAGGCTCGAGGGGCCGTATGACTTACTCCAGTTCCTTATTCTTATGTTCTTGTGTTCAAAGGACACCATGAGGTGTTAGAGTGGTCACTGGATTGTTGGAGCAATTTCAAGGATTTCATTGATGGGCTTGTGGTGTAAAGGTATGGTGTGAGGGATAAGGACTGTCAGAACCCATTGCTGATATTTGATCCTTTGTGTTATTTGGAGAGGAAATGATCAAGGCATTGTAAATAAAATACGTATGTTTACTACTGCTACTTTTGACCATGGCCATTGCTTAATTTCAAAATGGCCCCATTCTGCAAGTTATATGCAGCCTTTAGATGGTTGCTGCATCACCTTTACACAACAACAACTTGCATTTAGATAGCGTTTTTAACATAGAAAAACATCGCAAGAATGGAAAATGGGCACCAAATGAAAGAAGGAGATATTAGAAGGTCAGTCACATTGGTGGGAGGGTAAAAGGAGGAAAGGAGGGTGGAGAAGCAGGGTAGTTTACGGAGATAATTCCAGAGAGTGGGACATAAAAACATAGAAACATAGAAAATAGGTGCAGGAGTAGGCCATTCGGCCCTTCGAGCCTGCACCACCATTCAATAAGATTATGGCTGATTGTTCACCTCAGTACCTCTTTCCTGCTTTCTCTCCATACCCCTTGATCCCTTTAGCCGTAAGGGCCATATCTAACTCTCTCTTGAATATATCCAATGAACTGGCATCAACAACTCTCTGCGGTAGGGAATTATACAGGTTAACAACTCTCTGGGTGAAGAAGTTTCTCCTCATCTCAGTCCTAAATGGCTTACCCCTTATCCTTAGACTATGTCCACTGGTTCTGGACTTCCCCAACATCGGGAACATTCTTCCTGCATCTAACCTGTCCAGTCCCATCAGAATTTTATATGTTTCTATAAGATCCCCTCTCCTTCTAAACTCCAGTGAATACAGGCCCAATCGATCCAGTCTCTCCTCATATGTCAGTCCTGCCATCCCAGGGCTCAATCTGGTGAACCTTCGCTGCACTTCCTCAATAGCAAGAAAGTCCTTCCTCAGATTAGGAGACCAAACTGAACACAATATTCCAGGTGAGGCCTCACCAAGGCCCTGTATAACTGCAGTAAGACCTCCCTGCTCCGATACTCAAATCCCCTAGCTATGAAGGCCAACATACCATTTGCCTTCTTCACCGCCTGCTGTATCTGCATGCCAACTTTCAATGACTGATGTACCATGAAAACCATTGCACCTCCCCTTTTTCTAATCTGCTGCCATTCAGATAATATTCTGCCTTCGTGTTTATGCCACCAAAGTGGATAACCTCACATTTATCCACATTATACTGCATTTGCCATGCATATGCCCACTCACCTAATCTGTCTAGGTCACCCTGCAGCCTCTTATCATCCTCCTCACAGCCCACACCGCCAGCCAGCTTAGTGTCATCTGCAAACTTGGAGATATTACATTCAATTCCTTCATCTAAATCATTGATGTATATTGTAAATAGCTGGGGTCCCAGCACTGAGCCCTGCGGCACCCCACTAGTCACTGCCTGCCATTCTGAAAAGGACCCGTTTATCCCGACTCTCTGCTTCCTGTCTGCCAACCAGTTCTCTATCCACATCAGTACATTACCACCAATACCATGTGCTTTAATTTTGCACACAAATCTCTTGTGTGGGACCTTGTCAAAAGCCTTTTGAAAGTCCAAATACACCACAACCACTGGTTCTCCCTTGTCCACTCTACCAGTTACATCCTCAAAAAATTCCAGAAGATTTGTCAAGCATGATTTCCCTTTCATAAATCCATGCTGACTTGGTCTGATCCTGTCACTGCTTTCCAAATGCGCTGCTATTTCATCTTTCATAATTGATTCCAACATTTTCCCCACTACTGATGTCAGGCTAACTGGTCTATAATTACCCGCATTCTCTCTCCCTCCTTTTTTAAAAAGTGGTGTTACATTAGCTACCCTCCAGTCCATAGGTACTGATCCAGAGTCGATAGACTTTTGGAAAATGATCACCAATACATCCACTATTTCTAGGATCACTTCCTTAAGTACTCTGGGATGCAGACTATCAGGCCCTGAGGATTTATTGGCCTTCAATCCCATCAATTTTCCAAACACAATTTCCTGCCTAATAAGGATTTTCTTCAGTTCCTCCTTCTCACTAGACCCTCGGTCCCCTTGTATTTCCGGAAGGTTATTTGTGTTTTCCTTTGTGAAGACAGAACCAAAGTATTTGTTCAACTGGTCTGCCATTTCTTTGTTCCCCATTATAAATTCACCTGAATCTGACTGAAATGGATCTATATTTGTCTTTACTAATCTTTTTCTCTTCACATATCTATCGAAGCTTTTGCAGTCAGTTTTTATGTTCCCGGCAAACTTCCTCTCATACTCTATTTTCTCCCTCCTAATTAAACCCTTTGTCCTCCTCTGCTGAATTATAAAATTCTCCCAGTCCTCAGGTTTGCTGCTTTTTCTGGCCAATTTATATGCCTCTTCCTTGGATTTAACACTATCCTTAATTTCCCTTGTTCGCCACGGTTGAGCCATCTTCCCTGTTTTATTTTTACTCCAGACAGGGATGTACAATTGTTGAAGTTTATCCATGTGATCTTTAAATGTTTGCCACTGCCTATCCACTTTTAACCCTTTAAATATCACTCGCCAGTCTATTCTCGCCAATTTACGTCTCATACCATCGAAGTTACCTTTCCTTCAGTTCAGGACCCTAGTCTCTGAATTAACTGTGTCACTCTCCATTTTAATAAAAAATTCTACCATATTATGGTCACTCTTCCCCAAGGGGCCTCGCACAACAAGATTGCTAATTAGTCCTTTCTTATTACACATCACCCAGTCTAGGATGGCCTGCCCTCTAGTTGTTTCCTTGACATATTGGTCTCGAAAACCATCCTTAATACACTCCAGAAATCCTCCTCCACCGCATTGCTACCAGTTTGGTTAGCCCAATCAATATGTAGATTAAAGTCGCCCATGATAACTGCTGTACCTTTATTGCACGTATCCCTAATTTCTTGTTTGATGCTGTCCCCAACCTCACTACTACTGTTTGGTGGTGTGTACACAACTCCCACTAGTGTTTTCTGCCCTTTGGTATTCTGTAGCTCCACCCATACTGATTCCACATCATCCAAGCTAACGTCCTTCTTTTCTATTGCATTAATTTCCTCTTGAACCAGCAACGCCACCCCACCTCCTTTTCCTTTCTGTCTATCCTTCCTGAATGTTGAATACCCCTGGATGTTGAGTTCCCAGCCATGGTCACCCTGGAGCCATGTTTCCATGATGCCAATTACATCATATCCATTAACAGCTATCTGTGCAGTTAATTCATCCACCTTATTACGAATACTCCTCGCATTGAGGCACAGAGCCTTCAGGCTTGTCTTTTTAATACACTTTGCCCCTTTAGAATTTTGCTGTAATGTTGAAGGCATGGCAAGCAATGATGGACAAAGGAAGGGTGGGGTGCACAAAAGGCTGGAGTTAGAGGAATGCTGAGTTTGAGAAAGTGTATTACAATGTTGGAGAAAATTAAAGAGTTAGGGAGTGGCAAGGACAGGAACAGATTTAAACGTAACAATAAGAATTTTAAATTTGAGCTGTTGGAGGGCTGCGAGCCAATGGAGATCACTGGGAACGGGTGTGCTGGATGATTATATTTTGGGGTGAGATATGATACAGGCAGCAAAGTTTTGCAAGAGTTTAAATTGGTAGAGGGTGGAGGATGGGACACTGGTCAGGAGAGCATCAGAGTAATAGAGTCATCATAATCATAGGCAGTCCCTCAAAATCGAGGAAGACTTGCTTCCACTCTAAAAGTGAGTTCTCTGGTGACTGCACAGTCCAATTCGGGAATTACAGTCTCTGTCACAGGTAGGACAGACAGTCATTGAAGGAAAGGGTGGGTGGGGAGTCTGGTTTGCTGCACGCTCCTTCTGCTGTCTGCGCTTGGTTTCTGCATGCTCTTGGCGACGAGACTTGAGGTGCTCAGTGCCCTCCCGGTAAAGGTATGTCTAAGGGCTAACAAGAACACGTATGTATGCAGTTGGAGAAGTATGTGTGATTCTAGGGCACCTCATTATATATGGAAAGGATGTAATAAGGATTCTTTAGATAAGACCAAGAGTGAGAGTTTACAGTTTTGAAGCAATGCTTGAAAAATTGGGGCTATTTTCACTGAAACAGAAATATAAGAAATAGGAGTACGAGTAGGCCATATGGCCCCTCAAGCCTGTTCCCCAATTCAATAAGATCATGGCTGATCTGATTTTGCCCTCAACTCCATTTTTCTGCCTGTTCCCCAGAACCCTTGACTGCACTATAGTTCAAGAATCTGTCTATCTCAGTCTTGAATATTAAGACGGGTCAAATAGAGGTTTTCACAATTGTGAAAGGTTTCATGCGGGTGTAGGATTGTTTCCATTAGTTGGCAAATTGATAACAAGGGAAGGGTCAGAACAATCACTGAAAGAACAAAGGAGGAAATTAGATTAAACATTTTCACACAGGGGGTTATTAGAACATGGAATGCTCAATGGCTATTGGGGCAGAGACTATAATATCACATGGAGAAAATTCATTGAGTATTTGAAAAGGAAGAATATAAAAAGATATGGTGAAAAAGCAGATAAGTTGAATTTGAGTAGATAGCTCCAGTTAAAGAGCATTGGCAGAGGTAAAATAGCTGAATGGTTTCTTATGCAACATGGATTTACCATTTGCTGATGTATTTCTTTGTTTGTGTTTAATTTTCTTTTTAAACTTTGCTGGCCTGTAACAGAAACATCAGAGTGGATTGCTGGTGAGAGAAATAGCATTTAAGAGTTGGTGAGACAACAACAGGAGTTGAGATCATGGGCGGCCATTTTACTTTGTGCCATCTTCCTCGGGGAGCTGCTCGGCAGTAATTCCATGAGATGCGGATCAACAAATGCTGAACCGAGATCACGGGACCTCATTGGCTGTAAAGCACTTTGAGACGTCCGGCGGTTGTGAAAGGCGCTATATAAATGCAAGTCTTTCTTTTAGCCCAAATCAGAGATGAGCCACATCCACAGCTCTAAAGATAAAAATTAGACAAAAACTATAGGGTGCCCAGGCCACACGAAGGAAGTTTGGACCACTGCCGCCCTACGCGCCCCCTTTTCTGACCCATAAAATTGACAATTCCCTGCCCCAAAAGGCATTGGACGCTGGGTCAAATGAAATTCTCCAGACTGAGAATCAGGGTATCAAGGCATATGACTCAAAAGGCAGGTTAAATGAAGTTGAGGTACAGATCAGTCATGAGATAAATGATTGGTGGAATAGGCTCGAGCGGCTAAATAGCCGACTCCTATTCCGATGTTTCCTCTGCAATCAGCTGCTTCCTGGATGCAAAGCAAGGGGAAATCTACCCAAATATTTTAAATTAAGTTTAGTCTGTGAAGCACTTAGGAATTGTTTTTAAATTGTGGAGTTTTGCACACTGATGTAACCTTTAAGGACATTTTAGTTGGGAGGAAAGCACTGAAATCTGGAATAAAAACAGAAAATGTTGCAAATGCACGGTGAACAGTTGAACTCTTAAAGAGAAAGAAAATATGCACGTTTCTGCTGGAGACCTATCAGCTGCAATCCACCAAAACACTAACTTATCTTTCCTCTTTCAGATGCTGGTGCACCTGTGACTTGTTGATGATTTTTTTGTTGTTGTTTTTATTAAGAAAATTAAATGTTTAATATCGCGCAACATTAGCCACAGCAGGTGATGTAATAATTATACGCTGGTAGAGCAATTTTACTCATTTCTTTCCTATTGCTGACAAGTCTGTGTATGTGCAGAGATTTTGTTCACAATCCCCCATCAATCATTCTTTCTTCACTGAAGGATATTTGAACAGCTTAATAGGAAGCAATGTTGGCCCATTTGGGAAATAATGTTGTTTAACAGGCTGAGGCTCCCTGTTGCGTTATTGTTAAGGTGAGTGCTGTGATCAAAGTGCCTTTTGGTGGCTCTGTGTTTTTCAGCTGTGATAAATTCACCGAGCACAGCACACATAGCTTCCTAACATGGTAGGCAGCTCTCTTGGAAGTCTCCGGAAATCTGCCTGGTTCTGTTTATTATTAACCCTGTACTTGCAGTACACAATACGTCCACATCCAGTGTGGAGCTACAAACATTACAAGCTTACAGACATTACACTTCTCCCTCCTTAATGAAGAAGCCATCATAACAAACATCATACATAACTTTCATGTTTATACATAACACAGGATATAAACGTATTTTTTTTTCCATATTTACAAATTTAACTTTACCACTTATTTTCTGCTTCGAAGAGGATACCTTCGCTCTCGAATAGAACCTTCCAAACATGGTGTCGATTTCACACTCATTTGAGGTTCATCCTGAGGAACGTTTTCCTCCACGGAATTGCCTTGATTTTCATTTGAACTCACTCTAACTTCAGGCTCTATGTTTTCCTGACTCGGACTCAGACTTTCATTCTGATTCTCTCCTGGATTTGTTTCCAGTACATTGGATTTAGGATTTGCTACTGGTGTATCAAAACTATCTGATGAGTCAGAAATAATTGAATCATTCCCACCTTCAACTCCTTCCATGTCTGTAACTAAAATATGATCAATATGAACAAACCTAACCTGTCCACAATCAAACATCTTTACCAAATATGTGTGAGGACCACATATCTTCACCACTCTTCCGGGTAACCACTTTAACCATTTATGGTGATGGTTCTTCACTCTCACCTTCTGGTTTAATTTCACACTTCTCTCTTTTACTCTACTTCTATCATGATTCTCTTTCTGTCTTAATTGTGTCTCTTCTACGGACTGTGCCAAATTTGGCTTTAACAATGAGAATCTGGTTCATGGCTGTCGTTTGAGAAACAACTCTGCTGGTGTTCTACCAGTAGTTGTATGAGGAGTATTTCGATATGTAATCAAAAAATTAGCCAATTTGTGATCCAATAACAACTGTAATTTCCTTGGATTTGGATCTAACATTTGTTTTATGAGGGCACGTTTTACAATTTGTACAGTGCGCTCTGCTGCACCACTCAAAGCAGGATGGTATGGTGGAACCTTGGTATGTTTCACACCATTTTTGCTCGTGAATTGTGCAAATTCTTCTGAACGAAATTGTGGTCCATTATCCAAAACAATTTCTTCAGGGAGGCCAAATGAAGAAAATAATTTTTGTAAAATGTCCAATGTTTTACTTCTTGTTATTTTCCACATTGGAAACACCTTGAATGGCTATCAATCACAATGAACAATTGTTGTCCTTCTAAATCAGCAAAATCAATATGTAGCCTTTGCCACACCCTGGGAGGCTATTTCCATGGCTGTAATGGCACTGGTAGTGTTGCTTGCTTACCGATTGACATGTCGTACACTGACTCACGATGTACTCTATACCTTTATCAATACCTGGTCACCATAAATAACTGCGTGCAAAACTCTTGGTCAAGCACATTCCCAGGTGCTGGTCATGGAGGTCTCCTAATAATTTGGGCCTGAATTTATTTGGTATAAACACTTTTGCAACCCACATGATACAATATTTATCTACTGCCAATTCATTCCTACGAATGAAGAATGGATGTGTATCTTTGTCTGTTACCTGGTTTGGCCATCCATTTGCAATATACTCATACACCTTTGACATCACTGGGTCACGTTTGGTTGCTCTACCAATCTCTTCAGCTATGACTGGCAGTTCATCAATGTGTGAAAAATAAAACACTTCTTCCCTATTGGGTGTAACTTGTGATGGGGAAGACAATCTAGACATTGCATCAGCATTACTGTGATCAGCTGATCATCGGTATTCAATATCATATGGAAATGCTGACAAAATCAAAGCCCATCTCTGCATTCGGGCTGCAGTTAAGGTTGGAACTGGGGACTTTGGATGGAGGATTGCTGTTAGGGACTTATAGAAACATAGAAACATAGAAAATAGGTGCAGGAGGAGGCCAGTCAGCCCCTCGATCCTGCACCGCCATTCAATGAGTTCATGGCTGAACATGCAAATTCAGTACCCCATTCCTGCTTTCTCGCCATACCCCTTGATCCCCTGAGTAGTAAGGACTACATCTAACTCCTTTTTGAATATATTTAGTGAATTGGCCTCAACAACCTCCTGTGGTAGAGAATTCCACAGGTTCACCACTCTCTGGGTAAAGAAGTTTCTCCTCATCTTGGTCCTAAATAGCTTACCCCTTATCCTTAGACTGTGACCCCTGATTCTGGACTTCCCCAACATTGGGAACATTCTTCCTGCATCTAACCTGTCTAAACCCGTCAGAATTTTAAACGTTTCTATGAGATCCCCTCTCATTCTTCTGAACTCCAGTGAATACAAGCCCAGTTGATCCAGTCTTTCTTGATATGTCAGTCCTGCCATCCCGGGAATCAATCTGGTGAACCTTCGCTGCACTCCCTCACTAGCAAGAACGTCCTTCCTCAAGTTAGGAGATCAAAACTGTACACAATACTCCAGGTGTGGCCTCACCAAGGCCCTGTACAACTGTAGTAATACCTCCCTGCCCCTGTACTCAAATACACTCGCTATGAAGGCCAACATGCCATTTGCTTTCTTAACCGCCTGCTGTACCTGCATGCCAACCTTCAATGACTGATGTACCATGACACCCAGGTCTCGTTGCACCTCCCCTTTTTCTCATCTGTCACCATTCAGATAATAATCTGTCTCTCTATTTTTACCACCAAAGTGGATAACCTCACATTTATCCACATTATACTTCATCTGCCATGTATTAGCCCACTCGCCTAACCTATCCAAGTCACTCTGCAGCCTCATAGCATCCTCCTCGCAGCTCACACTGCCACCCAACTTAGTGTAATCTGCAAATTTGGAGATACTATATTTAATCCCTTCGTCTAAATCATTAACGTACAATGTAAACAGCTGGAATCCCAGCACAGAACCTTCTGGTACCCCACTAGTCACTGCCTGCCATTCTGAAAAGTACCCATTTACTCCTACTCTTTGCTTCCTGTCTGCCAACCAGTTCTCAATCCACGTCAGCACACTACCCCTAATCGCATGTGCTTTAACTTTGCACATTAATCTATTGTGTGGGACCTTGTTGAGAGCCTTCTGAAAGTTCAAATACACCACATCAACTGGTTCTCCCTTGTCCACTCTACTGGAAACAGCCTCAAAAAATGCCAGAAGATTTGTCAAGCATGATTTCCCTTTCACAAATCCATGCTGACTTGGACCTATCATGTCACCTCTTTCCAAATGCGCTGCTATGATATCCTTAATAATTGATTCCATCAATTTACCCACTACTGATGTCAGGCTAACCGGTCTATAATTTCCTGTTTTCTCTCTCCCTCCTTTTTTAAAAAGTGGGGTTACATTGGCTACCCTCCACTCCATAGGATCCAGAGTCTATGGAATGTTAGAAAATGACTGTCAATGCATCCACTATTTCCAAGGCCACCTCTTTAAGTACTCTGGGATGCAGACGATCAGGCCCTGGGGATTTATCGGCCTTCAATCCCATCATTTCCCCAACACAATTTCCCGACTAATAAGGATTTCCCTCAGTTCTTCCTTCTTACTAGACTCTCTGACCCCTTTGAAATCCGGAAGGTTGTTTGTGTCCTCCTTAGTGAATACTGAACCAAAGTACTTGTTCAATTGGTCTGCCATTTCTTTGTTCCCAGTTATGACTTCCCCTGATTCTGACTGCAGGGGACCTACGTTTGTCTTTACTAACCTTTTTCTCTTTACATATCGATAGAAGCTTTTGCAGTCCATTTTACTGTTCCCTGCAAGCTTCCTCTCATACTCTATTTTCTCTGCCCTAATCAAACCCTTTGTCCTCCTTTGCTGAGTTCGAAATTTCTCCCAGTCCCCGGGTTCGCTGCTATTTCTGGCCAATTTGTATGCTACTTCCTTGTCTTTAATACTATCCCTGATTTCCCTTGATAGCCACGGTTGAGCCACCTTCCCTTTTTTATTTTTACGCCAGACAGGGATGTACAATTGTTGTATTTCATCCATGCGGCCTCTAAATGTCTGCCATTGCACATCCACTGTCAACCCTTTAAGTATCATTCGCCAATCTATCCGAGCCAATTCACGCCTCATACCTTCAAAGTTACCCTTCTTTAAGTTCTGGACCATGGTCTCTGAATTGACTGTTTCATTCTCCATCCTAATGTAGAATTCCACCATGTTATGGTGACTCTTCCCCAAGGGGCCTCGCTAAACGAGATTGCTAATTAATCCTCTCTCATTACACAACACCCAGTCTAAGATGGCCTCCCCCTAGTTGGTTCCTCGACATATTGGTCGAGAAAACCATCCCTTATGCACTCCAGGAAATCCTCCTCCACCGTATTGCTTCTAGTTTGGTTAGCCCAATCTATATGCATATTAAAGTCACCCATGATAACTGCTGCATCTTTATTGCATGCACCCCTAATTTCCTGTTTGATGCCCTCCACGATATCACTACTACTGTTTGGAGGTCGGTACACAACTCCCACTAGCGTGTTCTGCCCCTTGGTATTCTGTAGCTGCACCCATACCGATTCCACATCATCCAAGCTAATGTCTTTCCTTACAATTGCATTAATTTCCTCTTTAAGAACATAAGAACATAAGAATTAGGAACAGAAGTAGGCCATCTAGCCCCTCGAGCCTGCTCCACCATTCAACAAGATCATGGCTGATCTGGCCGAGGACTCAGCTCCACTTACCCGCCCGCTCCCCGTAACCCTTAATTCCCTTATTGGTTAAAAATCTATCTATCTGTGATTTGAATACATTCAATGAGCATGCCTCAACTGCTTCCTTGGGCAGAGAATTCCACAGATTCACAACCCTCTGGGAGAAGAAATTCCTTCTCAACTCGGTTTCAAATTGGCTCCCCCATATTTTGAGCCTGTGCCCCCTAGTTCTAGTCCCCCCGACCAGTGGAAACAACCTCTCTGCCTCTATCTTGTCTATCCCTTTCATTATTTTAAATGTTTCTCTAAGATCACCCCTCATCCTTCTGAACTCCAACGAGTAAAGACCCAGTCTACTCAATCTATCATCATAAGGTAACCACCTCATCTCCGGAATCAGCCTAGTGAATCGTCTCTGTACCCCCTCCAAAGCTAGTACACCCTTCCTTAAGAAAGGTGACCAAAACTGCACGCAGTACTCCAGGTGCGGCCTCACTAATACCCTATACAGTTGCAGCAGGACCTCCCTGCTTTTGTACTCCATCTCTCTCGCAATGAAGGCCAACATTCCATTCGTATTCCTGATTACCTGCTGCACCTGCAAACTAACTTTTTGAGATTCGTGCAGAAGGACCCCCAGGTCCCTCTGCACAGCAGCATGTTGTAATTTCTCCCCATTCAAATAATATTCCCTTTACTGTTTTTTTTTCCAAGGTGGATGACCGCACATTTTCCGACATTGTATTCCATCTGCCAAACCTTAGCCCATTCGCTTAACCTATCTAAATCTCTTTTCAGCCTCTCTGTGTCCTCTACACAACCCGCTTTCCCACTAATCTTTGTGGCATCTGCAAATTTTGTTACACTACACTCTGTCCCCTCTTCCAGGTCATCTATGTATATTGTAAACAGTTGTGGTCCCAGCACCGATCCCTGTGGCACACCACTAACCACCGATTTCCAACCCGAAAAGGATCCATTTATCCCTACTCTCTGCTTTCTGTTCGCCAGCCAATTCTTGATCCATGCTAATACATTTCCTCTGACTCAGCGTACCTTTATCTTCTGCAGTAACCTTTTGTGTGGCACCTTATCGAACGCATTTTGGAAATCTAAATACACCACATCCATCAGTACATCTCTATCCACCATGCTCGTTATATCCTCAAAGAATTCCAGTAAATTAGTTAAACATGATTTCCCCTTCATGAATCCATGTTGCGTCTGCTTGATTGCACTATTCCTATCTAGATGTCCCGCTATTTCTTCCTTAATGATAGCTTCAAGCATTTTCCCCACTACAGATGTTAAACTAACCGGCCTATAGTTACCTGCCTTTTGTCTGCCCCCTTTTTTAAACAGAAGAGTTACATTAGCTGCTTTCCAATCCGCTGGTACCTCCCCAGAGTCCAGAGAATTTTGGTAGATTATAACGAATGCATCTGCTATAACTTCCGCCATCTCTTTTAATACCCTGGGATGCATTTCATCAGGACCAGGGGACTTGTCTACCTTGAGTCCCATTAGCCTGTCCAGTACTACCCCCCTAGTGATAGTGATTATCTCAAGGTCCTCCCTTCCCACATTCCCATGACCAGCAATTTTTGGCATGGTTTTTGTGTCTTCCACTGTGAAGACCGAAGCAAAATAATTGTTTAAGGTCTCAGCCATTTCCACATTTCCCATTATTAAATCCCCCTTCTCATCTTCTAAGGGACCAACATTTACTTTAGTCACTCTTTTCCGTTTTATATATCGGTTAAAGCTTTTACTATCTGTTTTTATGTTTTGCGCAAGTTTTCTTTCGTATTCTATCTTTCCTTTCTTTATTGCTTTCTTAGACATTCTTTGCTGTCATTTAAAATTTTCCCAATCTTCTAGTTTCCCACTAACCTTGGCCACCTTATACGCATTGGTTTTTAATTTGATACTCTCCTTTATTTCCTTGGTTATCCACAGCTGGAAATCGCTTCTGTTACCGCCCTTCTTTTTCACTGGAATATATTTTTGTTGAGCACTATGAAAGAGCTCCTTAAAAGTCCTCCACTGTTCCTCAATTGTGCCACCGTTTAGTCTGTGTTTCCAGTCTACTTTAGCCAACTCTGCCCTCATCCCACTGTAGTCCCCTTTGTTTAAGCATAGTACGCTCGTTTGAGACACTACTTCTCACCCTCAATCTGTATTACAAATTCAACCATACTGTGATCACTCATTCCGAGAGGATCTTTTACTTGGAGATTATTTATTATTCCTGTCTCATTACACAGGACCACATCTAAGATAGCTTGCTCCCTTGTAGGTTCTGTCACATACTGTTCTAAGAAACAATCCCGTATGCATTCTATGAATTCCTCCTCAAGGCTACCTCGTGCGATTTGATTTGACCAATTGATATGTAGGTTAAAATCCCCCATGATTACTGCCGTTCCTTTTTCACATGCCTCCATTATTCCCTTGATTATTGCCCGCCCCACCGTGAAGTTATTATTTGGGGGCTATAAACTACGCCCACCAGTGACTTTTTCCCCTTACTATCTCTAATCTCCACCCACAATGATTCAACATTTTATTCATTAGAGCCAATATCGTCTCTCACAATTGCCCTGATATCATCCTTTATTAACAGAGCTACCCCACCTCCTTTCCCTTCTTGTCTATCTTTCCGAATTGTCAGATACCCCTGTATGTTTAATTCCCAGTCTTGGCCACCCTACAACCATGTTTCTGTAATGGCCACCAAATCATACCTATTTGTAATGATTTGTGCCGTCAACTCATTTACTTTATTTCGTATGCTGCATGCGTTTAGGTAGAGTGTTTTAATATAGTTTTTAAACCATGATTTTTAGTTTTGTCCCCTCCTGCAGCCCCTTTATATTCATACATATTGTTCCTTCCTATCACCTTGTGGTTTACACCTACCCCAGTGTTACTCTGCTCTGTTGCCTCCTGCCTTTTGCATTCTTTCTTGGGGTCCTGTTCATCTGAGCACTCACGCACTCTAACTAGCTCAAGCCTTCTCCTAGGTTCCGAATACTCCTTGCACTGAGGCACCGAGCTTGCCTTTTTATTACACTTTGACTCTTTAGAATTTTGCTGTACAGTGGCCCTTTCTGTTTTTTTCCTTGGGTTTCTCTGCCCTCCATTTTTACTCATCTCTTTTCTGTCTTTTGCTTTTGTCTCCATTTTGTTTCCCTCTGTCTCCCTGCATCCCCCTGCCATATTAGTTTAACTCCTCCCCAACAGCACTAGCAAACACTCCCCCTAGGGCATTGGTTCCGGTCCTGCCCAGGTGCAGACCGTCCGGTTTGTACTGGTCCCACCTCCCCCAGAACCGGATCCAATGCCCCAGGAATTTGAATCCCTCCCTGCTGCACCACTGCTCAAGCCACGTATTCATCTGAGCTATCCTGCGATTCCTATTCTGACTAGCACGTGGCACTGGTAGCAATCCCGAGATTACTACTTTTGAGGTCCTATGTTTTAATCAGCAACACCAACCAGCATCGCCACCCCGCCTCCTTTTCCTTTCTGTCTATCCTTCCTAAATGTTGAATACCCTTGGATGTTGAGTTCCCAGCCTTGGTCACCCTGCAGCCATGTCTCCGTGATGCCAACCACATCGTATCCGTTAACCGCTATCTCACAGTTAATTTGTCCACCTTATTGTCTCCCTGCATTGGTTTCCATCCCCCATGGTCCGTAACAATGGTAAACTTACAACCATACAAGTATTTGTGAAACTTCTTGACCCCAAATATTAATGCCAAAGCTTCCCTTTCAATTTGTGCAAAATTACTCTCACTGGCACTGAGAGTGCGTGAAGCAAAAGCAATTGGTCTCTCCTCCCCACTACTTAATACATGAGAGATTACTGCCCCAACTCGATACGGAGAGGCATCACATGCTAGCTTAATGTCCTTAGATACGTCATAGTGAACTAACATGGTGCTCTCTACAAATTTGCTTTTAAACTCCTTGAATG
Source organism: Pristiophorus japonicus (assembly GCF_044704955.1). Classification (NCBI taxonomy): domain Eukaryota; kingdom Metazoa; phylum Chordata; class Chondrichthyes; family Pristiophoridae; genus Pristiophorus; species Pristiophorus japonicus. The sequence continues at coordinate 198,848,870 of NC_091987.1, forward strand.
CTGTATCGCATTTTTTTGACCACTTCCAATGGACCTTTTTTCAAAAGTTCATTCAGTGGATGTAATACTGTAGCCAAATTTGGTAGGAACTTCCCATAATAGTTCAAAAGACCCAAGAATGAACGAAGTTCAGTGAAATTTCTGGGAGTGGATACATTTCTAATTGCATCCAATTTTTCCATGGTTGGATGTAAACCATCTTTGTCTACTCTGTACCCTATCCACTGAGTTTTTAAATAACACGCACTTACAAACAGACACTCGTACTCTGTGCTTCTCTAGCCATTTGAGGACTTCATTCAATATGTTATTATGATTTTGTCTATTTGGTGCTGAAATTAGGATTTCATCCAAATAACATACTACCCCTTCAATACCTTGCAAAATCTGGTTCATCGCCCCTTGGAATATGGCAGAGGTGGAAGACACTCCAAAAGGTAGCCTATTAAATGGATATAGGCCTAGATGAGTATTTATAGTCAAACATGACTTGGGCTCCTCATCTAGTTCAAGCTGTAAGTAGGCATTTGTAAGATCCAGTTTTGAGAAGATCTGACCACCTGTCAGTGTTGTGAACAAATCTTCTATATTCGGCAATGTATTAGGGACATTACCCTCTGGAACCTGGTTTACGGTTACTTTATAATCACCACACAATCTTACCTTACCATCAGACTTAGATACAACAACAATGGGTGTAGTCCAATTACATCGATCTATCTTACAAATAATGTTCTCAGTCTCTTGTCTTTAGAGTTCTTGCTCAACTTTCTCTTTGAGTGCATATGGTACGGAACGTGGCTTGTAGTAAACCGATCTAGCGTCCTTCTGTACCCTGACACTCGCCTTGAAGCCTTGGATCGGACTGCCCGTTTCACAGAACACCTTCGGACACTTCTTGATAACCTTATCCATTGATGAAAATCTCGCTTCCACACAGAAAATCTTACTCCAATCCAGCTTTAGTGAGCTCAACCAATTTCTTCCTCGTAAGGCAGGCTTGTCTCCTTTCACTACTATTAGAGGCAAGTTCTGAAATTGATCTTTATATTTCATCGGTACGGTGATACGACCTACCACAGAAATTTTCTCTCCCGAGTAGCCTCACAGCTCTATCTTGGATTTCTCCAGTTGGAAATCACGCAATTTGTCGAGGTACAGTGACTCCGGTACTACACTCACGGATGCACCCGTGTCAATTTCCATTGGTACCTTGAATCCCGCAACATCTATGTGGATTTTGATGCTTTCCAAATCGCTGTCCATTAACCTCGTGCTCCTGATGACGTGTAACTCTAACATCTCCTCGCCCTGTTGTTGTTCTTCCATGCTATGTAGTGTCTTGGAATTTCTACTTATAGCTTTGAACGCTGGACTCATAGCTTTAAAAGCTGGTTTACCCTTCAGTCGGCATGCCTCCGCAAGATGCCCAGTCTTTCTGCAGAAGAAACACTCTGCCTTCACGTATGGACAACTTTGAACAATGTGTTGTCCCAGGCACCTATAGCAAGACTTCGACGCTCTGTTAGAATTTCCAGTTTCTGAGACTTTCGACCATGCCCGTCTTTTACTTTGAACCTGCAGGTGATTTACCTCGGTTGACTGACGACTGTAATCATTATTTAATTCTCGGGAATATTGTTCGGCCATGCCCATCAACCTCGCTGTCTGACAAGCAATCTCAAAAGTCAAGTCATCTGTCATCAATAACTTCCTTCTGATCGCATCATTTTTCACTCCACAAACCAAACGATCCCGTAATGCTCGGTTTTGAAAGTTTCCAAAATTACAGTGCATCGATAGCTTTTTTAATGCTATGATGTAATCACTGATACTTTCATCAATTTTTTGATTCCGAATCCCGAAACGATAGTTTTCAGCAATTTCTAACGGTTTGAGATTATAGTGCTGCTCCAGCTTCATTAAAATCTCTTTAAGCATTGTGTCCTTTGGGTCGTCGGGCATAAGCAGATTTACAAGGGTTTCGGATAATGTCGAAACTGCCTCCGATAAGTAGATCGCTTTCTTACATTCCAACACAGCCCGGTTCTGGACTGCATTGTCTGGAACTTCGATTATGTTATTTGCAATGAAATACATTTCTAGCCGATCCAAATATGCTTTAAAATGTTCCCGGTCGTGTCTATATTCCCCCAAATGTCCCAACACACCTGCCATTTTAATCTCTAGCTGTTCACACCGTGTGCTCTATTTTACCTCGGATTTTGTAGCTTTTTCCAAAGATAGAAACTTCCAAAGTCTCTCTGTCGGTTGGCTGAAGCCCTCACCAACAAAAATTAAGCTTTAAATCATCAGAAAAATCCCATCTCAGTCGCCAAATTCACAGAGCACAGCACACACAGGTTCCTAACATGGCAGGCAGCTCTCTCGGGAGTCTCCGGAAATCTGCCTGGTTCTGTTTATTATTAACCCTGCACTTGCAGTACACAATACATCCACATCCACAATGTGGAGCTACAAACATTACAAGCTTACAGACATTATAGCAGCCAACCTCACCCATCTCCACATGCTGTCAGCACTATATTCATTATCTAAAATTACCTGCTGACAACACCAGCCATGTTTGGCAGACCCGAAACATCAGCGCTTGCTGCTACAAGTCAAGAAAGATGTTTTTGAAAATTTAAAGTTGCCTTTTCCAAAACTTGCTTTACCTTCTGCAATGTTTATATTTTCAATGGTGTGATATCGACGACCTCGCAAATAATTTATTACAATGTTTCTTTTAAATACATCTTGGGAATTCTTATCTAAGGGGGAGAAATTGGGTGCATTTGCACCTCCTGGCACAGCTTCAGAGGGCGAAACCCAATTTAGGGGATGGGATGCTAATAGAGCGCAAATGTCTTTGCGACCGGGCATGGCGTCGCTAACGGGTTCCGCTTGTTGGAGTGGATGATATCCAGAAGTCACGACACTGTCACTCTTCACTTTATACCCAATAAACCTGTTAACAATCCGTACACAATGCCTGCCCCATCTATAGTGGGGTGGGTGGGGTGGAAGGAGAACAAACTTGTGCTGGGGTGCGGGACTTTGGCTGGGGGAGGCATGCACTTGTACTGGGGTAAGGCACTTTAGCTGGCCCTTGCTGTCTTCTGGGGAGCTCTGTCACTTCAGGAAGTCAAAGTGGATCGAGTTACAACTTGCAAAGTCAGTGAGAACTTGGGATGGGCGGTTCCAGTTACACATTCCTGTGAAACTTCAGGGTGTGGCTTATCCTCCAAGGGGACCAAAGGGTGGAGCACGGTGGCCAATTTTGCAGTACAAATAAGCACATCCCTGTTCTCCTGCGGCCAGAGATGTGATGTCATCGCCGTGCGCATCACCCGTTAGTGCCCCATTGCCTAAATTGGCTTTGGCCCCCGGGAAGCTGTGCCCGGCGATATCGGTGACATCTTCAGGGGACGCATACCGTCGGCCGGCCACTACCAGGGCGAAAGGTAAAGGGGAGGTGGCCGGCTGCTTAGAAAACAAATGTGCCGCGGGGTCGGTGCCATGATCGCTTCAGGGCTGGGCTGATCGCGTGGCACCCCTGCTCCCCGGTGGTCCAGGCAGGTGGCTTCTTCTTTGGCAGAGTATGCAGCGTGGGCCCTTCCCTTTAATTGTGGGACGCGGTGGAACTACGGGGCCCAGTGTGTCGCGCTGCTGAGCCGTGCTCCCCGTTACTGCCCCAGGAAGGAAGTGGAGCGCTTGATTTAGAGCTCCACTTCCTTCTGGGCGTGGTAACCCCAATTTATCTCGAGGGGCGAGACTTCTGCGCCTGGTGCAATGTCTCATGCCTCCCGAGTGTTACCGCCCCCAAACGGGGCGATACCCCAATTTCTAGGCCTAAGTCTTTAAAACATAATATATCAGCTTCTCTGAAACTCTTATTCTTTTTAATAAAAGTTTGTCAGCTAATAAGTGATCCTTTCCTTTCCTTTTACCTCCAAACTCAATGGCCTGCACTTCCTGATAAACCTGGATGAGGATTGGAAGGGGATATAAAGGTGCTTTGATGATGCACTCTGCGTGCCCCCATCTTCTCCCCCCACCCCTTTTCTGGAGGGTTAGCCTAGTATAATAAAATGCACCTCCCTATACTTAAATAGACACGTGCAAGTGGCTCATCCATGCCATCGTTCCGACCATCTGCTCGGTGTGACTGCTGGACACAGGGGCTGCCTGTTAGGCCCTTGTGTCCAGTATTTAATGGTCGCTGGAGGTACCTCAGAGGTACTTGTATGGGACTTCCGCTCTTGGTGAACAGCTCTGCCCGGCCCCAGCAACAACAGGAAAAAATTAGCATAGGTATAGGGTGATATAGTAAATGTATTCAGAGCAATTTTCCTTCCATGCTGGCTACCTAGTTTGAGGTTTTTTTGATCATCGAACACCATCTTTTAATATTTCCTCCCTTACCTGTTGTTTGGTCTCCTGGCAACTTACCCTGTCCCAGGCCCTGCTAGAATTGTTCACTGCCGACCACTAGGACGTGAATAAGAATGGGCTGTGGTGACACTCCTTTGCATTTTCTCTCTCTCCCTCTGGGGAAATGTCAGACCTCTGGTAACGGTTCCCCACAGAATTCAAATGAAGATGTTAATGCGTTTGTTGCTAATATTGCACAGCACGATTTCAGCCCTCTTCTGTTTCTACATCAGCCGCACAGGCCTTAAGAATAAACAGGAGACAAGGAGGGCAACCAAGCACAAAATTAGAGAGATATAGAACAAATGTACCATCACGGCCTTCAGCAAATAATACAGGGTTACCCTGATACATACAGAAGTACAGGATATAAGTCATTTACAATAAGTAACTATAAGGACAAGCCAGGCTTACTTAGCTCCAGAAACAATGATGTATTCATTTTTTTATTTGACACTCTGGATTTATGTTCTTTATCATTAAATAGCCAAGGCTCCCCCAATGGTTTATTGGGATTGTATACGGAGCAGCTGAAACATACAGGTTAGGAAGATCCCAAGTTTGTTCCCAGTCTGTGCAGACATAGCTGATCTTCAGCGGAACGTCGGGTTAGGATGTTACAACTGGCCCCTGTACTGCGGAGGGGAGTAATTACCCATGGCGTAATTGCTACCCAACACGTATCAAATCCCTGCCGGAGGTGTGAGCATGTGAATATCAGGTAAGGGCAGGCTTGGGCTTAACTGTGGTGCATTTGCCATTGACGTACCTGCTGATGTTCAGGCATGAATTATAGCCACTAGGGTAAGGTATGTGTGGGTGATCGATACCTGTGGTGGCAGTACGTACGACTAAAGGCAGACAGTGGCTTCGAGACAGGAGAAGAAAGCATTAAATTACATTCCAATAGGATTTGGTGCGATTTACTGAAAGAAACTATTTAGGTACAACATCCTGTTCATGTACCATATTAGATAGCTTCAAGGCACAAAGTCGGAATTCAGACAGCATCAGAAACCACAAGTGAGAAGCACAGACAGGTTATGGATGGTGTTTAAATGCCCCCAAGTGTGAGTTACCTTGCAACACACTCTTGATTGTTTCTCTTTATATTGCGTACAATATTAAACAGAATTACTGCTTTGAAGACATTTGGAAGCTGCTGAATGCATTGCTGAACCTTCTTATATTAGGCAGTTGCCTATTGGAAGTTAAATATGTGTCAATAAAAACTGTAACGTAAAAATGTAAAAGGAAACTTAACAAATGAAATTGAAATACTATTCCTTGGGGTGATGGTGCACTCCAGTTCCTCAGGTGCCCACCGGAGGCGGAAGGCCTCTAGCCTGCCAGTGGACACCACGTGCTCCATCTCCAGGGACACCCAGGCGCAAACGTAGTCGCGGAAGAGAGGCAGGCAGTCGGGTCGATGACCCCCTCGATTGGCCGCTGCCTGGACCTGTTGATGGCCACCTTGGCCACCTTGGCCAGGCCGAATGCATTGCTGAACACTACACGATTCAACTTTGAGTGATTAGGACGACTGGTTTCACATTTCAGTGCCGGACAACTCAGAATTTTGTGATTATTTTTACAATTTATAAACTTCTGATAGTAGCCAGGATTTATGTTTGACCTTTTTGCTGCTTCAATAAAATGGAAACTATTAGATTTGTACATCTTAAATTTTCCTCCATCACCTTTTTTTAAATTTTATGTTTCATCAATCAGGAGTTTTATTTGTCAGCCACAGATGATACTCTTGATGAGGCACATATAATGGACACATTCAGCCATTTCTATGGCAACTTGCTTTCCATTTTAATGCTTTCTTGTAGTTATGGAGGGATATAGGATATTAAATTATTAAACAGCATAAAAGAGTGAATCTGGAACACTACTTCAAAGCATCCCATAACAGTTGAACAAAGGGGCCCAGGTTGAACCTTTTGAAGGGAAAACATAGCGCTGTTGTCGGGAAGTTCTTCTTCACAGACAGAGTGGTTGCAATAGACTTCCAGCAGGGCAGCGAAGGTAAAAACCTTGGAGTGCCATGCTGTTGTAGAGGAGATAGATTTCTCTAGACTGTTGAGTTGCATGGTCTTCCTCATCTATAGGACAAAAAAATAGGCAATATTGAGGGAATGCCAATGTGGGTAATGTCCCACTTCTCACGAGACGTTCGACTGAGGCCCTGTCTCTAGGCTCAGATGAATATTAAACATGTGGTGACACCATTTTGAAGAAAAGTAAGAGGTTCCCAGAACCCTGGCCAACATTCCCCTCCCAACCAACACCACCAAAAACACATCTGGGCATTTGTCCCCTTGCTGTATGTGGGATCTTGCTATGCTCAAAATGGCTGAAGAGTTTGTCTACATAACCATAGTCGCTACACTTCTATGACACTTACACTTACTTCCCTGTCACAAATAACTTGCTATGCTTGATAAATGGCCATTATGTGCAGGATACACTTACCATCATCAGCCTCAACCTGCAAATGTTCTTTTAGTCACAGTCCTACACACATTAAGGCTGATAGTCAACGTAGCTAGATGATGCTTGCACCTGTCACAACATCCATTGCAGGCCACATTCTGACATTTGGGTATCAGTGTATATCATCATAAGAACTACAACCTTTCACTTCAACTCTGTTTGCAGATGATGGTCTGTAACAAAAGAATGCATGCAAATGAGGAGGACTACTATCATTCATGCGCTAAGCTCATACAAGGAGGGAGCACTGCAGATGCTGGAGAGGCTATAGGGGGAGTTGGAGATGAGGAAGGAGGAGGGCCGGCCCCAGCATAGGGTTTGTGCTAACCATTTTCTTCTGCTTGTTCTTTTCGTCTTATTCTCTCGCTCACTCACTGGTGACAAACCTGTTATGTATGCAATAAAGGTACAAACTGAGTACTGTTTAACTAAGCAAGGTACAACCTTGCTTCTGCTTTATTACGGCCCAAAGTACGTGACGCTCAAAATGGCTGGCCTTTTATACCTGAACAGCACCATGTGCCATCTGGTGGCTACAAACAGAATGTACATACATGACAAAACCAAATGGAAACACTTTACCGTGCTACTCCTTCTATTCAGGGGCTATTGCATCTAAACAAGCAGGCCATTTTCTGAAGAAGCTAATGCCATGAAAATAAAAGTGAAGTAAATGTTACATTTTTGACACAGTATGCTCTGATCAATACTGAAATTGCTTAGCATTATTAAGAAAGAAAGACTTGCATTTATATAGCGCCTTTCACGACCACCGGACGTCTCAAAGCATTTTACAGCCAATGAAGTACCTTTAGAGTGTAGTCACTGTTGTAATGTGGGAAATGCGGCAGCCAATTTGCGCACAGCAAGCTCCCTCAAACAGCAATGTGATAATGACCAGATAATGTTTTCTTGTTATGTTGATGGGGATAAATATTGGCCAGGACACCAGGGATAGCTCTCCTGCTCTTCTTCGAAATAGTGCCATGGGATCTTTTACATCCACCTGAGAGGGCAGACGGGGCCTCAGTTTAATATCTCATCCGGAAGAGGGAACCTCCGACAGTGCAGCACTCCTTCAGCACTTCACTGGATTGTTAGCCTAGATTCATGTTCTGAGAGTGGGACTTGAACCCACAACTTTCTGACTCAGAGGCGAGTAATACACTCATAAGAAATTCCTTAATCAGCTATTTTAACAAAGGAGGTAATCCATTTATTTAATTGCATTCATACCTTTGTTTAACTGGTGAACAAGGAAATTTCATGTTTGTTATTAATATCGCACAGCACAATTTCAACTCCTCAACCAGTAGCGGCAGGCGAGCTTTTATTGTTTGTGGGAGTTTGCTGTGCTCAAGTTGGCTGCTGCGTTTCCTGCATTACAACAATGACTACACTTCAAAAGTACTTCATTGGCTGTAAAACACTTTGGGGTGTCCTGAGGTCATGAAAGGCGCTATATAAATGCAAGTCTTTCTTTTTTTCTTTACAAATGTGGATCAGATGCTAGCTTTTAATTTTAAAACAGCCTTTTAATTCAGACTCTCTGGTTAACTAACTCTCAGATATAATGGCGCATCTCTGCCACTAAATGTCAGCAGTGTACTCTGTAACTACAGTGTGGCAATTAATGTCATGTTGAGTCTGCAGCCAATCCTATGGGAATAGATAACTGTGCTTGACATGAGTAAATATTTTTTTGAGATGGGAAGGAAAATGTAGGCTACGTTTTTAGATTTTAGCAATAGTAAATGAAAGTGTTTTAGTCAGATTGTATCCCTCATCTGTGAAGAACCTTGAGAATGTCTGAACACCAGGGAGTCATAATCCATTATTTCTGGGATTTGAGTACTTCGTGAGTACACAAGTGTTCTGACCTTGAACTGAACTGACGTTGGTTCAGGTTCATCATTTCTATTCACTGCACGAGAAAGAAAAAATTTGTTTTGATACAGCATTTTTCACAATCTCCAGTCGTCCCAAAGCACTTCACAGCCAACGAAGTACTTTTTGAAGTGCGAATTGAATTCATTTTTTGGAATGTGGGCGTTGCTGGCAATGTAGGCATTTTCAAACCAGCTCACAAGCCAGGTCTTTCCAAACATCATGTAGATGCCCACTACGGGGCCAGACCCACATTATTATTGCCATTTCAGACAGGAGCAGTTGTCGCCCGACTGATGGGAAAGATGAGCTCACAATGTATCCTTATAGCACCACCTACTTGCGTGGTATGTCTTCATTAACTCACATACAAGTTGGGATGCAGGTTGGATACAGGATCCCCTACATTTAGACCTTTCTGAACTGGCCATTCTCAATCGCGTGATATTAAGGGAATCAAGGGATAGTGCAGGAAAGTGGTGTTGAGGTACAAGATCAGCCATGATCTTGTTGAATGGCAGAGCAGGCTTGAGAGGCCAAATAGCCTACTACTGCCCCTATTTCTTATGTTCTATGCAATCTTCTCGGTCCTATGAGAACATGGAAGGAGTGAGCCACAGTGAAACCAGAGGCCTCCCCATACCCCAGGGTAGGAAACATCATCTCAATCATACAATGTAACAAAGCACCATGGCACACACATTGCTAGCTATGTAAGAGCTGTTTCTTTTTTTGCGGAGCACTGTTGTTTTGCACCATTTTAATGTTTTTTTATTGCCATTCCCAAAAAGCAGTTTCCCTATAGCAGTTAAGAAGCCAGTACTTCACAGCATCCTGTACCACTCACTCCACTGTCACAGGTGCAATGAGATCCTGGGCCGAGAAGAGACAAGGGCCCAGGGGCAGCACGGGCCAGCCCACACTGCGATATGTGTGCGCACTAGGTCCGTGCAGAAGAGCTGGTCTCCAGTCGTCTTGGTTAATCCTTGTCACTGGACCAAGACCTAGCTCTGTCAAGCCCGTGTGGTGGCTGGTGTGCAACGGCCATCCCACGTTAAAAAAAATCCACTCACAGGCATCTTCCACCCTTCAGGATGTAGTTCGGGACCCGGAATATTAGGTCCTTCATTGAAACACCTGTGAACTCATCTCTTTTTGGAGTGGAAGCAAGGCATCCTCGATACGGGGGACCACCTAAGAAGAAGAAGAAGATATTCAGTTGGAGTACACCGGCTGGTGGACAGAGCACGATTGAAAAGGAACAGGTGGCTGTGGCAGTGGAGCAGCAGCAGAGCCAGTTGGCAATCTCCCTCAGTTGCAAAGGCCTCGAATTCAGACCTGACAGGATCTGCATTTAAAGGACCGATTCATTGAGCGTCAATATTCTCTCCAGTCATTGGAGAATTTGCCAAGTACGCCTCAACATCTGGTGACTACTGTGGAGCGCTCTCACGAACACACAGATAAAGCCCACCATCATGGATGCTGGCATTCCAACAGACAGCTCCCCGTTAAAGAATGGTCGGATTTTGTGGTCAGCGGCGAACGAGCGACACCAGCCGTTCATTACACTTGCACTTGCCCACAGACGTTCTATGGGGTTTTGCACTGGAACGTGCTGTGATTAGGAATCCATTTCAGCATGGCGCCCTCTACAGGGTATCTGGGACCGGTGTGAACAGGGCACGCAACTGTCTGTGCCCTTAACCAATCAGATTGAAGAATCCTTACCGAGCCACGCAGAATCTGAACCAAGAAGTGCCAGTTTGAATACTTAATTCAATGTCAGTTCATGTACAAAAAACAAAATAAAGAGAGGGAAGGAAATATAGGAGCAAGGGAAAGAGAAAACGAGATAGAAAGAAAAAGTTAAAAACAAATATTTGCATGTTTTTAATTTTTAAATCTCCAACAATAATTAAAATCTGAAAGATTGAGACACCTCAGTTCTAAAAGTTAATTTCCAGTGCCAGGAGGGTGTTTGGCAGTAATTGAGACTTATCCCGCTGTTAAAAATTTCCTTACACTGGAATGGACAAGCCCTAACTTTTTCTGGCGAGTTTAGTGGGTATCTAGTGGGTAAGTACCACAATGTCTCGCCTTTCCCTGTGTTTCAATGCTGAGTCCCCCAGCGAGGCTTCTGGTGAAGCTTCTGGAGGAGGAGGGCAACGCGGACAGCAACTTCCAGATTTCCACATTTAACTGTGCATTTGCGGCCGCCGAAGGTTGCCGTCTGGTTTGCTCCTTAATAACGGTGAGCGCTGATTGCCTCGTCGTTACTTTTACCGCAAAATCCAGGCCAATGACTTCCTGTCAGCCCAGAATGCTTTGTTCATTTTACATGGGTAAAACTAGTGAACCGTGCATTCCTAGTGAGAACGCCAGGAAATAGTACATATATCTGAAGGATATTTTTAATTCATTATAATATAAAAATGAAGTGCTCACTTATTTTGGGCCAGTGCATCTCATGCCCAGCCTTTTAGGTTAGCTGGAAGGTCATGCAGGGCAGAGTCTTAGCAAGATGGGTGTCCATCTTATTTTCTGGTCCCTAAACCAGCTCTGCAAGCCATCATGACCAGGGCTAATGGAGGGATAGATTTTCTAAGTACTGTGCCTCCACTGATCACAGATGCATTCCAACTGAATACAGCCTGACCTAGAATACCATGCTTAGTATACAAGAATATTAAGTAAAAAAATGTACTGGATCAGACAAGATTGGTGCATTTTACCAATAAATTCTATTGAGTGTGTTACTGATCTAGATTTATGTGCTAGGACATAAAGAGGCAATTTTTGTTTGCTTAATGTCCTGTTAATAGAAACATAGAAATATAGAAAATAGGTGCAGGAGTAGGCCATTCGGCCCTTCGAGCCTGCACCGCCATTCAATGAGTTCATGGCTGAACATGCAACTTCAGTACCCCATTCCTGGATTCTCGCCATACCCCTTGATCCCCCTAGTAGTAAGGACTACAGCTAACTCCTTTTTTAATATATTTAGTGAATTGGCCTCAACAACTTTCAGTGGTAGAGAGTTCCACAGGTTCACCACTCTCTGGGTGAAGAAGTTTCTCGTCATCTCGGTCCTAAATGGCTTACCCCTTATCCTTAGACTGTGACCCCTAATTCTGGACTTCCCCAACATTGGGAACATTCTTTCTGCATCTAACCTGTCTAAACCCGTCAGAATTTTAAACGTTTCTATGAGATCCCCTCCCATTCTTCTGAACTCCAATGAATACAAGCCCAGTTGATCCAGTCTTTCTTGATATGTCAGTCCCGCTATCCCGGGAATCAGTCTGGTGAACCTTCGCTGCACTCCCTCAATAGCAAGAATGTCCTTCCTCAAGTTAGGAGACCAAAACTGTACATAATACTCCAGGTGTGGCCTCACCAAGGCCCTGTATAACTGTAGTAACACATCCCTGTACTCAAATCCCCTCGCTATGAAAGCCAACATGCCATTTGCCTTCTTCACCGCCTGCTGTACCTGCATGCCAACCTTCAATGACTGATGTACCATGACACCCAGGTCTCGTTGCACCTCCCCTTTTCCTCATCTGTCACCATTCAGATAATAGTCTGTCTCTCTGTTTTTACAACCAAAGTGGATAACCTCACTTTTATCCACATTATACTTCATCTGCCATGCATTTGCCCACTCACCTAACCTATCCAAGTCACTCTGCAGCCTCATAGCGTCCTCCTCGCAGCTCACACTGCCACCCAACTTAGTGTCATCCGCAAATTTGGAGATGCTACATTTAATCCCCTCGTCTAAATCATTAATGTATAATGTAAACAGCTGGGACCCCAGCACAGAACCTTGCGGTACCCCACTAGTCACTGCCTGCCATTCTGAAAAGTACCCATTTACTCCTACACTTTGCTTCCTGTCTGCCAACCAATTCTCAATCCACGTCAGCACACTACCCCTAATCCCATGTGCTTTAACTTTGCACAATAATCTATTGTGTGGGACCTTGTCGAAAGCCTTCTGAAAGTCCAAATACACCACATCAACTGGTTCTCCCTTGACCACTCTACTGGAAACATCCTCAAAAAATGCTCGAAGATTTGTCAAGCATGATTTCCCTTTCACAAATCCATGCTGACTTGGACCTATCATGTCACCTCTTTCCAAATGCGCTGCTATGACATCCTTAATAATTGATTCCATCATTTTACCCACTACCGATGTCAGGCTGACCAGTCTATAATTCCCTGTTTTCTCTCTCCCTCCTTTTTTAAAAAGTGGGGTTACATTGGCTACCCTCCACTCCATAGGAACTGATCCAGAGTCTATGGAATGTTGGAAAATGACTGTCAATGCATCCACTATTTCCAAGGCCACCTCTTTAAGTACTCTGGGATGCAGACCATCAGGCCCTGGGGATTTATCGGCCTTCAATCCCATCAATTTCCCCAACACAATTTCCTGACTAATAAGGACTTCCCTCAGTTCCTCCTTCTTACTAGACCCTCTGACCCCTTTTATATCCGGAAGGTTGTTTGTGTCCTCCTTTGTGAATACCGAACCAAAGTACTTGTTCAATTGGTCTGCCATTTCTTTGTTCCCCGTTATGACTTCCTCTGATTCCGACTGTAGGGGACCTACGTTTGTCTTTACTAACCTTTTTCTCTTTACATATCTATAGAAGCTTTTGCAGTCCGTCTTAATGTTCCCTGCAAGCTTCTTCTCGTACTCTATTTTCCCTGCCCTAATCAAACCCTTTGTCCTCCTCTGCTGAATTCTAAATTTCTCCCAGTCCCCAGGTTCACTGCTATTTCTGGCCAATTTGTATGCCACTTCATTGGCTTTAATACTCTCCCTGATTTCCCTTGATAGCCACGGTTGAGCCACCTTCCCTTTTTTATTTTTACGCCGATGAATTTTAAACAACTATCCCAACCATTGATCTACTCAGTCAGCCCCAAAGTGCCTTTACTTTTCTCTCAGTGTACCCAACATCCCCAGGTTACATATCACCGATGGTCAACCAGAAGTGGGCAGTTGAGCTGTTCCTATGCTGTGCTGTGCCAACTGCAGGAAGGTAAAGGGCAGCAGGCGGCCACAATTCTCCACTATTCCTCTCCTGTAAGGAGGCATGTGGTTTTCACTCAAGACCTTCACGCTGCAACACAGCTGTGAAAAATATTACATTTTTTGGCACTGGAATCCCTCAAAAAAAATTCTTTAATAACTCCTTGAAGGCTTTGTGAAATTTTTGTAACAATGTAAGCAACTCCCCAAAGCCTTTGCACCATCTACAGGGCACAAGTCAGGAGTGTGATGGAATTCTCTCCATTTTCCTGGATGAGTGCAGCTCCAACAACTCAAGAAGCTCAACAGCATCCAGGACAAAACAGCCCTCTTGATTGGCACCCCATCCACCACCTTCAATATTCATTCCCTCACCAGCGCACCGTGGCTGCAGTGTGCACCATCTATAAAATGCACTGCAGCAAATCGCCAAGGCTTCTTCGGCAGCACCTCCCAAACCCACGACCTCTACCCCCTAAAAGGACAAGGGCAGCGGGTGCATGGGAACAACATCACCTGCAAGTTCCCCTCCAAGTTACACACCTTCCTTCATCGTCGCTGGGTCAAAATCCTGGAACTCCCTCGCTAACAGCGCTGTGTATCTTCACCAAAAAGACTGCAGCGGCTCAAGAAGGCAGCTCATTATGACCTTCTCAAGGGCAATTAGGGACGGGCAATAAATGTTGGCCTTGTCAGTGACGCCCACATCCCGGAATGAATAACAAAATATATATACTAGTTTTAGCCTGTACAGCTGGTCAGAGAAATGATTTTCCTTTGTTCCTCTGTCAACTGTGGCTCAGTGGGTAGCACACTCGCCTCTGAGTCAGAAGGTTGTGGGTTCCAGTTCCACTCCAGGGACTTGAGCACATAAATCTAGGCTGGCATTCCCAGTGCAGTACTAAGGGAGTGCTGAACTGTCGGAGGTGCTGTCTTTCGGATGAGATGTTAAACCAAGGCGCCGTCTTCTCTCTCAAGTGGATGTAAAAGATTCCATGGCACTATTTCGAAGAAGAGCAGGTGAGTTATCCCTGGTATCCTGGCCAATATTTATCCCTCAATCAACATAACAAAAGCAGATAATCTGATCGTGATCACATTGCTGTTTGTGGGAGCTTGGCCGCCGTGTTTCTCACAGTACAACAGTGACTACACTTCAAAAGTACTTCATTGGCTGTAAAGCGCTTTGGGACGTCTGCAGGTCGTGAAAGGCGCTATATAAATGCAAGTCTTTCCTTCTTTCTTTCTCTATTTATAAAAGCTGTTCAGTTTTGAAAGGGTTAAAGTACTTTACATTAATCGCCAATAAGTCCTCCGTACAGAAAATAATGAAATGCTAATAACCTGAGCATTGCACTCAGTGATAATATGCAACAATAGTTGGCACCAGGATTAACCATGCCTCATAAAACCATTAAAAAAACAAGGTAGACATGACAGGAATTATGTGGGAAAATTATTGGCACTAGCTGCAGCTAGCTCCTTCATGGGCTGTCTAAGTCCTTAAAATTCTTAGCAGTAACTTGTACCACCCACAGCAGTCACTGTTACCCTTTGTAATTCACTAAGCCTATTCAGAGGCTGTAAAGCCTGAAGAAAAGGATTAAATGAGTTACTCAGTGCTGTCACAGAAATCGCTAAGAAACTAATGATCCTACTGTCATAAGTCTGCCAGTAGTTAACAAAGGACAATATCAAGGTGTGTAGTGATTGGCAAATACACTCAGACATGATCAATGTTTTCTTTAGCCACTCTTTGAATATGCCTTTATACAACTTTCTCTCGTCATACTGTGAAAACATGCACCTCAACTTGGTTAAGAAATAAAGGGGTAGAACCTTGGGTGAGTGTTTAAAATCAGGCGGGAGGTGATTGTGTATTTGGAGCATCTCACCAATCCAGAAATCCGTAGCTCCAGTGATGAGCCCACTCGATTCAGGTAAGTTAAGGAAGGGAAGAGGGCGATCTTGAGGAAGGACCGCAGAGAGTCGGGCATCGCGGGGGTGATTTTTGTGGGGCCAGAAGGAGCACTAATTACAAACCTGTTTTTATTTTTTAACTGTTTTGGAGAGACCTGCAGCGATCCCTGTAAGGAATGCTCATTGGTGTTTCAAAGTTGCATCGAGTTCCTATTGCCATCGTAGGACCTTGATTTGAATGGGCCTGCTTCTGGAGGGCTGCCCAATTGTAGGATCCAATTGCCACGAAGGTTTACTTCTAGAGGTGTAGAATTGAAAAGTAGGGAATTTATACTAAACTTGTATCGAACCTTGGTTAGACCACACTTGGATTACTGCATACTGTTCTGCTCGCCATATTATAAAAATTATATAAAGGCACTGGAGAAGGTGCAGAGAAGATTTACAAGGATGATACCAGAAATGTGAGGGCATACATATCAGGCAAGGACGAACAGGCTGGGTCTCATTTCTCTTGAAAAAGGAGTGATGGGTGCCCTAATAGAGCTCTTTAAAATTATGAAAGGTTTGGTGGGGAAAAGCATAGCTAGAGGCCATCAATATAAGTCACCAATAAATCCAATAGGGAATTCAGAAGAAACTTCTTTTCACAAAGAGTGGTGAGAATGTGGAACTTGCTACCACAGGGAGTAGTTGAAACAAATAGTATAGATGCATTTAAGGGAAGATAGATATACATATGAGGGAGAAGGGAATAGAGGGTTATGCTGATAGATTTAGATGAGGAAAGATGGGTGGAGCATAAACGCCGGCACGGACTGGTTGGGCCAAATGGTTGTTTCTGTGCCATAAATCCTATGTAATCAAAATGGCAATAGGGTGGTGAGTCTTGGGCTGCCATTTTAGTCATGCTACCATCCCATTCATACCTGGTAGAGCTCATCAAAATTGGCTCCAATTTATAACGCCATTCGAAAATGTCTTAAAGCACTTAGTTAAATTACATTGAAATGTACTGACGATTGTGTAAGCAAAAACTGATAGCTGCATGTCTGATCTTAACATTCTCAAGAATTTGTCATTCCTGGAATCCCACTCCAGGGACTTGAGCACATAACTCTAGGCTGACACTCCAGTGCAGTGCTGAGGGAGCACTGCATTGTCGGAGCTGCCGTCTTTTAGATGAGACATTAAACTGCTCTCTCAAGTGTATGTAAAAGATCCCGTGGCACTATTTTGAAGAAGAGCAGGGGAGTTATCCCTGGTGTCCTGGCCAATATTCATCCCTCAATCAACATAACGGTCTAGAAATCCCGGACTCCCCGGGTTCGTACTGTATGTGTACGGACCCGGGAAGGCAGCACAAAAGCCACAATACGCATGTGCTGAAAACCGGCTTTTCTGATCTGTCAAGCTCTGGCTTAACAGATCCTCCATATCCTTACAGCCAGGACATTCGCATGGGCAAGATTGCAGTATTTACCCATATCTTGCCCAGCGGATATCCTGAAAACTCTTGCGCCTTGTAAAAGCAAGCACATAGCCTACTTTTACAGGCGTAAAAGTTTTAAAACATACAAAACACATTTTAATGTTAAAAACCCTGCCCACTATGGTAAGGTTATTTTAAACCATAAATTAAAAAACTTTTTAAAAAATCAGAATATATATTTTTTATAAGACATTTATTAACTTTAATTTATATTAATCTTAAATATGTGGTATATTTTTTCTATTTTTTATTTGTGTTTTGGTGTTTGGGGTGCGTTTCTCAATCATAATAATGGGAACTCCAACTTACCTGGATTGACTGCCCAGAGCCACGTCCAGCATACGGACGTCCCGATGTGCATGCACTCCGCTGCACAGGGAGAGGAGGCCTCAGGAACGGGATCGCTGGTGGGTGCAGCAGGATAAGGTAGGTGTGCATCTTTTTTACCTTTTTCTGTCGCGTGCCCGCGGGAAGCAGAGGACCCAGATTTCTAGGCCAACAAAAACAGATTATCTGGTCATTATCACATTGCTGTTTGTGGGAGCTTGCTGTGCGCGAATTGGTTGCCGCGTTTCCCACATTTCCACATGATTACACTCCAAAAGTACTTAATTTGCTGTAAAGCGCTTTGAGACGTTCGGTAGTCGTGAAAGTCACTGTATAAATCCAAATATTTCTTTCTTTCGTTAAAGTTATGTTGCATAAAATGAAGTGTTTTGAAAGAGTTATTGTTAAAAGCTGTCGGGGTAGATTTTCCTGGCATGGCTGCACCAATGTCACGCCAGGGCTGGGGTGTGGGAACTCCTGACTTTGGAAGTTCCCGCACCCACCCCCCCCCTTTACCTCAAAGAGCTGCATTGACATGGATAGAGAACTGGTTGGCAGACAGGAAGCAGAGAGTCGGGATTAATGGATCCTTTTCAGAATGGCAGGCAGTAACTAGTGGGGTGCCGCAGGGCTCAGTGCAGGGACCCCAGCTATTTACAATATACATTAATGATTTAGATGAAGGAATTGAGTGTAACATCTCCAAGTTTGCAGATGACATTAAGCTGGGTGACGGTGTGAGCTGTGAGGAGGATGCTAAGAGGCTGCAGGGTGACTTGACAGGTTAGTTAAGTGGGCAAATGCATGGCAGATGCATTATAATGTGGATAAATGTGAGGTTATCCACTTTGGGGGCAAAAACACGAAGGCAGAATATTATTTGAATGGCGGCAGATTAGGAAAAGGGGAGGTGCAACGAGACCTGGGTGTCATGGTACATCAGACATTGAAAGTTGGCACGCAGATACAGCAGGCGGTGAAGAAGGCAAATGGTATGTTGGCCTTCATAGCTAGGGGATTTGAGCAGGGAGGTCTTACTGCAATTGTACAGGGCCTTGGTGAGGCCTCACTTGGAATATTGTGCTCAGTTTTGGTCTAATCTGAGGAAGGGCATTCTTGCTATTGAGGGAGTGCAGCGAAGGTTCACCAGACTGATTCTCGGGATGGCAGGACTGACATATGAGGAGAAACTGGATCGACTGGGCCTGTATTCACTGGAGTTTAGAAGGATGGGAGGGGATCTCATAGAAACATATAAATTCTGACAGGACTGGACAGGTTAGATGCAGGATGAATGTTCCCGATGTTGGTAAAGTCCAGAACCAGGGGTCACAGTCTAAGGATAAAGGGTAAGCCATTTAGGACCGAGATGAGGAGAAACTTCTTCACCCAGAGAGTTGTTAACCTGTGGAATTCTCTACCGCAGAGAGTTGTTGATGCCAGTTTGTTGGATATATTCAAGAGGGAGTTGGATATGGCCCTTATGGCTAAAGGGATCAAGGGGTATGGAGAGAAAGCAGGAAAGAGGTACTGAGGTGAATGATCAGCCATGATCTTTTTGAATGGTGGCGCAGGCTCGAAGGGCCGAATGGCCCACTCCTGCACCTATTTTCTATGTTTCTATGTTTCTATCTTGAACACTGCGGCTGTGCAGTGGTCGTTCAGTTGGGCTCCTGCCTAACATATGGTGAGAATCCACTAGAATAGCTATGGATTTTTAGGGCCTAGGTTTATGATTTAAACCTAGGTTTATGAGTTAAGCAAAACTGCCAGAAGGAATCATCTCCAATTTATTTTTGTCTGTAAAGGGCTTGAACTTAAAATGCGTTCCATATCCTATAATGTCAGCTTCTCTGCCACAATGAAGAGTGCTCAAGGTCAATTCCCATCGCATCTGTGAAAAGATAATCTGACTTTACATCTTCAAATGCTCAACCTTTCTTCCAAATGGTCTCAGTTCTCTTTTAACATTGAGATACAGTTCCCTCTGCTCATGGTGGGCATGTTGGTGTTAACACGATTTACTCACTGTAAGCGGTGGGCAGTAAAACTAATCGTCACTACTGTGATTCCTCCGGGCTTGACTGGTCACTGAAATATGGACTGGCGTGGGGTATAGCTTTCAGTCAGTTCCTGTCCTGACCGAGAGAAGCTCCAACAGAAAATGTTAATCTGCCAACAAAGGGATAATCATGAGAGGGACACATGGCAGCTCTGCTGCTTCCTGGAGTCCTCGTCGGGAATGAAAACTGAACGTTGGTAAATACTGTATAGAGTTTAATGAGGTGTGAAGAACTGCCCTAAATAGCTGGCGCACTTCGTGTTATAAGAGGCGTCTTTGTTGTCTAATTGTACTGCCATTTGCCCGATCTCCGCAGCTGCCCGTGATAAGCGTGAACAGTGTAGGTGGTGGGGACTCTATTTCAAAATATCTACATTTAGATACATTTGGGGAATATCTTACTGTGGCAGATGAGTATTCAATACTTTACCTGGAAACTGTAGCTTCAGTTTGGCCAGAGCCTGCATGTGTAGGCTACGCAAACTGGCAAGGTGTTGTTTGCTTTGGATCAGCAATTCTGGCAAAGCAGCCAGCATTTTCCATTCACTGGAATACACCTTAGGTGCGTTAATGATGCTATTAAACTCTTGTACCAAAGTGATGCTGAAATAACTGGAAAAATTCATTCAAATTATTTTTACAGCCATCTGGGACCATTGGGTTTGGGTTGTATAACCATCCACTTCTTAATAAGCAAGGGAAATAACTGAAAGGGGAAATGTTGCATCATGAAATGAGAACTCTACACTTCTAATTGCTGTGAATGGAAAACAACATCTTATTAATATTAGTCTGTTGCCAATGTTACACATGTTACATTCCTTGTGAGCCAGTCAACTAATTCATTATTCTATTTGTATTTGCATATCAGATATAACAAAAAAGAAAGGGAGACATTAAAGTAGGGTACTCACTAACACTTTGTTGAGGTCAATAATCCTCACAGACATACCATTAAATAATTCCATCTGCTTATGTTTTTACATTTTTATTTTCCTGTCTTGCTCTCTCTTCCTCCTTTCTCTCTTCCCTGAATCCCAGCTCCTGCTGTATTCTGAAGCTGATGGGCCGTGCTTGGAGTCTCAGTGATACATGGACAACAGTAAGTTTGCTAAGGTGCATAACAGATAGGATGTGAATTCAAAATGGCCCTGGGGCTACAAAAGATTACCACTGCCCTATAGTCCCCAATCTTAAAAAAAGGTTAAGCTGCCCCAAAACATGTACTAGTCCATACCATAACACATCACACCATATGACTTGGGTACATCCGCAACTTAAATAGTATGAGTAGGTGCGAGGAGAGAAAAGTATTGCACATTTTATTTGTATTCTATTCTCTGACTAGGGTGGCAATATACATTA
Source organism: Pristiophorus japonicus (assembly GCF_044704955.1). Classification (NCBI taxonomy): domain Eukaryota; kingdom Metazoa; phylum Chordata; class Chondrichthyes; family Pristiophoridae; genus Pristiophorus; species Pristiophorus japonicus. The sequence continues at coordinate 198,869,912 of NC_091987.1, forward strand.
TACTAATTGTGGTTCACTTTTACTATAGGGATGAGTTGTAGATGGTACATTCAAATACAGTTGAACCTCAAGATAAATTATACTATAATATAGTTCGTGGAACAGCAAACACTTTTTTTAGTGGTCCAATTGACGCTCCATTATAAATCAGTGGAATAGCTCAAATCTCAATATAGGTTCGATTGCAATCATTCACTGCTAAAATCTACAGTTTCAGTACGTTGTAAGTCAAAGTCACTGCTATTCACGAAAGAATTATTGGCCCATAATTTGCGGCCCCTACGGGCGCGTACGAGGTGCGTAGCATATTGAGTATGCAGCAACCAAATTTTGGAATAGTTGTACATTTTAGTGAAGAGTATTGACCCTGAATTTGGGGTCGGAGTTTTACCGGGGAATATGCCTCCGATCTGCAAATAAAATACCCGCCTACCTGGTAGTCCGAGAGGTACAGAGATTCGTGGTCCTGGGCCTCTCCGGATACCCGCGGGTAGAGGCCCACGTATCTCAGGTGCGCAAGCAGTGTGCAAGCGTGGGCTGGCCCACCCATAAGGGCCACTCAAAGCATGCGCGAAAACCCGGAACTTGCGATCTGTCAGATCCAACGCATAGCCGGGTAAAGGGCATCTGCGGGCAGAGAATTGAGCGATTTGTCCAACTTCTGCTCAGTGAATGCCTGTGAAATTCTTATGCCTGTTAAAAGCGGGAGTAAGGTCTACATTTACCAGCGTAAGTGTTTACAAAAACAAAAAATTTTTTTTCAATAACTTATACATTAAAATACCTGTAAAGTAAGGTAAGAGTATTTTTAGCCCCTTTAAAACACTTACATATATTTTTCAAAAAATTACATTTTTGTTTCAAATAATTGAATTTAATGGCATTGTAATTAATTTTAAATATGTAATTTAAAAAAAAATGTATTTGATGTGTAGATGTATTTTTGGGGATATTCCCATTCATGATTATAGGATTTCTGTACGTACCAAATCCCCATAAGCAGGAATGGGGATTCCCCCTTCATTTATTGGTTAGGCCAACCCACATGACTCCATGGGTGTTTGTGAATTGTGTGCACCCCTGGGATACGTGGGCTTCTACCCACGGGTATCCAGAGAGACGCAGGACCGCGAGTCTCTGTACCTCCCAGACTACCAGGTACGCGGACATTTTATTTGAGGATCGGAGCTGTTTACCCCGCCCCCCACTGCCCTGGTAAGCCTCCGAACGCAAATTCAGGGCCAATACTCTTCACTAAAATGTATAGCTATTCCACAATTTGGTTGCTGCATACACAGTATGCTACGATTTTCGAGGAACGTAAAAACGGTTTGACCCCTCGAGCCTATTCCACCATTCAATTAGATCATGACTGATCTGTACCTCAACTCCATTTACCCACCTTTGATCAATATAACTCGGTACCCTTACCTAATAAAAATCTGCCAATCACAGCCTTGAAACTTTCAATTGTTCCAACATCCAAACCCTTTTGGGGGAGAGAATTCACATTGCAGGATCCTTTGTGTGGATAAATACTTCCTGAACAGCCTGGCTCTAATTTTAAGAATGTGGATCCTCGTTCTGGATTTCCTCACCAGAGGAAATAGTTTATTTTTTTTTATATACTCTAATGAATCCTTTTATTATTTTAAACATCTCAATTAAATCAACCCTCAACCTTCTAAGCTTAAGAGAAAACAAGCCAAGTATATATAATTCAATGCATCAAGCCCTGTTTTCATTCTGCTGAATCTATGCTGTACCCCTTCCAAGGCCGATATATCCAGATAAGCAAGGGTATTCATATCAGGAAAGGATGAACAGGCTGGGTCTCTTTTCTCTTGAAAAAAGAAAGCTGAGGGGTGACCTAATAGAGGTGTTTAAAATTATGAAAGGTTTTGATGGAGTGGATACAGAGAGAATGTTTCCACTTGTGGGAAAGAGCATAACTAGAGGCCATCAATATAAGACAGTCACTAAGGAATCCAATCGGGAATTCAGAAGAAAATTCTTTAACCAAAGAGGGGTCAGAATGTGGAACTCACTACCACAGGGAGTGGTTGAAGCGAATAGTATAGATGCATTTAAGGGGAGGATGGACAAACATATGAGGGAGCAGGGAATAGGAGATGATGTTGACAAATTTAAACGAGGAAAGACGAAAAGAGGCTCGGGTAGACCATAAACGCTGGCATGGACTGGTTGGGCCGAATGACCTGTTTCTGTGCCTATGTAATCCTATGTGTAATGTATTTGCTTCATGGGTTCCTTGCTTAAGAATTCATATTCTTAAGAATTAAGAATTGCTATTAAGAACTCGTTGGTTTATCAACAAAGGATTAACAATCATCATACACACTACCAGTTCATCCACTAGGCTCACAACTGCATACCTCATCGTGGATGACCTGGACCCAAATGACTGGAGTTTTATTGAGTCTTGTGAACATCATGTGACTGGCTAAGCCACTCACAATGCATCAGCGCTACAAACCTGAGAGCATACTCACAGGGGTGCACACATTACATTATGTCATGTAATCTCTCCTGAGGTCCAGTGCCCAGAACTGAACGCAATACTCCAGATGGGGTCTGATCAAGGCCCTGTACAACTTCCTCCCATTTTATTCCAACCCTCTTGAGATAAATGCTAACATTGCATTAGCCATTTAGAAAAAAAATTACTTTTTGTACCTGTGCTTTTAGTGACTTGTGTACCTGGTCACCACATCTCTTTGCTCCTCCACAGTTTCTAGCCCCTCGCCATTAAGAAAATTCTTGCTGAAGTAGTGGCTTGCATGCTGTATGAAGGTTCTAGCATACAACAGCCAGTCTGGTTAAAGAAATCCACTTCCAATGAAACTAATTAAGTACAGTTTGACCCAACTCCAGTTTAACTGCTGATGCCAGCACAGCACACCGATGGCAATGCTCATCAGTGATGAAGTTGTGTGTTGATCCACAACAAGGACAACATATCTATTTGCTAGCTTGAGCCCGATGTCTTTCCCAAAGTTTGGTGCCAGAACATAAATTTCCGCACGTGGGGCTGGGTGAAATGGGCCGTGCACACTAAGGGCTCCAGTTTCCGCCGAAACATGAAGCACCACTGCACACGCAGGACATGTATTAGTACAAGTTGCCCTTGCACATGCACTGCACCATTGCTATAAGTTTCAGGGTGCCCAACAGCAGTGAGAGAGTATAACCATGCCACCGCTCGCTACCGCAGAAACCAGTAAAGGTAATGGATATGTCTCGATGGTGAAAATAAGTTACAGCAACTCACGCTCTGATCTCTCCGTCCTCGGCCTCTTACATTGTTCCAATGAAGCTCAACGTAAGCTCGAGGAACAGCATCTTTCATTTAGACACTTTACAGCCTTCTGGACTCAACATCAAGTTCAACAATTTCAAACCATAACCTCTGCCCATATATTTTTGTTTGTTTTTTTCTCTTTCCCACGGCAGCTACTGCTAATTCTGCCATCTCCATTTACATCCTATCTAGACTCTCAGCTTTTGTTTCTTAACTTGTCCCATTACCATCTCCTTTTGCCTTGCACCATCATTTCTTTTGTCTCTTCTGCCTTCCACCCTATCACAGACCTTCCCTTTTGTTATTTCCTTCCCTCCCCCCCTTTCCCTGCCCCTACACTTGCTTAAAAACTTATTTCACCGCTAACTTTTTCCAGTTCTGACGAAGGGTCATCGACCTGAAACGTTAACTCTGTTTCACGCTCCACAGATGCTGCCTGACCTGCTGAGTATTTCCACTATTTCAGTTTTAATTATTGCAAGGCTTTATTCATCCTAGGAGTGGGGCAATAATTCACTTTCAATTATTCCATGGTCACATAACAATTGCATGCTCAACTTTCTAACAAAAACCTAGACTTCAAAACAGTGACCTAAGCAATACAACACTTCCTGCTCCACACGATCTTTCTTGTGTGTCATGGTAGAGCTGCATAGTGAATCACTGTTGAGTAAAAGCTCATTACAAACAGTACTGAGTCTTGTGACATTAAATAACTTTAATAAGTAAATAGCAATCTCGCCTCCGAGTCAAAAGGTTGTGCGTCCAGGTCCTACTCCAGGACTTATAAGAACATAAAAACGTAAGAAATAGGAGCAGGAACAGGCCATTTGGCCCCTCGAGCCTGCTCCACCATTCAATAAGATCATAGCTGATCTGATCATTGACTCAGCTCCACTTCCCTGCCCGCTCCACATAACCCTTTATTCCCTTATCACTCAAAAATCTGTCTATCTCTGCCTTAAATATATTCAATGACCCAGCCTCCACAGCTCTCTGGGGCAGAGAATTCCATAGATTTACAACCCTCTGAGAGAAGAAATTCCTCCTCACTCAGTTTTAAATGGGCTGCTCCTTATTCTGAGACTATGTCCCCTAGTTTTAGTTTCCCCTATGAATGGAAATATCCTCTCTGCATCCACCTTGTCGAGCCCCCTCATTATCTTATAGCTTGTTTCGATAAGATCACCTTTCATTCTTCTGAACTCCAATGAGTATAGGCCCAACCTGCTCAACCTATCTTCATAAGTCCCTCATCTCCGGAATCAACTTAGTGAACCTTATCTGAACAGCCTCCAATGCAAGTATATCCTTCCTTGAGTACAGAGATCAAAACTATACGCAGTACTCTAGGTGCGGCCTCACCCATACCCTGTACAGTTGTAGCAGGGCATATAATCCAGGCTGATACTTCAGTGCAGTACTAGAGAGTGCTGCACTCTTGTAGGTGCTGTCATTCAGATGAGGTGTTAAACCAAGGTGGATGTAATAGATCACACGGCACTACTTTGAAGAATAGTGGGGGAATTCTCTCCAGTGTCCTGGCCAATGTTTATCCCTCAACCAACATCACTAAAACAGATTATCTGGTCATTATCTCATTGCTGGTTGTGGGAGCATGCTGTGCGCAAATTGGCTGCTGCATTTCCTATATTACAACAGTGATTACACTTCAACTGTATTTTATTGGCTGTAAAGCGCTTTGGGACACACTGAGGTCATGAAAGGCGCTGTATAAACGCAAGATTTTCTTATATTGACCAATAGGAACTCATCATAATCCTGAAGTATACGGCATGAGGTCTAAGTGCTGCAGCAGGATTTTACTGCTTGTAACGATGTCGTACAGAAGGTGACATGTGATTTGTCAAAGTTGCGGATTTAACTAATGTAGATTAAATCAGACAAATTGATTAATCCCTTGATCGCTAATACTCATAATTAGACTGGAGCAGAGGAGGTCTTGTCACAGTAAAAAGGGGATTAGAGATGTAGCCTCTCATATCTGGAGTTTGTGCCCTTTTTATCGGATTAGCTGGTTGGCCTCAGAGGTAATCCTGGGAAAGATGTTGGGCACAGGGGCCCAGGCTCTGAGGACCGAGAAAAATCCTTTCAGTGTCTGTTAGAAATTCGTGTTTAAGACTTCTTATGGGAGTAAATATTTTCACATTTTCTCTTTCATTTTGTATCTACGTTTTAATTACCAGCTTCTTCATAAAATGTAACTCCATGTGCATAACAGTTGGAACTACATGGTAATGGAAAGCAATAAAAATAATGTGCAAAGCTTAGTCCTAAAAATGAAGACCAAGACGTAAAGAAGGTGTATGAAGGATATATAATGTGTGCTCTTTAGTTTGTCTTCCACCTGAAAATAAATGATTCCATTGTAAAACATAAACAAACCAGTTTCAACACTATATCATAAATGTAGAATCAGAGAATCAGGGAATTGTACAGCACAGAAGGAGGTCATTCAACCCATCGAGTCTGCACCCGTTCTTTCAAAGAGCAATCCAGTTAGCCCCACTCCCCCTGCTCTTTCCCCATATCCCTGCAATTTTTTCTCCTTCAAGAATTGATGCAATTCCTCTTTGAAGGTTACTATTGACTCTGCATCCACCACCCTATCAGGCAGTGCATTCCAAATCCTAACCACTCATTGCGTAAAAATGCTGTTCTTCATGTCACCTCTGGTTCTTTTGCCAATCACCTTAAATCTGTGCCCTCTTGTTATCAATCCTTCAGCCATTGGAAATAGTTTCTCTATTTACCCGATCTAAATCCTTCATTGTTTCAAATCTCTTTTTAGCCTTCTTTGCTCCAAGGAGAATAACCCCAGCTTCTCTAGTTTATCCATGTAACTGTGTTCCCTCATCCCTGGAACCATTCTAGTAAATCTCTTCCATACCCTCTCCAAGTCTTCACGTCCTTCCTAAAGTGTGGTGCCCAGAATTGGACACAATTCTTATTACAACCAGTTCACAATCATGAACATAATCATACCTCAATCATACAGGATACATTGAACACCAACATCCAACATATTTCACTATTACTGTTAGCAAAAGCATGGTGAAAAAGTCCAGAACAAAGATAATCAAATAGTTTAACAGAATTAAATTATAAAAATTGATTGATTGCAAGGCTGTTATCTCCTCTCAATTTTCAATCACAGTTGCCAGCAGCAAATGAAACCATTCAATGGGAGGCAGATAGTAACCAATTTACTACCTTAATGGGCTTTAGTCAGCAATTTACTTTATTGCAAGAATACCTGCAGTTCATACATAGTCCGAAATTCAAGATAAAATAATGGGCCCAAGTTTGCCCCGACGCTTAGAACGGCGCATCTCCGTAACGTGCGGCGACTTTCTGGAACAAAAAGCGCGCCTAAAACTTACCGAGGAATTCTCCTCCAGACATCTTTGGGCTCGGCGTAGTACATCACATCCAGTGGGGGGGTGGAGCCAGGTCCGGGTGCTGAAAACAGTGCCGGGACCTCTGCACATGCGCGCGAGAGTGTGCACGCATGTGCAGTAGCTCCTCACCCCCGAATCTTTGCAGGCTGTGTGGGAGGGGCCCAAAGCATCCGCCCCTAGCCCTGGCCGAATGGGCTCCCCAACCTGACCTGCAACGGAACAGTGCCTAATGTAAAAGAACAGATTTACAAGCTGGCAAAGAAGGGCTTGACCCCATCACAGATTGGTGTGATCCTAAGGGATTCCCATGGTGTTGCCCAGGTGCGTTTTGTTACTGGGAATAAGATCCTCAGGATACTGAAGTCCAAGGGGCTGGCTCCAGACCTTCCAGAGGATTTGTACCATTTGATCAAGAGGGTACTTCCATCTCCCCACCTCCTCTCCCCTCCCCTCCTCCTCCTCCCTCTCCCTCTCCTCTCTTCCCCCCCCCCCCCGCCCTCCTCCTAGCATCCCGGCCTGCTGCCTTCCCTTCACATAAAGGTAGTACTTCTATTTTTCATTTGTTATTGATTGATTGATTGCTTATTACTTTGGTCTTGGTGCTTTAGGTGCAGGGTTCCTTCTATTTTTTATTTGTTAATTAATTGCTTATTACTTTTTGTGCTTTGTTTAGTGCTTTGTAAGTCTTGGTGCAGGTCCTCTCAGCATCCTTGTATTTTTTATTTGTTATTGAAAGCTTATTTTTTGTGCTTTGTTTAGTGCTTGGTGCTTTAAATGTACTTATGCTTCTTTAATGTTGTTGTGAAGGTGTTTCGTGCTTTTGAAAATCCTCTAACTTCCCTTCTCCCCCCACCCCCGCCATCTCTGGCTACCTGCGCAGATTTCTTAAGTCTTTGCAAGGTTTTTCTGAGCATACAAAAGTGAATACATACGCTGGCCTAAGTTAGTTTGGAGTAACTTTTCGCTGGCTAAACTTGTGTAAATGACCAAAACAGGCGTAAGTGGCTGGTAACACCCCCTTTTGAAAAAAAACTGAACTAACTCACTTAAACTGGAGCAACCTAAATGTGGACAATTGCAATTTTTAAGATACTCCAAAAAAAAACAGTTGCTCCAAAAAAATAGGAGCAACTCTGGGGAAACTAGGGCCCAATGAATGCATAACCCGAGGACTGCTTTGGAAGAATGAATTAGCTCAGATAAATTAACATTGACTGAAAAAGTTTCAGCGATGGGCTAATTTCAACTGACATGACATGACATTTTATGTGGCATGACATGGAATGGCGTGACATGGATTGGCGTAACGTGAAATCGGTGTCAAATCTTGTACATTTATAAACTGACCAATGCACAATTTGCTGTCAAGTACATTTATTCTGCATAACAAGTCTTGGGGGGTGGGGGGGGGGGATTTTTCAGGGGGTCAGTGGACATGTTTGGTGGCGGCTCGGGTGGGAATTTATTTTTTTGACAGTGGGTCGGGACCCCACTGCCAACCCACTGCCATGCGCCTTTTCCAGGTGTCGGGTCTGTCAGCACTGAACAGACCCGACAAGCAGGGGCGGGGGAAGAAATTTAGGTTATTATGACCTATTAAGCAGGCCATTAAGAAGTATTCTGAGCTCACCTTTACCTTTTCCGAGGTCGCCCACGGGATCCACGTTGCTTGGGCATCATGTCAGGTAAGGAGTACGGGAGCTGTATGACCAGGTAATAATTTGACAGCTGCAAATGTGCTATAAAAGCTCCCATCTCACAGCTGTTCACTTGCCAAGCTCAGAGGCTGTCGCTTACTGCATTTAGAAGACAGATTGAGCTTTATGCAGGTTGCAAGTGTTTGGAGTAAACCCTCTATCCAGTGTCACCTCATTGGAACAACCTCTCTCATCATTGACAGATCGATTCTGTCATCTCAAGTTCACCTGCCATCTATTACATCAGCATCGGTGTCCTTGAAACTATCTCACCTTGGTCCTCAGAATCCCACCACGATCAGCCCCAACACCAGCAGCACCAACAACACCAACAACCTTCACTGCAATCAACTGATGCTGCACAGGACACAGAGCATCAGCACCTGATCGCATTGCTGCCCGGGAGACCAGGGATGGTCTTACCATGGCCAGATTTACTTCACTTGATGCTGTACACCCTGACTGCCACATGATGTGTGAGGTTGGCACCACCCTACACCAACACTATAAAACATTCCTAGAATGCCCAAGCCATTTCTTTCAGACTCATCACCATTGCGGGGGGTATCGTTATTTATCTCCATTCACTGCAACTCATTAAGTCACTTCCAAAGGTGCACACAAATCTGTCCAAGAAGGCAAAGTGTTGAAAATAAAGGGTTTCAATGTTTGACACTACATTACCAGAAACTTTGCATGAACATTGCATAAAACACCCAAGTGCCCACCCTTGTGTGTTGTTAGTTGGTGAGATGGGGAAGTGATAATGTAGATGAAGAGGGATGGGTGTAGGTACAAGGTAAGTTGGTATGAGTAGGGATGTGCAGGAGTAGAGTAGGGAAGGCAGAGTAATGGGGATGTTATGAGTGGCACAGCAGGATGAGGTTGAGTGTGGCTTTGTTTCATGATCTACTGAGATTATTGAAAGGTTTGTGCCACTGCAGCCAGCTCCTCCTCACGACATCCCTGCTTGTGTACTCCTGTGCAACCAGGCTGCATTGGGTCTTCTGGGGAGGTCTCTTCCACCCATTGGAAGGGAAGAGAACCTCCCTGTGTGCTGTGACTCCCTCCATAAGCATATGGAGGGAGTCATGGGAGAGCCTGGTGCTACCATGTGCAGTGCTTGTCAGTGTTTGCAGCAGCTCAATGCTGTAGAACATTGCCGGCACTTGTGAAAGTAAATTTGGCCATGGTCTCTTTAAGGAAACTGGCTGATACCACGTCATCAAATGACGTCATCAGACCCGCTTCCTTCAATTGGCTGGCAAACGCGCTGGGTGGGATTAACAAGCCTATAGTCATTCTGCCTTCCCTACCCTACTCCTGCACATCCTTACTCATACCAACTTACCTTGTACCTCCACCCATCCCTCTTCCTCTACATTATCACTTCCCCATCTCACCAACTAACAACCCACAAGGGTAGGCACTTGGGTGTTTTATGCAATGTTCATGCAAAGTTTCTACGTAAAATCATTCTACACAGCGGGCTGGAGCCAATAGCGGGGTCGGGACCCGCCACCAACGCGCCCACCACGGATCCACCGAGGTTGATGAAATCTCAGCTTAAGAGACTGTTTTTGACCAGATCTAAGTGATAACTAATTACTTGGCACAAGTCAATTGCATTAATCATGTTGGATTCAGAAACTCTTCCGTCAATTACCCCAACAATATAATCAATTAAAATTACTTTTCAAAAGAAAATCAACAGAAATCTTGAAAATCTGTTGCAATTAATCATAATTCTATATTGTAGTTTGCTTTTAAAAAGTACTGTTGGTTATATCCCCTCTTTTAAAGGAAGATTGGCAATGTAATGAGATAGCTAGAAAACAGAGAATTAGCGAAAGAAAGAAGGAAAGAAAGAAAGAAAGAAAGAAAGAAAGAAAGAAAGAAAGAAAGAAAGAAAGAAAGAAAGAAAGAAAGAAAGAAAGAAAGAAAGGAAGGAAGGAAGGAAGGAAGGAAGGAAGGAAGGAAGGAAGGAAGGAAGGAAGGAAGGAAGGAAGGAAGGAAGGAAGGAAGGAAGGAAGGAAGGAAGGAAGGAAGGAAGGAAGGAAGGAAGGAAGGAAGGAAGGAAGGAAGGAAAGAAAGAAAGAAAGAAAGAAAGAAAGAAAGAAAGAAAGAAAGAAAGAAAGAAAGAAAGAAAGAAAGAAAGAAAGAAAGAAAGAAAGAAAGAAAGAAAGAAAGAAAGAAAGAAAGAAAGAAAGAAAGAAAGGAAGGAAATACCTTTTTTGAAGTGTAGTCACTGGTCACTGTTGTAATGTAGAAAATGCGGCAACCAAATTGCGCACAGCAAGCTCCCACAAACAGCAATAAGGTAATAACCATATGATCTGTTTTAGTGATGTTGGTTGAGAAATAAATATTGGCCAGGACATTAGGGGTGAATTCCCTGAAGGATAAAACTGGAAAAAAATTGAGGAACAGCTCAAGATGAAGAAAAGGTTGGAATATTAACCGGGTCCCATCAGTCATTGCAATGCAAACATGTTTATTTCCTGTGATATTTAGGAGCATACAGTTCCAAAATAAGAAACATTGTCAAGATTGGTCATAAAGGGTCACTGCTTCTTTTACAACAGCCTTCCTTTGGGTCCATGAATTGTTTCTTTTCAATAGATGCAACTGTCAGCACCACATTGTAAAGTGAAATATTAGGAAATAAGGAGAAGCAAACTGGTCCCAGTGTTTTGACAGTCTGTGTCTGGCACCTGAACAGTTCTCTGTTGGTCCAGTCCTCCAAACTGCAACCTCTAGATCATCAATCCTGCCTTTCATGCAGAACTACTAATCAAAGCATGACAGTCTAAATCAAGAGACAAAAGGACTATTTGTAGGCATTCTGACTCAAAGTCATTGTATATTCAATGGGAAATCATGTCTAAGAGAATAATTGCCTGATTGACACAGGCCTGTCCAGTGAAAAGGTTCAATAAATATAGTGACAAGTAATCGCTTCTCCTCTGTGTCTCTATGATTGTTTTGTCTTTAGTTTATATACGACTGGAGTCAGACTGTATTGAATTCAGATTCCAGACAGTCTCAGGTAACTTCAGCATCTCAAGATATGCTTTTATAGACAGGAGTCGTCACACTCCAAAATCCTTTAACCAAAAATTTAGTAGTAGAATTTCTTTCTGTAATGGTACATCCATTGAGGTCACACAAAGGCTTTGTCAATTTAAAAACATATCCATTAAGATCTCTTAAACGCAGAGGACTGGACTTTGGCTTTTGGGAGGGGAGTACATTGGCCACACACCGATTCCGGCAGTGAAGTGGCCCCCAAACAGACCAAACAATGCACCGCATCAGATTGAAGACTGGAAATCGGATGTGTCGCCAACAAGGTAAGTTGGGGAGCAGGGAGGTCGGCGGGGGGGCGTCACCATTATGGAGAGTGGAGGCCCCAGGGTAGCAGCGGCCCAGATTATTTTTGTGGACCATGGAGGTGGACTCCTGCTCCTCTGGGGCCCACAAAACTTATTCAAGACTTACCTTTAGGGGGTTTTTCTTCTTCCATTGCACTGATCAAAGCCTTCACTGCACATGCCCCAACCCCCAATTCCTACCTAAAATGACAATATGCCGCACAATCCTGATTTCCATATTAAAAAGAGTCTATCGCCCAAGGACGCCGGGCATTTTGGACACGCCGTGGTAGGCACGGTTTAAAATGGAGTCAGCCACATTGCTGGTGTTAGCGGGCGGTAAAGCTACTGACTCCATTTTGCGGCCGTTACCGTCCCATAAGGCAAGGAGACTCAAATTTGACCCCAGAGTTCTTCAACACAAAGAGTTGTCTAATACATACTACACTGTATATCCCAGGTTAAATGCACGTTCGTACACATGGAAACAAGTTTGAAATACTAAGATCCATGGGAGCAAAATAACCCTTTTTTATAGTCCCATTAGCATCTTGGGAAGACACTTTTCACCAGGGGAAGGTGGGGCGCTACCATCTCCCGGAAAATTGCCCGGGAGTTTGCAGAGATGGTGCCATGGCAGTGCCGCACCCTGCGGTTAGCGCCCTGGGGCGCCGCGCATCCAATGATGACATTATCACCGTGCGCGGCGACCTCCCACCGCCCCGCGCTGACCCCTTAACACCCCACGGGCCGACAACTGCTCTCGGAGCTGCTATCTGTTTTTGTCGGAAGACTCTCAGGTCAGCTCAATGGTGGCGGCCCTAGCATGGTCCGGACCGCCATTGTGCAGCCCAGCACCCCGTCTTAGGTGCCGGGCTGCAGGCCCACTCCCACGTAGCCCTGGTGACCCAGTGGAGGCCATCAGAGGCCTTGCAGAGTGCGCTGCGACCCTCCCTTTTAATCAGCGTAGCGCGTCCTTCAGCACCAATAACAACAACTTTTATTTGTATAGCGCCTTTAACGTAGTAAAACGTCCCAAGGCGTTTCACAGCAGTGTTCTAAGACAAAACAGATACATTTGACACTGAGCCACATAAGAAAAAATTATGTCAGTTGACTAAAAGCTTGGTTAAATTGGTAGGTTTTAAGGAGCGTCTTAAAGGAGGAAAGAGTGGTAGGGGTTTAGGGAGGGAGTTCCGGAGCTTTGGGCCCAGGCGGCTGAAGGCACGGCCGCTGATGGTTGAACAGTTATAATCAGGGATGCTCAAGAGAGCGGAATGCTCAAGCACATCAGTACCGGCCCCAAAGGAAGTGGAACGCGCGAGATTGAGCTCTGCTTCCTTTGAGGGGTGGTAAGGGCAATTCCACGGTGGGGGGGTGGGGGGGAAGCGGGACTTCTGCACCGGGCACTAAAAGTCCCGGCCCCAGAAGGGTACTGCTCCCAATTGGAGCACAGGCTAACTTCATCTTCCAGGAGGTTTATGTTGTGACTAACGAGTACAAATTGTAAATAGGATAAAGTTTTCATTTGTTCAATATCGAAAGGTTTATTAGAGCCAGCCAAAACAAATAGGTTGAATTTTGTCAAAGCTGTTCCCTTTCCGCTGCTGTCATTTCATCGGAAACCCCATTTACACATGTTAACAGGTGTTTCTGCCGAACCTCCGCCAGCGTTATGGCAGCGGAGTGGGAGAAGCCCTGAGTAAATTGACCGCCCATGTTATGATGAAATTGTCACAGACTAAGTTGAAGAAATCTCTTTTTTCAAAGTGTTCCCATGAAATAACCTGCAACAATATTGAAGCAAAGTTAGCACATACATAATAGGCAAATTAAGTATTTGCCACCTAAAGTGGAGACCCAAGAGATGTGAGCTTCCTATTCATAGCTAATCCCATAAAGTTAACATAATACAGATCTACGTGATTTAATGTCAACAAGGAGCTATTTGCACACACATGCTTTTCAAGGTCTACTAAATAAAGAGAACATTGCATTCTCCTAGTGCACAGCTGTAAAGAGGTTGTATTGTTGTAGAATGCTGTGTTCGGGCACTGTGCAGCCTTCTAGTCACATAGTCAGAGAAACAACATTATATTTTTGAGACAAAAGCAAAATATTGCAGATGCTGGAATCTGAAATAAACGTTCTGACGAATGGTCATCGACCCGAAAGGTTACCTCTGTTTCTCTCCACAGATGCTGCCTGACCTGCTGAAATGTCCTTATATTTTTGGGAGTTGAGTAAGAAGATTATTTTGAGTATTACGAATTTAAGTTATGTGGTAAAGTTGAGGAAAACGAGGAAACTTCAAAATGACCTAATTGGACTTTTGAGTGATTATGAATGATATTGACAACATTGATCCAGTTAAATTGCTCACTTATAAAGAATTCAGGTCGTGTCTGAAGGAGAAGACTTCATGGCCTAGAAATTCAGTATCGCCCCGTTTGGAGGTGGTAACTCTCGGGAGGTGTGAGACTTAGTACCCGGCACAGAAATCTCGCCCCTCTCGATAAATTCGGGGTACAGCCCTCGGGTGGATGCCTCAGCAGCGCTACGCACTTGGCCGTGCAGCGCTGCCACGTATGAGGGGCTCTTCCCTCAATTAAAGAGAAGGGGCCATGCTGCCGACTCTGCAAAAGAAAAAGGCACCTACTTGGACCACCGGGGAGTGGGGATGCTGAGCGATCGCGGTCACGACCCCGCAAAGAAACCGCATCAGGAGTGGCAACAAAAAGGTACGTTTCTACTGCACTCGGCCACCTCCCTTTTAATTTTCACCCATTAGCGGCTGGCCGCTCGATATGCGTCCCCTGAAACTGTCATTGTTAGCACAGTTGCTGGGGGCGAAAGGCAATTTTAGGGATCGGGGTGCTAAAGGGGCGATGCACACGGCGATGCTGTCATGATCTCCGGGTGCAGGAAATGGTGGGCACAACGCCGTAGCAAGGCCGCTAAACTCCCGCCCAATATGTCAGGAGTTGTTAACAGTGCCGCACCCAGTCACAAACTCATTTGCGCCTGTTAGCACCCCAGGGCCACTAACAGGAGGCGCAAAGTAGCCCAATTTCACCTCTCATCTGTTTTATATTTATTGCCCACTTCTAGGGACATTTCTAGGGTCAGCCCTAATTACTTATTCAGGCTGGGTTCTTGACCATACTTGGGTTGGTGCTGGGTGCTCACTAAAAGCCAAGAAACAAGAAATTGTGCATGTCAGCAGCTCTTGAAGGACTACAGTGAAGAATTAAAGGAACATGGTCATTAAAGATAATTTTCCAAAAACAGGAGAAAGCAAAGGTTGTAACTATTTGAAAAGTGTGTTTCAGCTTTCTCAAAGCCTATATGGGGCAAGAAATTGATGAGTAAAATAAATGTGGAGACAGAATGTGGGTAATTGATGGAAGGGAACTCCACCCAAACTCCCACTTGATGCATCATGAAGTCCAGGTGCGGCTCCATGAAGTAAAGGCGATGAAGGTTGTCCACTTTGTCATGTCAGGGTACCTTTCCCAGCATACAGAAAGAAAGACTTGCATTTATATAGCGCCTTTCACGACTGCCAGATGTCCCAAAGCACTTTACAGTGAAGTACTTTTTGGAGCGTAGTCACTGTTGTAATGTAGGAAACGCAGCAGCCAATTTGCGCACAGCAAGCTCCCACAAACAGCAAAGTGATAATGGCCAGATAATCTATTTTTTTAGTAAAAAAATATTGGCCAGGACACTGGAGACAACTCCCCTGCTCTTCTTCAGAATAGTGCCATAGCAACTTTTACGTCCACCTGCGAGAGCAGACAGGGCCTCGGTTTAATATTTCATCAGAAGGACAGCACCTATGACAGTGCAGCACTCACTTAGTACTGACACTGGAGTGTCAGCTTAGAATATTGTGCTCAAATCTCTGGAGTGAGACTTGAACCCACCACCTTCTTGACTCAGAAGTGAGAGTGCTACCAACTGAGCCACAGCTGACTCTCTAGAATGACAGCATGCCTGGCAAGAGGGGTGCTCAGGGTAACACTGTGTACAGTATTCACAATCACAATCATTGCTAAAGTGCCACAGATCTAGCTACATAGAGCTAAGCCAAACTTTCCAGTTCCCCTGCACCTGTTCTACTCATGTTTCCCAGGCATTTATAATATGTATGCAATTTTGGTGTGAATAATGAATAGAAGAAATCCAAGTTAAAAGTAGGAAGTTAGGAGGAATAAGAAGGAAAAACAACAAGAAATTTTCACCCAATGGACTTTTAGAACAAGTTGCCAAGAAAGCTCAATGAAACAGCCCACTCGATTGGCATCCCATCCACCACCTTAAACATTCACTCCCTCCACCACTGGCACGTGGCTGCAGTGTGTACCATCTACAAGATGCACTGCAGCAATTCGTTAAGGCTTCTTCGACAGCATTTCCCAAACCTGCGACCTCTACCACCTGGAAGGACAAGGGTAGCAGTCGCATGGGAGCACCATCACTTTCAAGTTCCCCATCAAATTCCACACCATCCTGACTTGGAAATATATTGCTGTTCCTTCATCGTCACTGGGTCAAAAATCCTGGAAATCCCTCTCTAACAGCACTGTGGGAGTACCTTCACCACAGCGGTTCAAGAAGGTGGCTCACCACCACCTTCTCAAGGGCAATTAGGGATGGGCAATAAATGCTGGCCTTGCCAGCGAAGCCCACATTCCATAAACAAATTTTTTTTAAATGGCTTTAAAGGAGCAATTGGATCAGAAGAGGATGAGAGATATTGCAAGTCGGTCGGTTTGATTAAAAAGGAACAAACTTAGTGAGCCTAATGGCGTTTGTGTTGTTCTTAAAAGATCATTTGTTAAATTAACAATTCATTTTAAATGAATGCATCGGAACTGAAAATATAAACAAATGTAACAAACATTGAGCTAGAAATGACTTCCGACAGTTCTGACAAAGGGTTATCGACCTGAAACGTTAACTCTTTTTCTCTCTCTACAGATGCTGCCTGACCCGCTGAATATTTCCAGCATCTTCTGTTTTTCTTTTATGACCTAGAAATTATGTTGTGGATAATAAGTACTTGCACTAAACACATTTGTCTGAAATTCCTTTATCAGTTATCTTAGTACAGATGTTAACTCGCTTATTTTGCTCTCTCCACTAAACAGTGCAGAGCCGAAGTTCAGATCAATTTCAAGAACATTATTAATAAATTCCCATGCCTTTTTTACATTACAAGAATACTACACTTCAAAAGTATTTAATTGGCTGTAAAGCCCTTTGGGATGTCCTGAGGATGTGCAAAGCGCTATATAAATGCAAGTCATTTTCTTTTTTATATTTAATTGTGTTGGAAGCATTCTAATTTACAACTGACAAAGCCTTACAAAAGCTGTTTCCAGCCGTCCTTATTCAAGATTGTTTATGAAGTGATGTACAATGCAGTTCAGATTAAACTTCCTGGACTTAATGAATAGTTTACAATTTTCAAGAAACAGTACTGTCCTCTTCAGGCAAATTTATATTAGCTATCAACTGAACACAATGACAGGTCTTGTTTGGTACCAATTAAAAATTAGACAGACTATGGTATCAGCTTTCAAAGATCCTACATTTTTCAAAATAAGATAAGCAGCTTGAAGTAAAGGTACCCTTTGGCTTTTTCTGTTTTATTCCTTCTGTGCCAAATTTATATCCTTCAAACCATGGACATACATACAACCTATTCATTACTATGTCAGGGAGACACAGAGGTATTGTAGATGAAAGACAAAAAAAAAAAGCATGGCCAGGGAGAACAGTTCCATCACACTTCAGAAAGACTCTTTGTCAATGAAAGCTACATCAGAATTTTATGAATCAGGCATCACCTGCTTTATAATAGCACCTTTGTCCTGTAAGACATGACAAAGTCTAAATAAGAAATAAGCCCTTTGTATATTGTTTTTTTTGGCATACGTCTCTATAGAAGTAACAGTTCCTTCAAAACACTTGTAAAGACTCCGAGGGTAAACCAAGGATTTAAAGGGGCGAAATTGCCTTGCTCCCCGATTGGGGGCAGTAACCAGCTGGGGGCCGGGACTTTATGCACCCGGTACAGAAGTCCAGCCCCCTCCCTGAATTGGGCTTACGGCCCCTCAAAGGAAGTTGCGCGCAATCTCGCACGCTCCACTTCCTTTGGGGGCACTTCCCCGGGCGCCACTGGGGCAGTGAGTCAAGTGCTTCAATGCCCCTCCCCTTCGCTTAAAGGGGAGGGCCGCTGGGCACACAGCAAGGCCTCTGATGGCCTCTATTAAGTCACCAGGGCAGCAAGGACTGGACCTGCAGACCGGCACCCAAAATGAAGTGCTGGGCTACATGATGGCGGCCTGGACCACGCTAGGGCCGCCATCTTGGAGCCGACCCAAGAGTTGCCAATCCAGAAAAGATGGCGGCCCGGGGTGCTGGCGCCCTCCCCTTTAAGTAGCCCCATGAGAGCGGATGTCGGCCAGTTTCACGACCCGCGAAGGTGGCGTTGACATCCGCTCAGTCCAGCCTCGCGGCCTGAGGAGCAATTTCCCCTGTGGGGCGGTAAGGGGTCGGCACGGGTCTCTGGGTTCAGCGATGACATCCTCGGTGGGTGTGTGGTGGCCTGCGGTGGTAATGACGGGGTGCAATACTGCCGTGGCACGCCTGCGTGAACTACTGGGCAATTTCCCAGGAGCCGGTAATGCCCTCCCCATCACCCCCCCTCCCCGGCGAAGAGTCCCCTCCGTCCTGTTAGTGACCCCCCTCCCCCCACCCCGAAGGCACTAACCGGCTTCTAAAAAGGGGCAATTTTGCCCCCAAAGTATTTAAAGAAAATAAATTTTCAATATCTGTGCACCAGATTTAACTGTACGAAAGGGTGAAACATTATATGAAGATAGCAGATTTCATTATTGTAGATCTGCAGAAATAAGATACTGTACAATTTTTATATGTGATTATTTCAGAGGGTTCTTCTGATGCATATCATGTGCACAGATGCACATTATTTTGCTGCTGGCTGCTGAATTTTAGTTCAAGTTATTCATTATCTATTCACAGCACTTTCCCAGCTTACAAAATTACGTTTAGCAGGAAATCAAATACAAGCACATCTTGTTTTCATTTTAACCGACAAAAATATAACTACCACACTGGCATTCATTAGCTACTGTTCCTTGAGAGAGGGTGCTTCTAACCCAAGTTACCTTCCTGGAGGACACAGGTAATGCTGGTCTCTGATAACCGTAAACATCTTTGGTGTCTCTGTGGTGGCTCGTGTTGATGTCAAGTGTGTCATTTTTTTTCCTTCCTGCATTGGTTCAGGTCAGCACACTTTTGGTTGGTTTCATGTTTTTGATGACCGAGTTGCTATTTTTGGAGAGAGAAACCGAAATGCTAACGGTAGAATACTTCATTCATTCAATACTCATTATTATATAACATTCCTTTCCTTCCAGGATTGTGTTGTAACGCTGCCAAGAGCTCATGTCCTCCAGCCAAACACACAGAGTATTTCAGCACCTCCGGGCACCCTTTGGAAGGATACATCTCTGGCGAGAGGAGTGGAATAGAAAACAAACTTTTATCTCACCCCAAAACTGTCTTTGACCAGAGAGCAGTACACTGGACGTAATGTTTGGAAGAGTGTTTCATGGTCTTGCTTATCCGCTTCGAGTTGAAAGAAGATTAATTGATATTTTTCACATTACATTTTGGCCTTATTTCAGATGAGACTTAAAACAGAAGCCCTAGAAGCCTCCCAGGTAGATGTTAAAGTTCCCAAGGCACAATTCGAAGAAGAGCAAAGGACCGAACCTGATATCCTGGTCAATATTCTTCCCTCGACCAACACCACACAAACAGATTAACCAGTCATTTATCTCATTTGTTGTACCTTGGACCTTGCTGTAAACAAATTAGTTGCTGCATTTGGCAACATAACATCAGCGATTATACTAAAAACATAATTCGTTGGCTGTGAGGCACTTTGGGACATTCTGAGAATGTGAAAAAAAATATAAATGGAAGTTCTTTCTTTTACAGAGGAAATAAAGAGCAAAATAGATGAAAATACAACCGATTCTCACTATAACACAAAGGGGCCGAAATTGCCCATTTCTATAAGGCCTCTGGCCACCTGAAAGCGGAGGCCACAGGTTGGTGCGGAATGGCTGCCGGGTCTCCGCGTAGGGGCCACCATTTTGAAAATTGCCCTTCCTCAGGTTTCCTGCGGTGTCTTGGACCTCTCCGCCCGCTTTCCCGTCGCGGCGTGCACAGGCCGACTCCTTATCGACCTTCCCAAAATTGCCCGTCGGGAAATTGCCCCTTTCCCGGAATTGCCCCGCAGGAGCAGCGCTGCCACCGGTCGGTGCCCCCGACTGCTTTTGGCAGCCGCTCTTGTTTTTTTGTTGTTGGCCGACTACCAGGTCGGGCCGACAATTATGGCCGCGGGACATTGTGACGTGTCAGAACAGTGCTGATGACTGGTCGGGGTGGGTGACCCACTGCAAGGACACTTCCGCCCTGCAGCCAACCGGAACATCGCAACGAGCCACAAAAAATGTCAAAGATGTGAATTTCTCCAGTATCACTGCCCCAGTCCAACTTTCAAAAATGGTAGGTGCGCCCTGTTTAGGGCGGGGCTCAATTTCAGCCTCTTAAATTGTTGGTGGCGTAATGGCATTCTCACTCTTGGAAAACCCTTTTTTTTTTAAATAGCAGACTCCTCATTATAAGTAAACTTTATGCACAGACCCTAATATAAAGAGGAAAAATGTGAAACTCAATAATAATATGATTAAAATAATTGAACGATTACAAACTTAACATCTTGCTTCATTAGGTTGAGGCATATTGGAGAATTACTTGAACACAATAAAGTTTTTTACATATGTTATTTGGATCAATTGCGGGAAAAACGCATCACCATATAAGAGATAGAAAATGCGAAATATATGCTGCATCAGTGAAGATGATAGTTTCCAAGCTTTAAGCAAAAAATCTGATACATTGTAGAAGCATAGGATAGAATTTTACAGCATAGTCGATGGTCATTTGTCCCATTGCGCCCGAGCTGGTTTTCTGAAAGAGCTCTTACTACTTTCGTATGACGGGAAAAACTTATAATGGGATGTCTCAGTTTGGCTATCCATTTAATGGCCTCCTGAGATGCCGAGTGGAGAAATGAGGTGGCTCTCGCAACAGATCTTAGCGAGCAGGTTGATGTGATGTGTTCCGTGGTCTGGGCCAAGTCGCACTTTGGGTTGTCCCTCATCTTCACCCGTGGAGCAAATGGCTGAATCGTCCATGCCCTGTGCGGGATTCAGTTGAGCGCTGTCCGCTATCTTCGAGGGAGGTCGAAGCTAGGGACCTCTGCTGTTAGGTCAGTGATGAGGTGTTGGTACTTTATGTTGCATACATTCGGGGATGAGGGGGTTGACTTATGAGGAAAGGTTGAGTAGGTTGGGCCTCTACTCATTGGAATTCAGAAGAATGAGAGGTGATCTTATCAAAATGTACAAGATTATGAGGAGGCTTGACAAGGGTGTGGAAGCTGGGACATTGAATAAATTTAAGACAGAAATAGACAGTTTCTTAAACAATAAGGGGATAAGGGGTTATGGGAAGCGGACGGGAAGTGGAGCTGAGTCCATGATCAGATCAGCCATGATCTTATTGAATGGTGGAGCAGGCTTGAGGGATCGTATGGCCTATTCCTGTTCCCATTTCTTATGTTCTTATGCATGAAAGAGCTATTTACGTAGTTATTTTCCCCTGCCTTGTCCTTATATCCTTTCAATTGCTTCTTCAACTATTTATCTACCTCGCTATTAAATGTTCTTATAGATTTTGCTACCACCACAGTTTCTAGGAGGGCATTGCATTTACAAATACATTCCTGAATAAAAATGTTTCTCCTAACTTCTCCCTTTGTTCTTTGGGGGACCTTAAACTTATGCTCTAGTTACCAACTCACTGACCAATGGAAATCATTTTTAAACACCTCTATAATATGTCTTCTTAAATGTATCTAGTCTTGCCTCAGAATTATAGCCTCTCATTACTGGCATCATCCTATTGAATCTATTCTGCATTCTCTTCATGGCCTTGACTTCTTTCCTAAAGTAAGGTGCTCAGAATGGGACACAACATTCTGGGGACAAAATTGCCTGTGGCCCGATTGGGGGTGGTAACCTGCTGAGGTTGGGACTTTTAGCACCCGGCGCGCAATTTCCCTTACTGCCCCTCAAAGGAAACGGAGCGCAATCTCCCGCACTCCATTGCTCTTTGGGGGTGGTAACTGGGGCACTACTGGGGCGCTGAAGGAAGCGCTATGCAGATGCTCCACATAGCATTGACGTGCTTCAACGCCCTCCCCCTTTGATTAAAGGGGAGGGCCGCTGCGCTCTCTACAAGGCCTCCACAGGGCCACCAGGGCAGTGCCGGCACCCAAAACAGAGTGCTGGGCTGCACAATGGCGGCTCGGACCATGCTAGGCCTGCCATCCTTGAGCCGACCTGAGAGCCGGGAGGCAGTAATGTCCCCCCACCCTGGGCGAATCATGTCTTGTGCCCCATTAGCACCCCCCCGTGGAGGTGCTAAAAAGGGGCAATTTTATCCCCTTTAACTGTAGCCTAACTTGTACATTATATCGGCTTAGAATACTCTCTTTTCTTTGGCACTGTATATGCCTTTTTATAAAACCTAGGATCCTATATGAATTTCTTACATGCTTTATCAACTTGTCCTCCCATTTTTAAAGACTTGTGTATCTGGATCCCAAAGGAGGAAATTTAATTTTAATTGGCACGAAAGGAGCCTTGAACCAGTTAAAATGGAACGCCTCCATTTCTCGCTCCATTCCCACCCATTACCCATATTAATGCCACAGGCCTTGGAGGCAGATGAGGTATCGGAGTCACATGACATATATGGTACCACAATAACATTTTAACCTGCTACAGCCACCCCACCCAGTAAAGCTGTCGCGAAGTCAGCAAGACTTTCTGAGGTAAGTTATCTCAGAAAGTCCAGGAGGTGCAGGAATGCTTCTCTGGAGCGAGGAAAGTCCAGGCCTTTGATGCCCTGAGCTTTCTCCTCCCGCCCCCAGCAGCGAGACCGTTGCAACAACCCCCTCCCAGACTTTCCTTGCTGCCAGCAGCCTTCTCTTGGTGCCTTCTGACCTTTGCTCCCCTCCTGTGGCAAGAAAGGATCTTGAAAGTAAGAACCGGGAGAGATCCACTGTTCACTATTAGTAGCATTCTTTGTACAAATGGTTCTGATTTGACGACAACAAGCAAGCAGAAAAAATCTTTCCTGAGAATCATTACGGTTTGCTACCTTCGGTTAAGAAGACATGCAGAAATCTGTTGTACTATCATTGATGATATCACATGGTTCTGCAGCACTTGTGTGTTCCATACTGTTACAAGGAAACAGACATTTATCAAAAAGATCTGTAAACACTTAACAGCTGAGCAGACATATAACAAAATTGCATTTAATATTGAGAAATGTATGATGATTCATATTGGTGCTGAAAATAGAAATGATTCTATAATGAGAAGCACACTATTCAGTAAAGTGCCGAATGAATAATATTTCCATGAGCTGGTTGACTGAATGTGTGTCATCGCAATAGATATCAGCAATTGCCAAAGCACATAAATATCAGGTTGTATATGAGTGCCTATAAAGTACAAGTCTGAGTAGATTATCTTAGCACTATAAAATATTGATGAGCCCTCACTTGGGGTAGTATATCTAGTTTTGCTGCTACACTTACGAAAGGGCGCAAGGGCACCAAAAGTTCAAAGAAAGGAAATAGAGATGGCACTGGTTATTAATCCAAGGCAAATGGAGCCAAATCTGTTCTAATTGATTAATGAAAGAATGGTAGAATATGATGTAAACATTCACTTCCAAAAAGTGCTTGACAAAGTATCATATCTACAACCATTAGGAACAATTAGATGTCATGGGATTATAGGACTTTTATTACATTGGATAGTTGGTGGAAAGCAGAGGGTTGTTATTATTGCGAGTGGATCTGATTGCGGCCCAGTTATAAGCCGAGTTCCACAGGGTTCCGTATTGGAACCATTGCTTTGTATCAATTCCCTAAGTAGCATTGAGAATGTGATGGTCAACCACCACTCTTGAACCGCTGCAGTCTGTGTGGTGAAGGTACTCCCACAGTGCTGTTCCAGGATTTTGACCCAGCAACGATGGCGATATATTTCCAAGTCAGGATGGTGTGTGACTGGGAGGGGAACATGGAGGTGATGGTGTTTCCGTGCACCTGCTGCCCTTCTCCTTCTAGGTGGTAGAGGTTGTGGATTTCGGAGGTGCTGTCGAGGAAGTCTTAGCGAGTTGCTGCAGTGCATCTTGTAGATGGTATTCACTACAGCCACGGTGGGCTAGTGGTGGAGGGAGTGAATGTTGAAGGTGGTGGATGGGCTGCCAATCAAGCAGGCTGCTTTGTCCTGGATGGTGTCGAGCTTCTTGAGTGTTGTTGAAACTGCACTCATCCAGACAAGTGGAAAGTATTCCATCACACTCCTGACTTGTGCCTTGTAGATGGTGGAAAGACTTTGGGGAGTCAGGAGGTGAGTCACTCACCGCTGAACACACAGCCTCTGTCCTGCTCTTGTAACCACAGTATTTATATGGCTGGTCCAGTTAAGTTTCTGGTCAAGGATAACCCCCAGGATGTTGTTGGAGGGGGATTTGATGATAGTAATGCTATTGAATGTCATGGGGCAGTGGTTAGATGGTCTCTTATTAGAGATGGTCATTGCTTGGCACTTGTATGGTGCGAATCATTCTTGCCACTTATCAGCCCAAGCCTGGACTTTATCCAAGTCTTGTTGCATGCGGGCACAGACTGCTTCATTAACTGAAGAATTGCTAACTTAAGGCTCTGTTATGTTTCAATTGGAGTAGTGTGTCTTATTTTGATCTTCACTTATTCAGAAGGTTATTGAACCACTGGAGAGGTCGCAGAAGGTGATGGTACACCAAATCTTCGTGCTCTTTGTTATAAGGATAGTGCCCACATATTAGAACGATTTGCTTTGGAGAAAGGCAAACATGGGAGGGCAGGGGGGATATGTTTAAAGTTTATAAAATGATGAATGGATTAGCTATAGTCCAATTAGATAGGTTCTTTGAAATGCACAGAGGACTAAGGATGCCTATAAAATATATAGGCATATAATGGTTACATAGGATACACATAGGATATACAGCACAGAAACAGGTTGGGTTATATAGAATTTAGAATATACAAGTATTTATTTTTACAGAGAATCGTCGCACTTTGGAACAAACTGCTGATAAATGGCCAGATTTTGCTTTTCTCTACAGTCCAAAATGCCCCTGACCCTGGCCACCATTGCTGGGTCATCCACCTTGGATGGAGTTGAGAATAGCTACTGAACCTGGTCAGTGGCTTCAACAGAAGACAAAATAAAAGATCAGTTTTATAGGGGGTGATTTTAACCTACTCGTTCTGAAGAAACCTAGCAGTTGGGCAGTTAAAATCGCCTTGGCTCTTACCTGTCCGAAAGCCGCCATGATTGCAACATCTGCTCTCCTGAGCAGGCAGCAAGGACATGAGCCCAGAGATAACGTGGTCCTTCTCTACATATGCATGATGCGGCCCGATGATATTATTGAGACCCGACTCTAATTTTAACTCAGGCCTGAGCGGGAAATCCACCTGGAGTAAAAATGTCCCTTCCCTGACATGAGGGCAGTGATAAACTTCACCAAGTTTTCCTCGAATTGGCTGCAGCTTATTTCAGCTATAACTAGGAGGTTGCATGGCTGGTGGGTGCATGAATGGTGTGAGAGGTTGCACCGTTGATTGGCTAGGGTAGCTTTGAGAGGCCTGATAGTCTTTTCTCTCCTACTTTGCCTATGCTCATATGATGCAATTTTTAAACAATCATCAATTCCATTAGGCAAGGTGACCTTTTAAAGCTTATATCCTCGCCACGCCCCCCACTCTGCCATCTTAGCAACTCTTGGATGTCAAGGGCACACTAGCATTTCGAGGGGTAGAAATTGCCCCGCCCCGTTTCGATGGTTTTTACCGCAACTGCAGTTCAGGTCGCCTCTTGAGCGACATTCGGCTCTTTGTTGTGTTTTTTTCCTTGGCTTCGGAAGTCGCCCTAAATGGGGGCGGTGACAACACCTAAGGGGCAGATACGGGACAGTGGCAACAACTGAGGGGCGGACGTTGGGGGTGGTGCAGAGTGACTGCTGCGATGACATCATTGCGGTGCAGCGTCACCAGCCTGCTCCTCCCTTCATTTAAGGGGAGAGCCTCCGCACTTTTAAAACTTCAGCCGGACCAGCAGCCTGGCACCCAAGAGGGAGTGCCAGACTGCCTGTTGGTGGCCTGGCCGAACCCGGGGGCATAATTGTCAGGCTGATATGGCAGTCGGCCGACAAAATAATCATGGTGGCAGCCGCACCGCAGTTGCAGGAGGCCACTGGCTCACTGGGAAAAAACAGGTTTTGGCACCGTCGGCGGGCCAAAGATTTTCAGAGGGGAATGTCGCAGTCACGGGGTAGATCGGCGGTGCACACGGTGATGATGCACTTACCACAGATCGGCAGCAGCAGAGCGGCAGGGGGGGATGGATCGGGGCACCGCCAGGTAAACTTGGGAGGGCAATTGGACGAGCAGCGGCCATTCCACAAAAAGTCAGTGGCCACCGATTTATGGTGGGAACAGGCCTTAAGGGGCAATTTCAGCCCCCTAGTGTCCAGCATTGAGGTGGCAGAAATGATAGAAAAAAATTCTAATGACTTCGTCACATAATTTACATCTCATTATAATATGTTCATCCACATTTACATAGTTCTGGTCACCACATTACAGGAAGGATGTGATTACACTAGAGAAGGTACAAAGGAGATTTACGAGGATGTTGCCAGGACTGGAAAATTTTAGCTATGAAGATAGATTGGATAAGCTGGAGTTTGTTTTATTTTGGAACAGAGGAGGCTGAGGGGAGGTTTGATTGAAGTGTATAAAATTAAGAGGGACCTACATAGAGTGGATAGCAAGGACCTATTTTCCTTAGAAGAGAGGTCAATAACCAGGGGGCATAGATTTAAAGTAGTTGGTAGAAGGATTAGAGGGGAGATGAAGAAAATAATTTTCACCCAGAGGGTGGTGGGGGTCTGGAACTCCGTGCCTGAAAGGGTGGTAGAGGCAGAAACCCTCATCACATTTAAAAAGTACTTGGATGTGCACTTAAAGAGCCGTGACCTACAGGGCTACGGATCTAGTGTTGGAAGGTAGGATTAGGCTAGGTAGCTCTTTTCCAATTGGTACGGACAACATGAGCTGAATGGCCTCCTGTGTCGTAATGTTTCTATGATTCTATGAATCTATGAAACACAGATGCCTTTCTGGCAGACGATTGAAGAAGTGATGTTAGGTGGCAAGAAGCGGGGAGGACAGCTCCCTGTCTGACTTTACTCTCCTGCCTGCTGTAGCTATGCCAGTGTCATTACAAAGAAACATATGCCCTAAAAAGCTGCTGAGTGGGAACATTTCCATTAATAGGGGGTAAGTTTCTGCACAGTTTTGGTCTGTGTACAATTTTGGTCTCCTGTGTACAGTTTCGTTCTCCTTAACTAAGGAAGGATATATTTACTTTAGAAGGTTCACTAGATTGATTCCAGTGATGAGAGAATTGCCTCATAAGGAGAGATTAAGTAGACTGGGCCTATATTCTCTGGAATTTAGAAGATTGAGAGGTGATCTCATTGAAATGTATAAAATTATTAGAGGGATTGACAGGGAAAATACTGAGAGGCTGTTTCCCCTAGCTGGAGAGTCGAGAACTAGCGGTCATAGTCTCAGGATAAGGGGTTGGCCATTTAGGACTGAGATGAGGAGAAATTTCTTTGCTCAGAGGGTTATGAATCTTTACCAAATCTCTACCAAAGAGGGTTCTGGATGCTCAGTTGTTGAGTATATTCAAGACAGTAATCCCTAGGTTTTTGGACACTAAAGGAATCAAGGGATAAGGAAATAGGGCAGGGAAATAAAGTTGAGGTAGAAGAGCTGTCACGATCTTATTGAATGGTGGAATAGACTTAAGGTATTGATTGGCCTACTCCTGCTCCTAGGTCCTATGTTCTTGTAAGTTGCTTGTTAGTTGTGATTGTGTGACTGGTGGTACGAATGCTGCAGTTAGCCTCAGTGCCCATGGTTAGAGAAGGGGAAATAGGCCAGCATTATTGCTCCCAATCTTTAATCTGTCACCTTGACACATTGTGGGCTGCCCCGACCTGTGTCAGAGCACCACCGCAGGTTGGGGCTATAAATAGAACTGGAGCGGCGGGCCCTGGAACATCGAGGCGGAGGTGCGGTAAATGAGACTGCGGGGCCCAGAGGAGTCGAGGGCCCAGGGGCAGCACGGACCTGCCCACACTGCGATATGTGTGCACACTAGGTCCGTGCAGCAGAGCAGGTCTCCAGTCTTCCTGGTTAACCCTTGCCACTGGATAAAGGCCTAGCTCTGTCAAGCCCGTGTGGTGGCTGATGTGCAACGGTCACCACACGTTAAAAAAATTCACGCACAGGCATCTTCCACCCCCTCAATTGGAGTTCAGGACTGGAACATCGGGTCCTTCATTGAAACATCTGTGAACTCTCGTGAAATAAGTCATCCTCGTTCGAAGGACCGCCTATGATGATGATAAGTCAAGGGCACCTACATTCTTCTCTAAGCTGCTTGATCACTTTAGGAAGTCAGAGAGGAATTTCCTAGAGTTTATTCTGAATTGGTCACACATTTATTTCTCTCTAGCATGGTAGGTAGAGTTGCGAGGCAGTGCATGAGCAGTGTGTGAGTTGCATTTTTGACTGGATGGGGTTGGCTTGATTAGCCCTTCTTTCTGTACGTACTCATGATGCAATTATTTTAAAATCAAGGAGGGAATTAGTGGGATGGACAAGACTTTTGATAAACCAAATGAAAAGAACTGGGCATGAATTTAAAGAAGAAAGCCTTAAACTAAAAGATATTTGGATCGATTTTCCTGTTCCTGTGCCTGGGTGCAACAAATAGAGGGAAAATGGGTGGGAAGTATCACATTCTACAATGGGTGCAACCCAATTTTCCATTCATTAATTTAAACAGTTGTTAAATCTAGCAGCTTCCTTCTTGGGCAAGTGTTCCACCCAGCAGATTTTTCTTTATTCACTACACCAAGGCGATTCAATACAGTACAGGAACAAGAAGTCATGACTAGAAGTAATCTAAAAAATGCTAGAAATACACAGTAGGCCCAACGGCATCTCAAAAGGGAAAAGCTAAGTTAATATTGTTAGTGGGGCCATTCAGCACAACTGGAAGGAAGGTGCCAGAACCCTTCAATGAAATCCTAATCTTATTAAATTTGTACTTCACGTCTTAATATTGGTTATTTTACATGAATACATTTGGATAGTGATAATGCCAAACATTTCATGCATTAATAATTTAACATTGCATTTAATTATAACTCGTATTTCAACTCTCACTACTTCACATTTTATTAGCGATGTTTAGCATCGGATATGATGAGAGTTAAAAGAATATGGAAAAAAATCGCAGAAAGAATGTGAAAAATCTGCCCAGAAGTTTGAGTGCACAGTCAAAGTTACAAGTCCCTTGTGTCAGGAATTGCTGTTAAATTGTGCAAACTTTGCTCCACATTCTGAATCAGTGTTTGGAATTCAAGCCCTGAGCCAGGATTGTGTTTTGCAAATGTAGACTTCCTGTAGGCTTGGCACAGTGCGGCTCAGCTGTTGGGGTGCTATCTGGGTCTGATTATCTGATAACTGCTAACATTCAGCAAACTTAAAATATACTTAATTACATAATTCCTTCGTTGATAAGATAAAGACGCAAAAAAGATATATCTAGGTGGTCGTACTCCTCCCACAAATAAAACATGAACAACTACAAAACGTGCCTTGAGCACAAAAGTCTAGGCTGACACTCCAGTGCAGTACTGTGGGAGAGCTGCATTGTCGGAGGTGCCGTCATTCAGATAAGATACTCAACCGAGGCCCCATCTGCTCTCTCAGGTGGATGTAAAGATCCCATGGCACTAATTCGAAGAAGAGCAGGGGAATTATCCCCAGTGTCCTGGCCAATATTTATCCCTCAATCAACATAACAAAAACAGATCATCTGGTCATTATCACATTGCTGTTTGTGGGAGCTTGCTGTGCCTAAATTGACTGCCGCATTTCCTACATTACATCAGTAACTACACTTCAAAAATTATTTCATTCGCTTGAAAATGCTTTGCGACATCCGGTGATCGTGAAAGGCGTTATGGATGCACACGATATAAATGCAAGTCTTTCTTTCTTTCTTGAGTTTGAAAAGTACAATGTGCACAGATACTCTCTCATAGCAGGCATGGAGTCTTAATAAGTGCAGTTTTTTAGTTAGTTTTAATATACAACGTATACAGTAACTCTACAAGGCCTGTACATTGCTGGGGCTTCACATGCAGCCAGCACATATTGGAAAATCGTGTGTTCTAGTTGTAATTTTCTCATATGTGCTGATTGCCTGTGGGGCAATAGTTTAAGAAAAAAGGGGCCACCCATTTAGAACTGATATGAGGATGAATTTCTTCTCTCAGTGGGTTGTAAATCTGTGGAATTCTCTGCCACAGAGAGCTGGGGAGGCTGGGTTATTAAATATATTTAAGGTGGAGATAGGCCGATAATTGAACAATTAAGGAAGTGAAGGGTTGTAGGAAGCGGGCAAGAAAGTGTAGCTGAGCCCAGGATCAAATCAGCCATGATCTTATTAAATGGAGGAGCAGGCTCAAGGGGCCAAATGGCCTACTCCTGCTCCTATTTCTTATGTTCTTATGGCTCACCAGTGATATGGGGCACAGCAAAATTGATCAAATAGAATGAACAGTCCCATTATAGGGCTCAATTTTGCCCAAGCCCATTTTCTGGAGTGTTGCCAGAGATATACCTGTTTTTCTAGGCCAGAAATGCGCCAGAAATATTTTGCCAAAGTTTCCCTTGCATATCCAGTCATCTCGAGGGGGTGGAGCCTGCTGTCTCCGCTGAAAAAACGATGCCGCACCTTCTGCGCATGCGCGACAAAAAAAGTGACGTTGTTGACATTATTTAAATGGACGCACAGGCGCAGTATAGCTCCGGGTTGGCAATTGGCCATGTTTAAAGAGCCAGTTGTGTGAGAAGGAGTGCTGTGTGAGAGCATTGGAAAAATCGGATCTGCAGCAATATAAGATGCAACGTGGTGCCAGGACCAAGAATTCCTTACAGGAAGAAGTGGAGGCACTAGTTACTGTAATTGAGACCAGATGGCAGGAGCTGGACACCAGCAGAGGTCACGTAAAAGTTCCACCCAAGACATGAAGAAACGCTGGAACCAAGTTGCAGAAGATTACTGTGCAATGGTGACCACCACGAGATCTGGAGGCCAGCGTAAAAAGTTGCAGGACCTTGGTCAAGTAGTTAGTGCAAGTAATATTTTCATTTATTCACTGGAATTGCAATTGTAAATGTGACTAGTTGTACATGTCCCACTCAGCAGAAAGACACTCTCTCTAAAAAGTTGCATTTTCATCTTTGCAGAGGAAGGTGGCACATAATAAAAGGGAAAGAACTCGAACAGGAGGAGGCCTGGCAAATCTGCAACCACTGACACCACTGGAAGACAGTACTGTGTGGGCTAGCCATGTTTCGGTTCCTGGGGATGTCTCTGTCCGCCACGCTTCAGTTGATGCAATGTGCTATCATTCATCGTGGTCCTTGAAATCAGCCTGCTGCCTGCGCTGTGTGAGCCTACTCATACCACCCACCCTGCCCCCTCCTCTGCTGCTAACCATTTGTCTGTGTTCTGTTATATTTAGCAGAACTTGAGGCCGACCCTGACGATGCAGAAGATTATTCAGATGAGGACGAGCCTGAAGAGGAGAACATCTTCCAATCCCACCCTCCAAAACATGGGGGTGAGGGAGAGGAGATGGAGCTGGATGAATCCCCCACTGTTGTACTGACTTTGGTGGAGGTGCAGGTGCTGCCCATTGAGGTGCCAGCCCTTTCTGTGGTTTGAATGTTGGTGGGACATTCCATGTTTCCTAACGTCCGAGGCTGCGGGTTCCACTGGTGGGCTGCGATATGCCCGATGTGGGTAAGGCCTCATGCCTAGCACACTACGAGCTCTGATGTTCCTCATGCGATGACGTCAAATCAATTGTCTCCTACGTAGCACCAACATGCAGAAAGCTCGCACAAGGTATGGCATTGTCAGTATTGCCCCCATAGTTAAATTTTACCTTTGCAAGAAGCTCAAAACGGCAGGCAGGACAGGTTCTTTGTTCTCTTTCCCCAAGGTCTGTATGGTTGGACCACACCCAGGTCTTGTGACTTCTCCTCCCTCTCCGCCACCCTCCCCAAATAATTGCAGTCCTGTGACTTCTCCCCTTCTCCCACCCCCACCCCCAAACTCATTGCAATCTTGTGCCTAGTGCAGCAGCCTTCCGATCGCCACCTCCCCCCCACCTCCCTGGGCCGAGCCCTGAGCTCCTGTGTCTGGGCGCGGGGCCGATTCTGACAGCCCGCACTACGACCCTCTCCAACCCCACTTGAAGACGTTTGGTGGTGGCGTGTGAGTAAAAAAATAATGAAAACTTCAGAAATCCAAGAAACTTCCATGTACTCCGTTGAAAAGTTGAGCTTTATTATGGATATTTCAAGTGTTATAAACTCCAAAAGGGTTGATTAAAAACAATGGCGTCTTTCAGCGCCGATTTTTCAAAGTGCGCTGCTTTCTGTTAACTCACCAGAATGTTTTTCGGGAGTGGCCAGATACGCCAACCGAGGTTATAAAAATTTGGGCAAACTGCGAAAAATGCTGAAAACTGTGCAGCCCCCTATGATGTCAAAAAAAACCAACCGAGAAAAATCGTAACTAAACCATACGCCGGCTCAGATTCCAGAGGGAAACTTTGAATTAAAAATTACGCCAGAAAAAATGGCGCAAATGACCCGGAAAATTGAGCCCATAGAGTTGAATATAAGGGATACATTGCCCCCCAGACAGTCAAAGAACAGTTGCCATTTAACCAAACACCTTCTCTGCTTCAGGTAATTATTTTTTTACAAATTGAATCCTATGTTTTCAGCATTCTGTTCAAAGTAACTTGTAGCCTATACTGTGACGTGGATTCAATTCAGGAGACTCTCAAAGCATGAATCAGTCCTATAACGGAAGGTTTAATGAGTGACTTCAGTGATTACACATCAAAAGTACTTCACTGGCTGTAAAGCACTTTGGAATGTCCTGAAGTTGTGCGAAGTGCTCTTTAAATGTAAGATCTATTCTACCTTTCATTTCAAGCTGTCAGTTCAGTCACAAAAAGCACAGGTTGAAGATTTGGAGAATTTCTGTTATTGTTCTGCCTGCAATCTGCCTTTGCGCAGTTGTACAGCTGCAATATGCATTTGTTACAATTCTTTGGTGTCTGAAGAGATTCAAAAGCTGAAAATTGTTACTTCCTATTTCTTCCCCATTTCTTCCAAACGTTTCCCCATACGTCCCCCTGGAGACGAGGAACTTTGTTGCGCTAAAACCAGCTGTTATGTTTGATGGCCTAGCAGGGTGGACTAGTGGACTGGGTGACCCACTTTCTGATTTTACCTCCCTCTCAGTGGGGTTGCGCAAGGGTTATACTCAGTGATTTCGTACAACGGTTGAACTCATATCAGAAATCTGCTGTGTCAAGCGCCATAGCCTGAAATCTGCACCCTGTCAGTTTATGGTGCTTTATAATGTCGTGTCATTTTCCACTCTGACGGCTTCTAACTAGGGTTTGATTTTTTTTTTAAACTTCCTATTCGTCGGAATGACCACTTCAAGTCCCAGTGTGCAGAGTAGCAATTTTACTTGACGCTCCATCACTTTGACACTGGTTTCCACGCAAATGTACACTCCAAACATTTGAAAGTTAGAATTTAAATATTAATCCAAGGACATTAAAGTGTGTGACACACAAATAAAGTAAAATACGTGACAGGATTCTGATTACGTTATTTTTGACGATGAATGATAAGAAATTCACTGTCCTTCATAAATTGTAAATATTGCATGTCGATCTGTTCTTATGTTCAACCAGTTCACTACAGGTTTGAACATTGACTAATTTTAGCAATTGTGGCTTGACGTATTTGCTTTATGAAATACGATTGGCCAGGAATTTGTGGTCAGCAGCGAAGCAAGGGCATTTACTGATGGCCCCGAAGTAAGCTTCCCACAAAGATCTTGCGATCTCTGTGTCGTTCAATACAAATCAACAGAGTTTAGTGGGGATCCCCTTGTGCGAACTGCTGTGATGTCAACAACAGCCAATCAAAACGCAGAATTCTCACACACAGCGAGCAGGGAAGTGAGGAAGCTCTTAAAATTCTAACTTAAAAAAAATGTTAGAGAGAGCAAAACAAAGATTGAAGCTCTCACATGGGGAATAAAGATGGACAAACTTTAAAGAAAAATTCTTAAAATCGATAAATTTGACACAGCACAACATTTAAATTCATTTTTCAGGCCCAAGCTTTGTTTAGCAGTCAATACACTTTTAAAACCTCAGTTGCACCTAATCCCTTTGGGTATAACTTTTATTGGGGTGCTTAACAGTGTAATTACTGCAGAAGAGTCAAAGTTTTCATCGGTTTCCCTGCTTTTAGTGATTCATAGCACTGCAACTTCAGAATTTCCGTCTGCACCTGTGCATGCGCCAAATCCCGTAGTTGTGGTCAGTTTCAAAGGCGGAATGATGGTGAACACTGCCAGTTTACTGTCATCCAGACTTCAAATTCTGGGCCGATGGTTCTTAGGAGAGAAAACATTTTCTATATATTGGGGTGGAAATTCGGTCTTCTGCCGCCCCTCTTAGCACCCTGGAGGGGGCGGCATTAGCAGCGGAAAGGACTTGCGCCTGGTGGCCAGTTACCAGCACACCGCCGGGACATTCGGGGCCG
Organism: Pristiophorus japonicus; assembly: GCF_044704955.1. Lineage (NCBI taxonomy): Eukaryota > Metazoa > Chordata > Chondrichthyes > Pristiophoridae > Pristiophorus > Pristiophorus japonicus. The sequence continues at coordinate 198,904,777 of NC_091987.1, forward strand.
GTATCAACAGGGCGTGGAGCATTGCCGGCCGGGAGAGGTGAGCCAGTGTGCAATGCCCCTGGTTGCGACACCGGCCCGATTTTTGGTTGCCACCTGACCCTTAGCGTTCCAAGCTGTAATGGTCGCAGTGAGGCAAGTAATGCTGATCTCAGGGAGAACCAGTGGTTGTGGTGTATTTGGATTTTGAAAAGGCTTTTGACAAGGTCCTACACAAGAGATTGGTGTGCAAAATCAAAGCATATGGTATTGGGGGTAATATACTGACGTGGATAGAGAACTGGTTGGCAGACAGGAAGTAGAGAGTCGGGATAAACGGGTCCTTTTCAGAATGGCAGGCAGTGACTAGTGGAGTGCCGCAGGGCTCAGTGCTGGGACCCCAGCTCTTTACAATATACATCAATGATTTGGATGAAGGAATTGAGTGTAATATCTCCAAGTTTGCAGAAGACACTAAGCTGGGTGGCGGTGTGAGCTGTGAGGGGGACGCTAAGAGGCTGCAGGATGACTTAGACAGGTTAGGTGAGTGGGCAAATGCATGGCAGATGCAGTATAATGTGGATAAATGTGAGGTTATCCACTTTGGGGGCAAAAACGCAAAGACAGAATATTATCTGAATGGTGGCAGATTAGGAAAAGGAGAGGTGCAACAAGACCTGGGTGTCATGGTTCATCAGTCATTGAAAGTTGGCATGCAGGTACAGCAGGCGGTAAAGAAGGCAAATGGTATGTTGGCCTTCATAGCTAGGGGATTTGAGTATAGGAGCAGGGAGGTCTTACTGCAGTTGTACAGGGCCTTGGTGAGGCCTCACCTGGAATATTATGTTCAATGTTGGTCTCCTAATCTGGGGAAGGACATTTTTGCTTTTAAGGGAGTGCAGCGAAGGTTCACCAGACTGATTCCCGGGATGGCTGGACTGACATGTGAGGAGAGACTGGATCAACTGGGCCTTTATACATTGGAGTTTAGAAGGGTGAGAGAGGATCTCATAGAAACATACAAGATTCTGACAGGACGGGACAGGTTAGATGCGGGTAGATTGTTCCCGATGTTGGGGAAGTCCAGAACCAGGGGACACAGTCTTAGGATAAGGGGTAGGCCATTTAGGACTGAGATGAGGAAAAACTTCTTCACGCAGAGAGTTATAAACCTGTGGCATTCCCTGCCGCAGAGAGTTGTTGATGCCAGTTCATTGGATATATTTAAGAGGGAGTTAGATATGGCCCTTACGGCTAAAGGGATCAAGGGGTATGGCGAGAAAGCAGGAAAGGGGTACTGAGGGAAAGATCAGCCATGATCTTATCGAATGGTGGTGCAGGCTCGAAGGGCTGAATGGCCTACTCCTGCACCTATTTTCTATGTTTCTATGTTTCTAAGTGTGATTATTTGTTTTTCTTTTTTGCAATTTATGTTGCCATGTATTGGGTTTTTTTCAGGGTTTTTTTCTCCCCAGACCTTTGTTATGGCGCTCTGAGGCCGGCTCTTTAGCTCGGAATTTTTCCTTACTCAGCCGGCCTAGCGCCCTAAAAGAGATGTGCAATGTCTCCCTTAGCACCCCGCTCCAAACTCCGGGCCCAGCTCTTTTATAAAATTGGCAGCAATATACAGTGGAAACAGATTAATATTGTCAATTCAGACAACCCTCAAATAATCACGACAACCAAATGATCATTAAATCTGGAATTGCACAATGCCATGCCAGGAAGATGGCTCTCTGAGTGCAGTCCTACTGCCTGTGAGCCACAGTGTTCAACAGCCGAACAGTGCTGAGAGCAGCAACTGCTGTCAAACTGTATGTTAACATTTAGAGCTATGGGGGGCTGCTTTTAGCTGCCTCTGTGTAACAGCCCTGGTCACCATGGCCCACTTCCCATATCTCGGGAGCGTCCTGTCAACAAGAGCAGGTATCGACGACGAGATCCAACACCGCCTCCAGTGTGCCAATGCAGCCTTCGGCCGCCTGAGGAGAAGAGTGTTTGAAGACCAAGCCCTCAAAACTGCCACCAAGCTCATGGTCTACAGGGCTGTGGTCATACCTGCCCTCCTGTATGGCTCAGAGACATGGACATTGTACAGTCGACCCCTCAAGTTGCTGGAGAAATATCACCAGCGATGTCTCCGCAAGATCCTACAAATCCCCTGGGAGGACAGGTGCACCAACACCTCCTCATTCAGGCTAACATCCCCAGCATTGAAGCACTGACCACACTCGATCAGCTCCGCTGGGCAGGCCACATTGTCTGCATGCCAGACACGAGACTCCCAAAGCAAGTGCTCTACTCGGAGCTCCCTCACGGCAAATGAGCCAAAGGTGGGCAGCGGAAACACTACAAGGACACCCCAAAAGCCTCCCTGATAAAGTGCGACATCCCCATTGACATCTGGGAGTTCCTGGGCAAAGACCGCCCTAAGTGGAGGAAGTGCATCCGAGAGGGCGCTGAGCACCTCGTGTCTCAACGCCGAGAGCGTGCAGAAATCAAGCACAGGCAGCGGAAAGAGCATGCGGCAAACCAGTCCCACACACCCATCCCCTCAACGACTATCTGTCCCACCTGTGACAGAGTCTCTGGCTCTCGTATTGGACTATTCAGCCACCAAAGAACTCACTTCAGGAGTGGAAGCAAGTCTTCCTCGATTCCGAGGGACTGCCTATGATGATGATGATCATGAGTGGCCTAAAAATGGCGTCAGGTTAATTATCGCCCATTTGTGCGCACACGCCAGACACTCCTATCTTGAGTAGGGTCCTTCAGGTGGAAGGTAACATTTATTATGCAAATTGTAGTCCGATAACCTCTGCAACTTAAGCGGCCTAACTAGCAGTCCTTAAAGGGATTGCTGCAGGCCACTCAATAAATAGTCCAAAGGAAATGTTTAACTTTTATATCGGTGGGGCCAGGAGGAGCAGCAACTTTCTTCCTGACCGAACAAAAATACTCCAACCTACCGCTGGCCTGTGCACAGCTCCCCTTTGTCGCATTATCCCCAGGCTCCAACTTCCTGCTCTCCCCAACCAGTGAGATAGATGCCTTAGGGTGCTGGTTTGACAGTGTGCCAATAGCATGCAAATGAGGCCCAGGGCTCAGGCCTCCTAGTGGTTACAACGGGTGGACCGCCGGCATCTTGCACCTCCTGATCGCCCGCCGCGTGCCTAAACTTACCTCAAAGCCTCCTTGATAAAATGCAACACCCCCACCGGCACCTGGGAGTCCCTGGCCAAAGACCGCCCTAAGTGGAGGAAGTGCAACCGGGAGAGCGCTGAGCACCTCGAGTCTCATCGCCGAGAGCATGCAGAAAGCAAGCGCAGGCAGCGGAAAGAGCGTGCGGCAAACCTGTCCCACCCACCCCTTCCCTCAACGTCTATCTGTCCCACCTGTGACAGAGACTTTGGTTCTCGTATTGGACTGCTCAGCCACCTAAGAACTCACTTCAAGAGTGGAAGCAAGTCTTCCTCGATTCCAAGGGACTGCCTATGATGATGATGATGTGCCCCCAGTACCCAGAGAAAATGAGCAAAGAATTACGGTATTTAATGGAGTATGGACCGCATGGAGCAAGTCAAAATCCCATCCCCTTCTGGGTGCTGGTTGGCAAATCAAGGCTCTAATATTGATTTACAGTTGAACGTGAGTGGCTGTTCTGAGCGTGGGCCAACTGCTAAGCAGCACTCTGCTCAAAGTGCCAGCCGACCCGCGGGGTGTTTTAAGATTACCACCTTCTTTACCAGATTTGATAGCTTCTAATCTGGATTTCCAGTGCCAATATTTCTGTACAACTGATGGAAACAAAATATAAATGATATCCACAGGTCACCTCCAAGTGGGGATCAGTGCAAGTGGATTCCATTGTAATAAAGTCATAACTGATAACTTAAAATAAAAGGATAATTTTCTCCCCGTTTTGGTGCTGTTGAGCTGAAGTGTAGAGTATTGAATAGAATTCCCGTGCCTTGTTCATCCAGCTTATTATTGCAATAGAAGGCTTGGCATGAACTCTGCTCCTTGCTCAACACAACTATTTATCAAAGATGATTAAAATCATTGAGACTGCAAACCCTGATGAAGCAGATTAGGTGGGTAGGTCTGTGCTTGTTTGCCTGTCAAGCAACAATGTCACTGATCGCATTATCATGATCACCTTATTATATTGCAACTCTATTTATTAGATTCTACCGGCCAGATTGTATATTCTTTTTGTTAGTTCCATAAACCTCATTTAACATAGAAACATAGAAACATAGAAAATAGGTGCAGGAGTAGGCCATTCGGCCCTTTGAGCCTACACCACCATTCGATAAGATCATGACTGATCATTCTCTCAGTACCCCTTTCCTGCTTTCTCTCCATACCTCTTGATCCCCTTAGCCATAAGGGCCATATCTAACTCCCTCTTGAATCTATCCAATGAACTGGCATCAACAACTCTCTGCGGCAGGGAATTCCACAGGTTAACAACTCTCTGAGTGAAGAAGTTTCTCCTCATCTCAGTCCTAAATGGCCTACCCCTTATCCTAAGACTGTGTCCCCTGGTTCTGGACTTCCCCAACATCGGGAACAATCTACCCGCATTTAACCTGTCCTGACCCGTCAGAATCTTGTATGTTTCTATGAGATCCCTTCTCATCCTTCTAAACTCCAATGTATAAAGGCCCAGTTGATCCAGTCTCTCCTCATATGTCAGTCCAGCCATCCCGGGAATCAGTCTGGTGAACCTTCGCTGCTCTCCCTGCAAGAATGTCCTTCCCCAGATTAGGAGACCAAAACTGAACTCAATATTCCAGGTGAGGCCTCACCAAGGCCCTGTACAACTGCAGTAAAACCTCCCTGCTCCTATACTCAAATCCCCTAGCTATGAAGGCCAACATACCATTTGCCTTCTTCACCACCTGCTGTACCTGTATGCCAACTTTCAATGACTGATGAACCATGACACCCAGGTCTCATTGCACCTCCCCTTTTCCTAATCTGCCACCATTCAGATAATATTCTGTCTTCGCGTTTTTGCCCCCAAAGTGGATAACCTCATATTTGTCCACATTATACTGCATCTGCTATGCATTTGCCCACTCACCTAACCTGTCTAAGTCATCCTGCAGCCTCTTAGCGTCCCCCTCACAACTCACACCGCCACCCAGTTTAGCGTAATCTGCAAACTTGGAGATATTATACTCAATTCCTTCATCCAAATCATTGATGTATATTGTAAAGAACTGGGGTCCCAGCACTGAGCCCTGCGGCACTCCACTAGTCACTGCCTGCCCTTCTGAAAAGGACCCGTTTATCCCGACTCTCTGCTTCCTGTCTGCCAACCAGTTCTCTATCCATGTCAGTATATTACCCCCAATACCATGTGCTTTGATTTAGCACACCAATCTCTTGTGTGGGACCTTGTCAAAAGCCTTTAGAAAGTCCAAATACATCACATCCACTGGTTCTCCCTTGACCACTCTACTAGTTACATCCACAAAAAATTCCAGAGATTTGTCAAGCATGATTTCCCCTTCATAAATCCATGCTGATTTGGACCGATCCTGTCACTGCTTTCCAAATGTGCTGCTATTTCATCCTTAATAATTGATTCCGACATTTTCCCCACCACTGATGTCAGGCTAACCGGTCTATAATTACCCACTTTCTCTCTCCCTCCTTTTTTAAAAAGTGGTGTTACATTAGCTACCCTCCGGTCCAGAGAAACTGATCCTGAGTTGATAGACTGTTGGAAAATGATCACCAATGCATCCAATATTTCTAGGGCCACTTCCTTAAGTACTCTGGGATGCAGACTATCAGGCCCCGGAGATTTATCGACCTTCAACTCCATCAATTTCGCTAACACAATCTCCCGCCTAATAAGGATTTCCTTCAGTTCCTTCTTCTCATTAGACCCTCAGTCCCCTAATATTTCCGGAAGGTTATTTGTGTCTTCCTTTGTGAAGACAGAACCAAAGTATTTGTTCAATTGGTCTGCCATTTCTTTGTTCCCCATTATAAATTCACCTGAATCCGACTGCAAGGGACCTACATTTGTCTTCACTAATCTTTTTCTCTTCACATATCTGTAGAAGTTTTTACAGTCAGTTTTTATGTTCCCGGCAAGCTTCTTCTAGTACTCTATTTTCCCCCTCTTAATTAAACCCTTTGTCCTCCTCTGCTGAATTCTAAATTTCTCCCAGTCCTCAGGTTTGCTACTTTTTCTGGTCAATTTATATGCCGCTTCCTTGGATTTAACACTATCCTTAATTTCCCTTGTTAGCCATGGTTGAGCCACCTTCCCCATTTTATTTTTATTCCAGACAGGGATTTACAATTGCTGAAGTTCATCCATGTGATCTTTAAATATTTGCCATTGCCTATCCACCGTCCACCCTTTAAGTATCATGTGCCAGTCTATTCTAGCCAATTCACGCCTCAAATCATCAAAGCTACCTTTCCTTAAGTTATGGACCCTAATTTCTGAATTAACTGTGTCACTCTCCATCCTAATAAAGAATTCTACCATGTTATGGTCACTCTTCCCCAAGGGGTCATGCACAACAAGATTGCTAATTAGTCCTTTCTCATTACACATCACCCAGTCTAGGATGGCCAGCTCCCTGGTTGGTTCCTCGACATATTGGTCTAGAAAACCATCCCGAATTCACTCCAGGAAATCCTCCTCCACCGCATTACTACCAGTTTGGTTAGCCCAATCAATATGTAGATTAAAGTCACCAATGATTACTGCTGTACCTTCATTGCATGCATCCCTAATTTGTTGTTTGATGCTGTCCCCAACCTTACTACTATTGTTTGGTGGTCTGTACACAATTCCCACTTGCGTTTTCTGCCCTTAGGTATTCCGCAGCTCCACCCATACCGATTCCACATCATCCAAGCTAATGTCCTTTCTTATTATTGCATTAATTTCCTCTTTAACCAGCAATGCCACCCCGCCTCCTTTTCCTTTCTGTCTATCCTTCCTATATGTTGAATATCCCTGGATGTTGAGTTCCCAGCCTTGGTCACCCTGGAGCCATGTCTCCGTGATGCCAATTACATCATACCCGTTAACTGCTGCCTGCACAGTTAATTTGTCCACCTTATTCCGAATACTCCTCGCATTGAGGCACAGAGCCTTCAAGCTTGTCTTTCTAACACACTTTGCCCCTGTAGAATTTTGCTGTAATGTGGCCCTTTCTGCTTTTTGCCTTAGATTTCTCTGCCCTCCACTTTTACTTTTCTTCTTTCTATCTTTTGCTTCTGCCCCCATTCTACTTCCCTCTGTCTCCTTGCATAGCTTCCCATCCCCCTGCCATATTAGTTTAACTCCTCCCGAACAGCACTAGCAAACACTCCACCGAGGACATTGGTTCCGGTCTGGCCCAGGTGCAGACCGTCCGGTTTGTACTGGTCCCACCTCTCCCAGAACTGGATCAATTTCCCAGGAATTTGAATCCCTCCTTTTTGCACCGCTCCTCAAGCCACGTATTCATCTGAGCTATCCTGCGATTCCTACTCTGACTAGCATGTGGCACTGGTAGCAGTCATGAGATTACTACTTTTGAGGTCCGACTTTTTAATTTAGCTCCTAGCTCCCTAAATTCGTCTTGTAGGACCTAATCCCTTTTTTTACCTATATCGTTGGTACCTATATGCACCACGACAACTGGCTGTTCACTCTCACTTTTCAGAATGACCTGCACCCACTCCGAGACATCCTTGACACTTGCACCAGGGAGGCAACATACCATCCTGGAGTCTCGGTTATGGCCACAGAAACGTCTATCTATTCCCCTTACAATAGAATCCCCTATCACTATAGCTCTCCCACTCATTTTCCTGCCCTCCTGTGCAGCAGAGCCACCCACGGTGCCATGAACTTGGCTGCTGCTGCCCTCCCCTGATGAGTCATCCCCCTCAACAGTACCCAAAGCGGTGTAGCTGTTTTGCAGGGGGATGACCGCAGGGGATCCCTGCACTACCTTCCTTGCACTGCTCTTCCTGTTGATCACCCATCCCCTATCTGGCTGTGTACCTTTTTCCTGCAGTAAGACCAACTCACTAAACGTGCTACTCACGTCATTCTCAGCATATTGCATGCTCCAGAGTGAATCCACCCACTGCTCCAGTGCCGCAATGCGGTCCGTCAGGAGCTGCAGGTGGATACACTTCCCGCACACGTAGTCGTCGGGGACACCAGAAGCGTCCCTGACTTCCCACATAGTACAGGAGGAGCGTAACACGTGTCCGAGCTGTCCTGCCATGACTTAACCCTTAGATTAACTTAAATTGGCAACAATGCTAAAGGTTACTTACTGATATAGAAAGGAAAAAGAAAAACTACTTACAAATCACCAGCCAATCACTTACCGCCTTGGCTGTGACGTCACCTTTCGATTTCCTTCTACTTCTTTTTTCCTCCCTGCTGCAGCTGCACTGGCTAGCCTCTCGAACTGCCGATGCTCCTGCTGGGCCTCTTGTAGACCTCAGCAATGTCCCGCTCCACCTCCTGACTCCCCGGTGGCCTCTCGAACTGCCGACGCTCATGTTGGGCCTCTTGTTTTAAGACCCCTAGCCCGGCACGGAGTACAGCACACTGTAACCGCCTGTGCCAAAAATGGTTTTATTTTAGAGAAATCTGACGCGTAGGCACGAGGCAAAATGAATCCTAGCCATAATGTAAAGCCCATGCTATATTTGTCATGTATTCAACTATCATTGTAACCCATGTATAAGCTGACCTAAGTTGTACACCTTGAGAATATTGACCACAAGGGGGTGAACTTGTGGGAGACACTCCTAGCCTGGACTTTCAGGAATAAAAGGGGAAGCTCCACCCACTTTCATCACTTGAGGTCTTGGTAATAAATGTAACTGGTCACAGAGTGACCTTCTTTCAAGTATGGGCCTCATGTGCATTTATACTGTATAGTAAGGACACATCATTGGCGACAAGAAAGTGGGATTTAAACTATGCGAGCATGGCCACTAGCAGCACAGAAGAGAGGTATTGTGTTGGTGATGATTGGGACAATTTTATTGAGAGACTACAGCAAAGTTTTGTCACTAAGGAATGGTTGGGACAGGATTCGGCTGACAAACCACCTGATGGTTTGTGAGTCCAGAACGTACTCCCTGATGAAGGACCTTCTAGCGCCAGAGAAGCCGGTGAACAAGACGTTCGAAGAGCTCAGTAAGTTGATCGGGGAACACCTTAAACCGGCGAGCAGCATGCACATGGCGAGTTTTACACGCACCGGCGGCGAGAAGGGCAAAGCGTTCCAGACTTCGTGGCAGATCTCCGGCGACTGGCGAGCCGATGTAAGTTCACAGATGCATGTAGAGCGGAGATGCTGTGAGACTTTTTTATTGAGGGCGTCGGGCACGCTGGGCTTTTCAGGAAACTGATTGAGACCAAAGACTTGACCTTGGAAGCGGCGGCTCTGATAGCCCAGACATTTATCTCAGGGGAGGAAGAGACCAGAATGATGTATGACAAAAACCTTGGCTCAAATGCGGCAAACGACCAGGGAGTCAACATTGTTAACACGGCACACAGTTCTCTAGGCAGACAAGGGCAATCGGACATGCCCCAGCATGTGGTCGAACCCAAAGGGGGAATTCAACAGAGACAATGGCTAGCTGAACGGCGATTCATGCCATCGCAATGGACAATGCGGCCAGTAATGGGGCCATCAACACCTGTTAATGGTGTGCTTAAGGACAGTTACAGAGACAGTCAGAGACGATCAACTGGTAATGGACCTTTTGTTTCCAACAACGGGGCCTCCAGCTCATGCTGGAGGTGTGGAGGCAAGCACCCAGCCAGAGCCTGCAGGTATCAGCAATATACCTGCAGAAACTGCAACGTCAGCGGTCACGTGGCGCGTATGTGCAGGAAGCCTGCAGTCAGGTTGATGTACAAGGAGGACGGGCCCGATGTAAGCTCTACGAGGCCAAATGAATACTGGGGGAAATCGCTGGAAGCTGAAGTTCAGCGAGTTCATGTGGAGCACATGTACAGTTCATATACCAGGACGCCACTGATAATGATGAAAGTGCTCCTCAATGGCATCCCAGTATTAATGGAGCTAGACACGGGGGCTAGCCAGTCCCTGATGAGTATCAAACAGTTCGAAAGGTTGTGGGTGTCCAAGGCCAGGAGGCCAAAATTATTGCCGATTGATGCACAGCTACGGACATATACAAAGGAAATCATTCTGGTGCTAGGCAGCGCCACGGTAGTCGTGACCCACAAAGATTCGGAGAACAGGTTGCCACTCTGGATTGTCCCGGAGGATGGTCCCGCACTACTGGGGAGGAGTTGGCTTGCTGTCATGAACTGGAAATGGGGTGATGTCAATGCAATTTCTTCTGTGGAGCGAGTATCACGCTCACAGGTCCTGGACAAATTTGACTCATTATTTCAACCCAGCATCGGCACTTTCATGGGGGCCAAGGTAGTGATTCACATAAACCCGGACGCCAGGCCAGTACGCCACAAGGCCAGAGCGGTGCCGTACGTGATGCGAGAAAAGATAAAATGCGAATTGGACCACCTGCTGAGGGAAGGCATCATCTCGCCAGTCGAATTCAGTGACTGGGCGAGCCCGATTGTGCCGATGCTCAAGGCAGATGGGTCGGTCAGGATATGTGGCAATTACAAGGCCACCATCAATCGGGTGTCACTCCAAGACCAGTACCCGCTACCGAGAGCAGAGGACCTCTTTGCGACGCGATCCGGTGGCAAACTTTTTTCAAAATTGGACCTGACCTCAGCTTACATGACCCAGGAGCTGGTGAGTGAGTCGAAGAAGCTGACCACCATCATGACACACAAGGGGTTGTTTGAGTGTAACAGATGTCCGTTCGGGATTCGTTTGGCCGCCGCGATCTTTCAGCGAAATATGGAAAGTCTCCTCAAGTCGATTCCAAGGATGGTGATTTTTCAGGACGACATCCTCATCACGGGTCGCGATACTGAAGAACACCTCCACCTGGAGGAGGTGCTACACAGGCTGAACTGGGTAGGGCTGCGACTGAAAAAGGCAAAGTGCGTCTTCTTAGCTCCAGAGGTAGAATTCCTGGGGAGGAGGGTAGCAGCAGACGGGATCAGACCCACTGCGTCCAAAACGAAGCGATCCAGAGAGCACCCAGACCCCGTAACACGACAGAGCTGCGTTCATTCCTGGGGCTCCTGAACTATTTTGGAAACTTTCTTCCCAAATTGAGCACGCTGTTAGAGCTGCTACACGTGCTCCTACGCAAAGGTCGTGATTGGGTCTGGCGGGACAGCCAGGAAAGGGCTTTTGATAGAGCACGCAACTTGTTATGCTCCAACAAACTGTTAACGTTATATGACCCATGTAAGAAACTTGTTCTAACGTGCGCTGCGTCGTCCTATGGGGTCGGGTGTGTGTTGCAGCATGTCAATGCCAATGGTAAGTTACAGCCGGTAGCTTATGCCTCCAGAAGTCTGTCCCAGGCAGAAAGGGGCTACGGAATGGTAGAAAAGGAAGTGCTAGCAGGTGTATATGCAGTAAAAAAAATGCACCAGTACCTGTTTGGCAGGAAATTTGAGCTGGAGACAGATCACAAACCCCTAACGTCCCTTTTGGCCGACAACAAGGCCATAAATGCAAATGCATTGGGCCGCATAAAGAGGTGGGCACTTACGTTAGCCGCCTATGACTACACAATTTGGCACAGACCGGGCACTGAGCAGGCTCCCAGTAGCCACCACTGAGGAGGCAACTGAGCATGATGCTGAGATGATCATGGCTGTTGAAGCTTTCGAAAGCGAAGGCTCACATGTGACAGCCCGTCAGATTAAATTCTGGACAAATAAAAACCCGCTACTGTCTTTAGTTAAGAAATGTGTCTTGAATGGGGACTGGGCAGCCACGTATGGGGCATGCCCTGAGGAATTTAAACTGTTTCATAGGCGCAAGGATGAACTCTCGATTCAGGCCGATTGCCTACTGTGGGGAAACCGAGTAGTCATGCCCCACAGGGGCAGAGAGGTGTTTATCAGAGAACTTCACAATAAGCACCCGGGCATTGTCATGATGAAGGCAATTGCCAGATCACACATTTGGTGGCCAGGTATAGATGCAGACCTGGAACTTTGTATTCGCAGGTGCAACACGTGTGCTTAGCTGGGCAACGCACCCAGGGAAGCACCCCTTAGCCCCTGGTCCTGGCCATGGTCAAGCATCCATGTGGACTATGCAGGTCCTTTCATGGGAAAAATGTTTTTGGTTGTAGTAGACGCCTACTCCAAATGGATTGATTGTGCCATTTTAAATTCAAGAATATCCTCTGCCACGGTAGAAAGTCTACAAGCAATGTTTGCCACCCATGGTCTACCGGACGTCTTGGTCAGCGACAATGGCCCGTGCTTCACAAGCACTGAATTCCAGGACTTCATGGCAGGTAATGAAATCAACCATGTCAGAACGTCATTGTTCAAGCTGGCATCGAACGGCCAGGCGGAATGGGCAGTGCAGATAATCAAACAGGGAATGCTCAGAATCCAAGGTGGTTACCTACAAAGCCGCTTATCACGCCTCCTGTTGGCCAATAGATCCCGACCACACTCGCTCACAGGGGTTCCACCCGCAGAGCTGCTAATGAAAAGGACGCTCAAAACCAGGTTATCCCTTATATACCCTGCTGTGAAAGAAATTGTTGAGAGCAGGCGTCAGTCACAATGTGACTACCATGACAGGAATGCGAGGGCGCGTTGTATTGATGTCAATGACCCTGTTTTTGTGCTTAATGACACTGCAGAGCCCAAATGGCTTGCAGGCACTGTGATTGCCAAAGAGGGGAATAGGGTTTTGGTAGTTAAACTTACCAATGGACAAATCCGCCGCAAACACGTGGATCAAACTAAATGGAGGGTCAGCAACCCCATAGAAGAAGCAGGGGAAGAACACGATGTAGAGTTTACTCCACCACAGGTGACCGAACACCGAGACCAAGTGGAGGAGAGCCCAGTCACTGTGGGCAGTCCGGACAGGCCTGAGGCACCGCAAACAGCAGACACTCAGACCAGCGCCCAACAACCGGAGCCCCAACTCAGGCGCTCTACAAGGGAGCGTAAACCACCAGAGAGACTTAACCTGTGATCCCAATAACACTTTTGGGGGAAGGTGATGTCATGTATTCAACTGTCATTGTAACCCATGTATAAGCTGACCTAAGTTGTACACCTTGAGAACATTGACCACAAGGGGGTGAACTTGTGGGAGACACTCCTAACCTGGACTTTCAGGTATAAAAGGGGAAGCTCCACCCACCTTCATCACTTGAGGTCTTGGTAATAAAGGTAACTGGTCACAGAGTGACCTTCTCTCAAATATGGGCCTCGTGTGCATTTATACTGTATAGTAAAGGCATATCAATATTTAAAGCGAAACGTCATCCTCGACTCCGAAGGACTGCCTAAGAAGATTTAAGCAAAACCTGACTGTGTCATTGGACGAGCTGAAATGAACACTGCAATTAACATCCCCAAAAAGTGATGCTTACTTTGACACAACTCTTCATAGAATTATGGAATCATAAAAATGTATATCACAGAAGGAGGCCATTTCAGCCCATTGTGTCCGTGTCGGCCAACAAAGAGCTCACAGCCTAATCCCTCTTTCCATCTCTTGGTCCGTAGCCTTGCAGAGTACGGCACTTCAAGTGCGCATCCACTTGCACTTTCTGCCTCTACCATATTTTCAGGCAGTGACTTCCAGACCCCCATCACCCTCTGGGTGAAAATAATTCCCTTCAAATCCCCTCTATACCTCCTACCAATTTCTTTAAGTCTATGTCCCCTCATTGACCCCTCTGCTAAGGGAAATAGGTCCTGCCTATCCATTCTATCTAAGCCCCTCATAATTTTATACACCTCAATAAAGTCTCCTCTCAGCCTCCTCTGTTCCAAAGAAAACAAATCCAGCCTATCCAATCTTTCCTCATAGCTAAAATTCTCCAGTCCAGGCAACATCCTGGTCAATCTCCTCTGTACCCTCTCATTTGTTGCCTCTCACAAGGCAGCTACATCATCATGGTTTGTGGTTATTTGGCATCGACTCAGAGAGGGCCAACAACCTTTTCCACCTCTCAGTAAGGTGGCATTCCGCGTTTGGCTTTATTTGAAGTCTGATGATAATAGTTACTGTAAGTGAAAAGCTAAGAATGAGCAAGAAGACACGAGTTATGGTTCTGGTGGCTTGTGGCTTGATGATGAGCTTTCACAGCTGTGACATTAATTCAGGGCTTAGAGTCAATAGGCTGAGTAATCAGCTGGCCTGTGGGCCGTGTTACACTGTCTTTCGACTCTGAAATCAGGGTTCATATTCAGGCCAGACTGATCGCATAATAGTCTCCTTTCTCTGTAAGCTATTAAAAGTCATAAGTCAAATGAGTTTGGACAGTCTCAATCCAATTCCCAGTCCAAACACAAAACTGCCTTTTGGCATTATTCAGAGATCTGCATGGGTGGGAGGCTGATGATATAGTGATAAATCATCCCTTATTACTTAGCCAACAATGTTATTTAAAAAGTCTTTCTTGGACTTTGCTGTGGCTGTTTCTCCTTAATGTTGCAATAGGGAGAATACAACAAATTACAGACAGCGAATGCATACTGGTCAAACGGACCAGATTTAATTCATGCCAGTGAGATTGTCACCATCATATATTTGTAGGACGCCCATTAGAAGGGAATAAAGCAATCAGGTTTTTTGTACAAAAGGAAAATATCAAACATAGGTTCACTGATGTGAATTGTTCTCAATTTCTTTGTACTTAGAATCAGACTGGTATATACAACAACAACTTGTATTTTTATATAGCACCTTTAACATAGTCAAACTTCCCAAGGCGCTTCGCAGGGGTATTATGAGATAAACAATTTGACACTGAGCCGCGTAAGTGAAAATCAGTGCAGGTGACCAAAATCTTGGTCAAAGAGGTATGTTTTAAGAACATAAGTAATAAGAGCAGAAGTAGGCCATTTAACCCCTCGAGCTTGCTCTGTCATTCAATAAGATCATGGCTGATCTGATCATGGACTCAGCTCCACTTCCCTGCCCACTCCTCATAACCCTTTACTCCCTTATTGCTCAAAAATCTATCTATCTCTGCCTTAAATATATTCAATGACCCATCCTGCACAGCTCTCTGGGGCAGAGAATTCTATAAATTTACAACCCTCTGAGAGAAGACATTTCTCCTCATCTCAGTTTTAAGGAGCGTCTTGAAGGAGAAAAGTGAGGTATAAAGAGGTGGAGAGGTTTAGGCAGGGAGTTCCAGAGCTTGGGGCCCAGACAACAGAAGGCATGGCTACCAATAGTTGAGCGATTATAATCAGAGATGCTCAAGAGAACAGAATTAGAGGAGCGTAAACATCTCGGGGGACATGAATCGCTATATTACCAAAATTTGGAAAAAAATGCACTTACACTGCTCTGTTTAGGATCTATTACTATTAAATTTATATTGTCCTTCATTTCCCCTTTTACCACAAGATACTTTCAATCTTTCTTAAAAATCCAGTATTTATGTGATGCTGTGATGTAATTCTATAGAACTCCTTTAACTAATCAGATCTAGGACATGATCATTGAACCTTCCATAAATCACATCCCAGAATTTCAAGCAATCAAATCCCAGAGAACATCTCTGCAGTGCCATATCTGATTAGCAAAGTCATAGTATGACCAAACACATTAAAAACATGTTAAAATACCAAAACCTCTCCCATTTTTTGCTTGTACAGTCGCTGGCCTCTCCCTGCCTGGTCTGGTTAGTGTCACTATCTGGATCCTGCCTTCCTTCCTTTAGTTACGCACTCAGTTTATTTTTTAACTTTGAAATTAACTAAAAAATGGAAATATATATTTTTGTATCACAATATCTTGTCGCGTTGTCACCTGTGCCTCAGGGGGGGTAGCACACTCACCTCTGAGTCAGAAGGCTGTGGGTTCAAGTCCCACTCCAGAGACTTGAGCACAAAAATCTAGGCTGACACTCCAGTGCAGTATGGAGGGAGTGTTGTGCTGTCGGAGGTGCTGTCTTTGAGATGAGATGTTAAACCAAGCTCTCTCTGCTCTCTCAGGTGGATGTAAATGATCCCATGACATTAATTCGAAGAAGAGCAGGGGAGTTATCCTCGGTGTCTTGGCCAAAATTTATCCCTCAATCAACATAACTAAAACAGATTATCAGGTCATTATCACATTGCTGTTCGTGGGTGCTTGCTGTGTGCAAATTAGCTGCTACATTTCCTACACTACAAAAGTGACTACACTTCAAAAGTACTTCATTGGTGGTAAAGTGCTTTGGGACGTCCAGTGGTCATGAAAGTCGCTATATAAATGCAAGTCTTTCCTTTTGCATCTAACAAATTATTAACTGAGATGCTGTTTGGTCAGGGAAGTTTGCAGATTGATGAGTATTTTGGGCTGGATTTTCCACTCTTTTGAGTCTCTGTTTGTGCCCTGGAGGGATGGTAAATGATATTTCTTGGCGTAATGCCAGATGTCCAGGTTTTAGCAACCGGCCGGCAAATTAGGCTCCTGATTTATGGTGGTGCAAAAAATTACCGCTCTGCCCTCCAGTTTGATCATGATGTCAATCGTCGTGCAAAACACTGTGCTTGTGCCCCAGATGGAAACCTCGGCCCTTACGCCTCATTTAACGTCCGCCCCAAGAAACGTCGGCAAAAACGACGTTCCCAGGGTGCAGCAGGCGGTATTGGCGGCATATTTAAATGGAGGGAGGAGGATCGCAGGTCACATTGACTGCAACCATTGGGCACAGTATGCTGTGCCAGGTTCCGACTTGCAAACGGCGGCTTTAGCTGAAATTACAGTATCCTTACACGGTCAGTGAGGGAATTTAATGGGGGCCAGTGTATCATGCCGGTGATTTCAAGCTAGAAGATGGGCTGCTTGCCATCTCAGGCCATGGATGAGGAGAGGCTGAAGACGTTTGGGAAAGAGGCCTTACCCCCCACGGGTTTACAGGGAACAACGCTCATACCTCCAGCTCTCTGAAGGGCAGTGCGTGAGAAGGCTGCGGTTCCGAAAGTATGCCAGCTCCTAGAGGCAGACCTAAAGCCTTCCAGCGCCAACAACACTGCGCTGCCTGTCGCAGTGAGGGTAATTGTGGCGCTGGCCTTCTATGCCTCTGGTTCCTTCCATGCAGCAACAAGGGACATATGCAGCATCTCTCAGTACGCTACACATCGCTGCATTCGACAAGTCACAAAGGCTATGTATGCCCACAGAATGGACTTCATAACCAATGAGCAGGGACAGCCAAAATGAGAGGGCATATGGGTTTGGCAGAATTGCAGGCTTTCCGAAGGTTCAAGGAGCCACTGACTGTACCCACGTGGTCTTGTGGACACCATTGGACAACGCATAGGTATTCTGAAACCAAAAGGGATACCATTCTCTAAACATCCAGCTGGTGTGCAACCACACCCAGCGCACCCTTGCAGTGAATGCCCACTATCAGGGAGCGCACATGATGCTTTTACCTTGCGTAAGAGCAGTGTTTCACGAATATTTCAGTGACAAAGGGAAGGGCACGGCTAGCTGATCAGGGACAAAGGATACGGCCTAGCCACCTAGTTCATGACCCCCCTCCGCAACCCCACCACAGAAGCCGAGCAGAGCTATAATGAGAGCCCAGTCCCGGCAACATCAACGAACAGATAATTGGGGTGCTCAAGCAGCACTTCCGATGCCTGGACCGCTCTGGTGGTAGCCTTTAACACTCCCTTCAACAGGTGTCCGAATTCATTTTGGTGTGTTGCATGCTACACAACTTGGCCATCACGAGGGGCCAGGCATTGCCAGTGGGGATTGCAGGCCCACCTTAGGAGGATGACGATGAAGAAGAGCCTGGTGAGGCCCCAATTGCACAGCCACTCTATCCACGGGGGAGGCAGCATCCAGAACCTGCAGGAGCAAGAGCCGCACGTCGCCAGCTCATAATGGACCAGTTTGGTTGAATGGAGGAAGCTGAGGGATGCATCTAATACTGACCATGCTATGTGCCACCATACAGGAACATCTACGCTGAGCTTTTGAATGATACACACAACACCAACGGCAAAGAGTCAAAGTGACATTTTTATCAAAAAAAGTTATAAAAAAATGCACACCCAACAAAACCAAATGGCACAATAAATCATCATATGCAGTGTAATGTGGATAAATGTGAGGTTATCCACTTTGGTGGCAAAAACAGGAAGGCAGATTATTATCTGAATGGTGACAGATTTGTAAAAGGGGAGGTGCAAAGAGACCTGGGTGCCATGGTACATCAGTCATTGAAGGTAGGCATGCAGGTACAGCAGGCAGTAAAGAAACCAATGGCATGTTGGCCTTCATAGCGAGAGGATTTGAGTATTGGAGCACGGAGGTCTTGCTGCAGTTGTACGGGGCTGTGGTGAGACCACACCTTGAGTATTGTGTGCAGTTATGGTCTCCTAATCTGAGGAAGGACGTGCTTGCTATTGAGGGAGTGCAGCGAAGGTTCACCAGACTGATTCCCGGGATGGCACGACTGACATATGAGGAAAGACTGGATCGGCTAGGCTTATATTCACTGGAATTTAGAAGAATGAGAGGGGATTTCATAGTAACTTATACAATTCTGACAGGACTGGACAGATTAGATGCAAGTAGAATGTTCCCAATGTTGGGGAAGTCCAGAATCAGGGGTCATAGTCTAAAGATAAGGGGTAAGCCATATAGGACCGAGATGAGGAGAAACCTTTTCACCCAGAGAGTTGTGAACCTGTGGGATTCTCTACCACAGAAAGTTGTTGAGTCTAGTTCAAAAGGGAGTTAGATGTGGCCCTTATGGCTAAAGGGATCATGGGGTATGGAGAGAAGGCAGGGGTGGGGTACTGAAGTTGCATGATCAGCCATGCAACTTCAATACCAGGTGCAGGCTCGAAGGGCCTGCTCCTGCATCTATTTTCTATATTTCTATGTTTCTATAACCAAAGGATACAATAAAGCATCAGACCAAATGATACAATAAATAGCGTTCAACTGCAAGTAACTTAACAAGTAGATTATTAAAAACAACGATTTACAGGCACTCTCATAATAGATCAAGCCATCTACAGAAGGCTGTCCTACCCTTTAATGGGACTTGCCCTGAGATTTCCCCCCTTTCCTTCACCTCCCTTCATGTCTTCTGCTCCTCCTCAATGAGGTCTCAGTGCCTACAGCAAGGCTGCTTGGGGGCTGCTGTGTTAGGGGGGAAGATAGTACAGATGGCGTAAGAGGATGCCCTGGACCAGCTCTGGGCCTGGAAGGCTCGGCTGCAGACTGCTGCGGTGGAAGTAGTCACTGGTGGCGCGGGTGTGTACCGTGTAGGGTGCATTGTTGGAGAGTCAGTGGTGGGAGCCGGAATGCTTTCATCCTGAGGAAGGACAGCACCTTCCATTTCCTGGCAGGCACTAAGATTCCGATGGGACTGGGCCTCAGCATCCAGAGCACGATGTGTCTCCACTGCTTGCTGCCCTGTTTCGACACCGTCCTTTCCCCGTTGGATAGTGGGGAGCACAAAGAGAATGGCACCAGTCATCCATCGCACCGCATCACATAGCTGCAGTGTAGTTTCTGCCTGCAATTCGTACAATGCTGCAATGTGATCAGGGACACGCGCCACACACTGTGGAACACTACTATCACTGCTGGAGGCCACCTGCCTCTGTGAGTGTGTAATGATGGCCTCGCTGGAGTCCTGAGTTGCACCGACAATTCGTGACGCTGCCTCCGCAACAGTCCCAGAAAGCTTGTCGGTGCTCTCTCGGATCCGACCCAATGCAGCCATGAGTTCACAGTGCATGCCTGTGTTATCCCTGGACATTTCCACCAAGTCCAGTTCCATGTCTGCCTGTTGTGGAGAAGACTGACTTTGCTGACTCACCCTGCGGAGAGCTGGCCTCCGAGATTCCCCTCTCGCTGCGCGTAGCTGTGGGTGACTGGGGCCAGGAGCCTCCGACGACTCAATGCCAGTGAAATTGGCCTCATCCCCAGATGTGCTCTGTCGGGACGGGCCAACTGGTGGGCTGTGCGGCTCAGGTATTGCAGTCTCGTCGCACGCCTCATCATCTCCGCCATGGAAAGATGTCGCTAGCTCCCGGGACACCTGTCTCGGCTGTTCTTCTGCAAGCGGAAAACAACAGACTTGTGGTTAACAACAAGGTAGGGGGCAGGGTGATAGCAGGACGGTGGCATTGCACATGTACATGTGAAGGCCCCACGCCACTTCATAAAACGTCTCAGTGAAGTCACATCCTCATACCCTCACTACCCAAAGGGGGCCTCAGCATTGCCCCCGGCAACTGTCCGGAGCACATTATAGCTAGTGCCCAATGAGGGCAGACACCCGTTCCTCCACATCTGTTACATCGAGGAGCAGAAGCAGACCAACGCCTGTCCGGCGCTGCTCATGCCTGTTGTGTGAGATCTTCGCCTGCAATGAGAAAAATAGGAAGGGTTCAGAAAGGGTCAACCTCCTGTTGTGCCACATATGCCTACCATAGTTCAATAGGTGATACTGTGTAGATGTGCAAATGTCTTCACGTCAATCTCTGTGGATGTTGCATCAGCTGTGTGAGCGATTGGTAGAAGGTGAGAAGGAGGTAGCATAGGGGCTGCAGGTGATCTTTAGGAAACCCATATTAACAATGGGAGTGCATTGCGTGTAAGGTTCTCAATGATTAGGGAACAAGAAGGTATGTGCATCCTTAATTAAGAGGCAATGGCTGTCGAAGTCAGCCTTCAGCTTTCTGATGCATTGTGGAACCCACACCACTGGCTGCAAGACTTTGAGAATGGGAAGATACATGACACATAGTGTCTGACATTCACGTTGGAAGGGTAGCAGGCATATGTCCCTGGTAAGGTCATTGAACTTTTTGCGGCATTGGGTGCCAATTCTGGCAACTGTGTCTGCCGCAAACACCTCCTGGGCAATTTCACGCCATATTTGGTTGAAAATAGTTGGGAGCGGTCTCCCACCCCCAAGCAGATGGAGTGATGTCCACCTCCTCTCCACTGCGTGGACTAAGGCCTCAACCGCCTCCGGGGAGAAACATCTGGCACGCTGCCTGGCCTCCTGCTGCTCCATCTCTGCAGAAGTGCCAGAAGTCGGGCGGACCATCTGGGCATGCGCGGAGGGAGCTGCCGCGCCCTGAAATAACATCTGCACCCGGGAAAACAAAAACGTGACTGCGCATGCACAAAATGGCCGCCTATTTTAACACTGTGATTTTCGGCTCGGACGCACAAAGTCCATGGTGCAATGCCTGATTTAACGCCCCCAATCAGGATCCTCAGTTTTTGATGAATTTTCCAGCCGAAGGCGCAAACTTTTTTCAGGTGGTATCGACCGCCCCGCTGTGATTAGCACCCCAAAATCAGGAAAGCCAAAAATCCAGCCCTTTAAGTTCCAGCAACAGGTTGGAAAAAAATAACAAGAAATGACTGCCGTCTTTTCTCTTTTTATGCTTTTGAAGTGTTATGGACACATTCAAAACTCTTAGATATTAAAAAGATAGATAGATTATATAGACAGATAGACAGACGGATAAGGTAGATAGTTAAATAGATATATTGTGGGATTTTAAAGTGTTCCATTAACTGGAGTAATTTAAGTAAAGGATTTATTGTTTTGTTAGCAGTTACCCCATAAACACTATCTCAGTTTGTGGTATTCATTAATCTCCATTTCATTTTTCAAATGTGTTTCCACTAATAGCATCATTAGGAATTGGGGGCACTGTTTTAGAATTAACACTGAGGAAAGCTAATGCAGTTGTAACATTATAAAGTAATGCATGTCAGTGAGTGATTACAATGGAGTAATCTAATTGAGGGATTTCAGATAACATTGTAAACTGTGAGAGCAAAGATTGAGCGTTTTATAGCCATCGCCTAATTCCCAAGATTAGATTACTCACTTCAACCAACTATATATTTTGCAGAGTGGATTCAATTAATTTAGATCCTTTTCTGTGTCAAGTGTGGCTCTCACTTCAACTATCTGTGCACTCAAAGCACAGATACAGGCGGGTATACTCCTCCGTATGTTGTTTATCATGATTTGGTTTATATAAATGTTCCCTTTTTGCTATTTTAAACGTCAGTGACTTCATTAGAATCGCAAACAGAGACATTCCAAACGCATTCATCCACTCATTAAAAATAGTACAATGTGGAGTTTCGACTGCTGATGACATGTTCATTTAACCATTGAGTGCACAGCACAGAAACAGGCCATTCGGCCCAACTTGTCTATGCTGGCGTATATGCTCCACACGAGCTTCCTCCTGCTCCTCTTCATGTAACCCTATCAACATATCCTTTTCTTCCTTTCTCCCTCCTGTGTTTATCTAGCTTTCCCTTAAATCCATCCATGCCGTTCGCCTCAACTACTCCTTTCGGTGACTAATTCCACACTCGAACCACTCTCTGGGTAAACAAGCTCTTCCTGAATTCTGGGTATTGTTGGGCTTTTGGGGTTACCAACTGATATTCAAAATAGGAATTGCTCTGGACTGGTCAACATTGTAAGTATTGCAGCTAACTTATTAAAAATGATTTACAGTTGATTACAGGAAATCCATTGTTGGTATATATTATTATACATTTACAGGCTTTTTTCTTTTCCTCTCTCCTGATGTGGCCACAAATTTCAAAATGTGAGCCTTAAAAGGGTAAGATGCACAATATTGAAGAGGGATGCCCCAATTTTTAACTCCAGATGTATGCCCTACTGAGGGCTGAGTTAAAATTATAGTTGGGTCTCAATTATGTCATCGGGCTGCGACATACATAGGTAAAGAAGGACCCTGTTGGCTCCATGCATATGTCCTTGCTGCCTGCTCAGGAACGCAGATTAAAATTGCAGATGTTGCGATCATGGCGGCTTTCAGACAGGTAAGGGCCAGGGCGATTTTAACAGCCACCCGATAGGTTTGTGCTGAGCGAGGAGGGTTAAAATTGTCCCCTTAAAAAGAAAAGAAAGACTTACATTTATATAACGCCTTTCACAACCACCGGTCATCTCAAAGCACTTTACAGCCAATGAAGGACTTTTGGAGTGTAGTCACTGTTGTTATGTGGGAAACACAGCAGTCAATTTGCACACAGAAAGCTCCTACAAACAGCAATGTGATAATGACCAGATAAACTGTTTTTGTTATGTTGATTGAAGGATAAATATTGGCCAGGACACTGGAGATAAGTCCCCTGCTCTTCTTCAAAATAGTGCCATGGGATCTTTTACGTCCATCTGAGAGAGTAGACAGAGCCTCAGTTTAATGTCTCATCCAAAGGATGGTACCTCTGACAGTGTAGCACTCCCTCAGCACTGCACTGGAGTGTCAGCCTAGATTTTTGTGCTCAAGTGTCTGGAGTGGGACTTGAACCCACAACCATCCGATTCAGAGGTGAGTGTGCTCCCACTGACCAACAGCTGACACTTAGTTGCCTCGAGCCTGCTTTACAGCTTTGCGGACAGTGTCTCTCTTACATTATTGCCCTGTTTAAAAATATCCAAGCCTTTTTATCTGCTCAGCAGGCACTGAAACACTGCCTCAAGGCCTGTAAAGCTGACAGACAGTGAGGGGAATCTCTTTGTACTGCATCATCGGCATATCAACGGCATGCTAACATCCCCAGCATTGAAGCGCTGACCAAACACGATCAGCTTCGCTGGGCAGGCCACATAATTCGCATGCCAGACACGAGACTCCCAAAGCAAGTGCTGTATGCGGAGCTCCTTCACAGCAAACGAGCCAAAGGTGGGTAGCGGAAATATTATAAGGACACCCTCAAAGCCTCTCTAATAAAGTGCAACATCACCACTGACATCTGGGAGTGCCTGGCCAAAGACCATCCTAAGTGGAGAAAGTGCATCCGGGAGGGCGTTGAGCACTTCAAGTCTCAATGCCGAGAGCGTGAAGAGGTCAAGTGCAGGCAGCAGAAGGAGTGTGCGGCAAACCAGTCCCACCCACCCCTTCCCTCAACGACTGTCTGTCCCACCTGTGACAGAGTCTGTGGCTCTTGTATTGATTGGACTGTTCAGCCACCAAAGAACTCACTTCAGGAGTGGAAGCAAGTCTTCCTCGATTCCGAGGGACTGCCTATGATGATGATGATGATGTTGATGGAGTAGAATTTCCTTAAGGGTTCCCCTGATCTATCACATAACTGCAGCAGACTTGCTGTCCACATTATTTCTCCAGAGTTTCTGCCAATGTTATGGGGGAAGATTGGGAGAACCATCATGGGAATGCCAAGTGCATGAAGGCTCTATTAAAGGCATAGTCAGAAAAAATGGTGTATTTCAGAAGCAACGTGCCTACTGTCAGGTCTTACTGCTGCAGTGCTCTGTGATATTTGGTCAGTATTTGTTGGGACTTGATGGAGTCACTATTCCAAGGGATGAAATGTAAAATCTAACTCGGCATTTCCAGCAGGGAGCCATTCGTGAGTCAGAGAACCAGGCCAGTAGGTTTGTAGTCTTGCCTGCAACCTGTATTTCTTTCAAGTGCGGCTTTCCTGCTGTGATCGCAGAATTAAACCCTGTAGTTCCAAAAAAGAGAAATTGGGGCTGAATTTGTGGTTGGAGCATCCTGCAGGCAGATGCCTCCGATCATCAAAGAATCTACGCGTTTACCTTCTGCCTGAGGATCCTCGGAGACTTGCGGTCCTGGGCCTCTATGTGTAGGTCTGTGTGGAGGCCCACGTATCCCAGGAGCGCAGGCGGTTCGCAAGCGCCGGCTCAACCAATCAAAGAAGGGAATCAGCATTCATGCTTATGGGGATTCCGTATGTACAGAAACCCGCTAAGTATGAATAGGAATACACCACAAAGTACCGCTAGACATCAAATAAATTTTTAAAAATCATTACATATTTAAAATTATTTAAAATGGCATTCAATTAAATATTTAAAACAAAAATTTAATTTTTTGAAAAATAAATGTACATGTTTTAACGGGCTAAAAATAAACTTACTTCATTGCACAGGGATTTTAATGTATAAATGATTGATAACATTTTATTTTTATGTTTTTTTAAACTTTTACACTGGTACCAGGAGTAAGAATTTCACAGGCATTCGCTGGGCAGAAGTTGAGCAAATAGCCCAGCTCTCCGCCCGCGGAGGCCCTTTTCCCGGCGATGCATGCGCTCTGTCAAAATGATTGCTTGACAGATCGTAAGTTCTGGGTTTTAGTGCATGTGCACATCGTAGGTGCCCATAGGGGCCGCAAATTACTGCCCAATATCTCGTGTCATAGTACCAATCCCCTCGCAAGACACTGGTATGTTCTCAGCACTGTCCGTACAATAGATCCATTGACTGGAAGATAATTATCCTTTGATGCAGGCTGACCACTGTCTTTTGCTGTCCTTTGGCACAGAGCCAGAATCCAATGCCGTTCTGTTCATCTCCTTCCACTCAGGGTCAACATTATTTGTAAAAGGATAACTGTGTCTGGGTGCTTCATGATAACTTTGCACAGAAGTGTAACCGAGAGATAACGTTACCTCAATTGGAAAATATTTAGCAGAAATGCAAATGGGATTGAATAATTTCAACAGTTTAAGGCTTTCTCCTTTTGTAAAGGCAGGCATGGGATGGAATACTCACCTGGATGGGAGACAGCACTCAAACAGCTATAATAGCATCAAGGATAACGGAGTCTACTTGATTGGCACTCCTGCCACTGAACTCAATATCCACCCCCTGCACCACTGGTGGCTGCTGTAAGCACTGCAGCAACTTGCCAAGCTCGTATCCACAGCACCTCCCAGCCCTGTGACCACTACATCTGAGTAGCACAAAAGTAGCAACATCATGGCTATCTGCAAGTTCTCTTCTACGTCACTGTTTCACTCGGAGCAGCCCTCAGGTAGGTCCTAGGAGAGGGGCGGGCGATCCGGAGATGGGGGGGGGGGCAATCAGAATAGGGCCGAGCGGGGCAAGGAATGGTTTTCGGTACTGCACTTCCCAACTCCACATTCAGGTAAGTTTATTTTTCAAAGTATATCTCTCTGGTGGCAGTCTCCATTGGCTGGTTGGGACATATGTTGATCACATTTTCCTAAATGCAGCCAACCCGGCATCAGGAGCGGTCAGGGAAACCAGCATTGCTTCCAGGGCAGAACATTGTTGGTTTAATCCCATTCTGAGACTTAATCACATAATCTAGATTGACATTTCATTGCTGCATTGTCTTATGTGCCAATTTTCGGATGAGATGTTAAACGGTGACCCTATCGGTCTGTTCAGGTGTATGTAAAAGGCCTCATGACATTATTTGAAGGGCAGGTTGCTTTCCCTGTGTCCTGGCCAACGTTCCTTAGAAATAGCCAAGTTAAGGCTGTCTCTGGTCACTTTAATAATCAGGAGACACTTGGTCTCCAGTTCAAAACAACAATTTAAACACAGCATTCTTCATATCAGTTTTATACATTTTGAACCCCTTGCATTTATATAGCGTCTTTCATGACCACCGGATATCTCAAAGTGCTTTACAGCCAATGAAGTACTTTTGGAGTGTAGTTACCATTGTAACGTAAGAAACACGGCAGCCAATTTGCGTACATCAAACTCCCACAATCAGCAATGTGATAATGACCACATAATCTGCCCACCTTTGGCTCATTTGCCGTGAAGGGGCTCCGAGTAGAGCGCTTGCTTTGGGAGGCTCGTGGCTGGCATGCAAACAATGTGGCCTGCCCAGTGGAGCTGATCAAGTGTGGTCAGTGCTTCAATGCTGGAGATGTTGACCTGTTACAAGGACACCCTCAAAGCCTCTCTAATAAAGTGCAACATCCCCACTGACAGCTGGGAGTCCCTGGCCAAAGACCACCCGAAGTGGAGGAAGTGCATTTGGGAGGGCGCTGAGCACCTCGAGTCTCATCGCCAAGGGCATGCAGAAATCAAGCGCAGGCAGCGGAAAGAGCATGCGGCAAACCTGTCCAACCCACCCTTTCCCACAATGACTATCTGTCCCACCTGTGACAGAGACCGTGGTTCTCGTATTGGACTGTTCAGCCACCTAAGGACTCATTTTAAGAGTGGAAGCAAGTCTTCCTCGATTCTGAGGGACTGCCTATGATGATGACATAATCTGTCTTTTGTTATGTTAATTAAGGGATAAATATTGGCCAGGATACCGGCGATACCTCCCCTGCTTCAAAATAGTGCCATGGGATCCTTTATGTCCACCTGAGAGGGCAGACGGGGCCTCAGTTTAACGTCTCATCCGAAAGAACACAATCAGATGAACTGATCATTTCATTTACCGTTTGTGGCACACCTCTTCTGCTCTAACTCATTCTTTCCCAAGACCACATGATGCGTACTTCCCTCAATGTTCTCTTCATCCTATAATTTACAGACTTTTTAAGAGCCAGACTCGGTGGGATGGCTTTCAACCTATTGCC
Organism: Pristiophorus japonicus; assembly: GCF_044704955.1. Classification (NCBI taxonomy): domain Eukaryota; kingdom Metazoa; phylum Chordata; class Chondrichthyes; family Pristiophoridae; genus Pristiophorus; species Pristiophorus japonicus. Next base: position 198,932,256 of record NC_091987.1, read on the forward strand.
CGAAGCGTCGAATTGGTGTTGAGGATTTGCCGCCCACAAAAGAAAACAGGCCATTTTAATTTCCATTGATTTCTACTGCAAATGAAAACCAGGCGAGTTCTGTAACTGCTGGCCAACCCGCAACATCAGTCTTAGGCCTCGGAGACAAGTGAAAATCTACACTGCTGCTGCCTAACTCAAACATTTTAATTCAAGTCAATCGCTCCTCTTTTCATCTTTGGTGGATTCCTGCACTACAGGCCTTGGTCCTTTGTAAAGGTTGCTTCATGTTAATGCTCTGAGCGACATGACGTGATAATTTAGAGTTTAATGCATATCTCCTGTGATGGAAAATCCTTGAATGGGTTAGCTATGTCACCACTTGTTAATTGATTCATTAGTTTAGCAGTAAAATAAAGGGCACATGAAGATAGTTCAACTCTTGTTATCATACTTTAATGCTGATAGTTTATGTCAGTACAATAAAAACGCTGATCATTTTGCCTTTACTAATACCCAGCGCATCAAAGAGCAGACCATGGACATAAAAATGTACATTTATTTTATAAATGCAGCTGACATATAAGAAAGAAAGGGGTTAAAGCTAATTTAAAAAGAACAAATTGAAATCTGGATTACACTGATTTAAATGCAAAGTGCCTTAAGCTTCATTAGGAATAGGAGTCCAATTAATCATCAGAAGCACTGATGACTAATTTCGAGGAATGAGTCACTGTCTGCTATCTGTTCCATAAAATTAATAGTGGGATTTTAGCCAGTCTTCTTGTCCCAGTATGCAGCACAAGATAAAATGTTCTCATGGAAAAAATATTTTCTTAGTAATGCAAAATTATAAAATATCTCTAATTGTTTCATAGTCTTTCATTCACAGGACAACCTTTCTCTATTCTCAGTGACTCAAGTGGAATGCTATCACTGTATTTCTCTGTTGTTTCCTGGAAGACAGCTGAAATCATTACCTCAGTCATTTTTCAAACTCCAGATGGATGCCAAGAAGTGTGTACTACTCCTTGTTACTATTTCCACATCTCAGCATCCACAGTCCCATCCAAAGTGCTGTTCTCTTTCACTTGCACTATTTCGAAGAGGAGCAGGGGAGTTATGACCAATGTCCTGATCAATATTTATCCCCCAATCAGCATCACTAAAACAGATTATCTAGCTATTATCATATTGTTGTTTGTGGGAGCTTGCTGTGCACAAATTGTCTCCCGCGTTTCCTACATTACAACAGTGGTTACACTTCAAAAGAAAAAGTACTTCATTGACTGTAAAGTGCTTTGGGACATCCGGTGTTCGTGAAAGGCACTATATAAATGCAAGTCTTTCCTTTTTCAAGGTGACGGCATCCTAAATCAGCTGAGATAGGCTGCACAAAATGGTCTGTTCATCAACTGACCCTTACGGGAGTTGTAAGAGGGGAGGGTAATCAGCTATTTGGAGGAAAGCTGTGTACACGGGCTCTCAGAAAACATTCACTTAAAGCTTACTATATCCTGGGACATGACCAGGATTTCACTGTTAAGGGATATCTGTGGCTCAACGGGTAGCACTCTTGCCTCTGCGTCAGAAGGTTGAGGGTTCAAGTCCCACTCCAGAGACTTGAGCACCAAAATTTAGGCTGACACTCCAGTGCAGTGCTGCTCTGTCGGTAGAGCTGTCTTTTGGATGAGACGTTAAACCGAGGTTCCATCTGCTTTCTCAGGTGGATGTAAAAGATCCCGTGGCACTATTTCGAAGAAGAGCAGGGGAGTTATCCCTGGTGTCCTGGCCAATATTTATCCCTCAATTAACATAACAAAAAACAGATTATCTGGTCATTCTTTCTTTTCTTTATTATCACATTGCTGTTTGTGGGAGCTTGCTGTGTGCAAATTGGCTGCTGGGTTTCCCACATTGCAACAGTACCACACTCCAAAAGTACTTCATTGGCTGTAAAGCGCTTTGGGATGTCCGGTGCCTATATAATAATATTGAACTTGACAGCAGTAATTATATTATAGCCTTTTTAATATAAGTTGCTACTATAATCACAGTCGTGGGATTTCAATGTAACAATGACTGTTAATGACTGTCTTTCAAGCCAGAGTTTTTAATGACAAGCTCCTTTAAACTAATCTTAGCAAAAATCACTAGCTGCACAACAACCAATATTTAAGAAAACTTAGAACCCAGGCAAATGCAATAAATTAAACAGAAACTTACTTCATAATTGATTAATTATATATTATTTATCTTTATTACTGCATTGTTAAATTAAACTTTATTTTAAGAATACCTGTATATCAATAATTATATTATAAAAAGTAACCACTAGAGGCCACTGTTATCTGCATTTTGCACTGTATTACTCAATCCCAGTCGAAACAATTTGTCGATTAACATTTACAAAAATACAGCAGTTTTTGACTCATTTTTTTCTCATTTTTTTCTGTCTAAATTTACGAGATACCTTCAAGTACTGTATACTCACTTACCTCTCCTCCTGTTCAATGTTTCCTTTCCTTTTTCATTTTGGGTTGTGCAGCCCCTTTAACAGTCAGCGAACCAGCTGTGTGGGAGCGCCATGCAGCCATGCAGCTTAAAGGGAACACTGATCTTGTTAATTCTAAATAAAGCATTTACCCTGCTTAGGTCCATCATAGGCAGTCCCTCGGAATTGAGGAAGACTTCCACTCTTAAAATGAGTCCTTAGGTGGCTGAACAGTCCAATACGAGAACCACAGTCCCTGTCTGACGATGGTAGCCTGATGGTAGCCTGATGATCAAACGGTTTTATTGGTTCTTTCATCTTTAGCATGACCACTCACAATTCTCTTTAAATAAACTCATTCAGTTTTCAATGTCTATGTTTATATTGCTGTGTGAAGTGGCTTGCAGAAGATGGACAATACTAGGCTGTAGGTAAAGCGTGCATGCCTTTTAGTGGGAATGTCGAAGTGCATGTATAGCATATGCACTGAAGAAAATCTGGATATCGCAACTGTTTAACTTCACACGGCATGTTCTCCATCACTGTCTTACAGTTCATTATATGAATTTGTAAGAAATATTGTATGCCCTACTCCCCAGTTACCGGCTGACATTAGAAATGGACAATAAATGTTGGCATTGCCAATGACTCCCACAACCCAGGAACAAATTTTTAAAAATTAGCAGGGTGTTAGATTACAGTAGATATAGCATGATGGTAGAATTCAGTTCAAAGGACATTATAACTGCATAATTTCCAAATAATGCTCATCTTTCAATTGTTACTAGCAAACATATCAATAAAGACACTCAGAAATACTGAAAACATGTTCACAGCAGAATTTAAATCACACAAAATAAATATGTTGGGGAGTGAATTAAAAGCAAAAATTTTATCCTTGAATGAAGAAGTTTTGGTTTATGAAAACATCAGAACAATATACCCTTCCTTCTTATACTGCTCCTTTTGCTATATTTCTCCCATGTGCAACAATATCTCACCACATTTAGGGCATTATTGATATATATATATCTCATTAAAACATCAGCAACAAGGCTACAGATGTGGGCTTTAATCAGGCAAGCTCACCATATTTTTCTTATTCAATAATCTATATTTATATAAAAAAATCTTCCATTTAACACATGTCCGTACCATCACACCTCACAGCATGCTTTCTTAAAAGCATCAACCTCATAAGTGGCAAACATCCATAGGGGTAAAAATTATGACTGGTTCAAATAATCATAATGATTAACACATCACATTGATTGTTATTTCTGCCATTTTCCATGTTCACTCAATTCATTGTATAAGCAGAATAATAACAATTGCAGCATAACAAGCAACTTTATTAAAAAAAAAACACAATTCTGAAAAGGTCACCTATCAATAAAACTGGTCATTTAAATGTTATAAATGTCTGCATGAAGTTTACCCAACGCAACAGAGAGAGGTCCATCATGGGAGTAGCAGTTATCATGCTGATCTCATGAAATTAGAATCCCCAGAGTGCTCGATCATGACCCATGTCACATGGCAACCAGGTAGTGAGGGATTGTGAACCAGTAGCTCCTTTTGATGTGAGCAATAGGGAGAGACATCATGAGGATTGTAGTTTTTACTGTGCTTCTGTGGAACTTCAATGTCCAGCAGGGATTGTGACAACCAGTGTTCCCTCGAATTATTTTTTGGGGTGCCAACCCCTTTAACGGGAAGGGCAGCCCATTCAAATTTCCGCATTTGTGTGGTTTTTCCATTTAAAAGCCGGTGAGCTGGCTGTGTGGGACTCCCAGAGTGCTGGGGGCACAAGCTGCTTGTTATGTTCCATCCCTTAAGATGAGTAGCTTGTTTCCAATTTTGCAATAAGGACTTGCAATCCATCAAGCTCTTACACTCTGGCACTGAAAAGGTGGATCTTACTCCTGTATATCTCTCTCAGTATCAGTGAGGTGTGGAATATGTTTACATTACATCAGTCATGTGATAAATTACTTCAGTAGGTTTGATATATAATAGCAATGGTGGACTACTCTTGCAAGATTGCAATAAACATTGGAAACCACACTCCATATCCAAGTCTGTCCATGAGGAACATCGCAAGGAAATCATTAGTATTCTGCTAAATAATCATGGTAATTTGGCATAGGTCTGTCTGGAAGTAAATATGTCTTCTCTTCAGAGACTTGTCTATATTTCTCTCCCATCTGTAGACATCTCACTTGCAGATACTCCAGCAATTCTCTCCAAACTTGTAATGATCTGCCCACAGATTTTCCTTCCTGACTATGAATAATCATTTCTCCATTAGGTGGAAGTTTGTCATATAATAAGCATAACCTAAACAGCATCTGTTCTGCATGAGAATGACCAGAGAGCTAGCTGTTGAAGTGACGATGAGTTTATAACTTAATCCTGATGACTAACTCTGCATATCTTCCTCATGAAACCATTTTGGAACATTTTCATCTGCTGGACTCAATTCCCAATTGGAGGCTCGTATCTCACAGCTGTACAGAGGCGTACAAGATGTGCAGATTGACAGCCTTTATAATTGATATTGGGACACGTCGACTCTTTCCGAGTTTGTTAAAGAGTTGTTTAGCATTAATCGGCAGGCTGTAGTCCATGGTAACCCTCACTGTCCATGTGGATATTATGGTTGGTCAAGGAACACGGTGTAAGATTGGTTTTATGTACATACAACATTTTTGATGTGATCCATTATATCAGATAAAGATCTCGATGGGAAATCAGCAGCGCCATCTTGCTTTCTTCATGTTGATCACAAGACCAAAGGATTGTGGTACATTATTATATCAAGATGGATTGCTTGATGTCTGCAGATTACTATTACCACCAAGATCATAAAATCAGTGCGATGCCTGTCCCATGTGGTGAAAGTAGATTACTAACCTATAGATCTGGTGTCCAGGTTATTCAGATACACAAAACAACTCAACAATGTTAGGACAAGAATGCTGCAACAGCAGCACTGTGGTGTTAAAATACCTGAAGAGGTTTTATTGCACTATCTTCACTCAACACCACTCTGGCAACTTACATTTTCTGCTGCAAGAGCTTCTGCTAGTCTTTAACGACACTTTGCTACATATCTCAAAACATTCCAACCACCTCACACACAATTAATTACTTTGAAGTGGAGTGACTGTTATTATGTAGCAAAACATGGAAGCCAATGTCCCAGTAATTGGATAAATGACCTCTTAATCTGTTTCTTATAGTGTTGCTTGAGGCAGGAATGTTGGCCAGGCAACATGAGTTCCCTACCCTCATGCAGCATCTTTACGCAAGGTCACTCTGGCAACTTAATTTGCTGCTGGGAGAGTTTTTGCTAGTCTTTAAGGTCACCTCATGTAAAGGAACAGTGCACCTCCACCTCTTATCATTATGGAATATATGTATCCACATAATGGGTGTCTAAGCCTTCAACTTTCTCTTCTCTCCCTCCAAAGGAAAATCTTGCCCATAGCCAACACTATAGAAATACAACTGGGAAAAGGCACCATGCCTGAAAACCCTCAGTACACAGGAGCAGGAAGTGCTGTAAATCACAGGTAGACAGACAGGAGAGGCTGTGGAAGATGGTGAGGTTGGAGCCAAAGTACCCACAGAAAGTTGGTAAACAATGGGAAATACTCATGATAGATAGTGGTAACTTTATGCACTTTTCTAATGCCTTAGCTGTTGTTTCTTCAAAAGGTAATGTCTGTGTGGATGCAGCTAAGCAATCTCTTCTGTGTTTCACATCATAAAAAGTGCCTTGCAGGAAGGCATCCGCCACTCCAATGACCACCCTGACATTTCCATATCCGAATCTGCTGGCACATCCAGATCATTAACTGCCACTTAACGACATCTCACTTGCTCCAGCACCAGCCCAGAGACAATACTTGGGAGGAAACAGTTAGTGAGTCAGAAGAGTTTTCAGCAGGTGAAGCACTGAGCACGAGTGAGAATGAGGATCTGGGATTAGAAGGCAAAGTGACTACCTTTGACTCAGATCCCAGAAACCCAGTGTCCAAAAGATCATGATCAGGGATTATTCATCTCGTGAGATGATTTCCATGCATTTGGTTAAGATCATGAACACGTTGGAGGAATCCACAACCCACAGTACAGGAAGTTACTCATGTCCTTCTGAATTGGAGCATATCGGGAACCACAGTACTGAATTCTGGGAAGCTCTAAGACTCTCTGACCACAATAATCAATTCTGGAAAACTTGAAGAGTTAACACTGGAATTTTAGGAAAGCTGGAGTCAAGAGACTTTTGCACTCAGGATGTAATTATTACTCTGGACTAGGTATGTAAGGCAAGGGGCCTTCAGTGTAAATGATCTTGACTGTATATATGAGGGAGGAGAAATGACAAAGATTGGTTTGATAACTCTAATGTATTTAGACCGAATATCAGAAGTGCTGAGAAAATATTCTGTATGCACAGTAAACACTCCACCATCTACACTAATTATTGAAAACTCAACAGACACTGATCTTCCATATCAAAGTCATTCCTTCTGTTGTGACAGACCTGAGCTCTATGAATGTGCAGTGTGTAATAAGTCATCTACCAAGTCTATGCACTTGGATTGCTAACCACTGCCATTAGTGGCACACAGTGAGATGCTTGACCTATTTTTAAAGGCTCACAGATCAATTTCTGAAAACGTGGCTGATGTCTGTTATTGTTGCTATCCTAACTCCAGCTCAATAGGTAATCAAATTTCTACCTGATCATTTCATTTCCGCCAGCAGAAAAATATTAATAAGACTTTAAAATACCTTAACAAATAAATATTTACTTTTTGCCTGATTTTTTTTTTGTGAATGTTTGCACTCAGTGGCCTCAATTTTGGCCGAGACCGTTTTTCGGCGCACTTACCTGAGTTGCGCCGCTTATCTGCGTTCTGAGGTGTGGCGAAAAATGTTGTTGGCACTTGGTCACTGTCCGGCCTCTTCACTGCAGTCGTGCAGCATGGCCAGTCGAGTCAGGGGTGGAGCCAGCGTTCTGCGCCGAAAACTCTGCCGGGCCATTTGCACATGTGCAGTGGAGTCTGCTAGTGATGTCCGCGCATGCGCAGTAGTGTTGCGAGTCTGCAAGAGCAGTAGGTCGCTGCGTGCCGATGGGCTCCATCAGGTAAAGTTCTCTGCATTTATCCTGCCTCCTTTGTTGGGCTAGGGGCGGGCAGAGAAGAGTTATGAGGTTGATCTTTAGTGAAAGGGGTCTGAGTTGTGAGGAAACACTTGAGAAACAGACTTTTCACGGGTTCAAACTGGTAAAAGATAACTTTTTGGCTGCTATCAAAGCTCTTCGCACAGTGCGTGAATTGGACTCCCAGGCATAGTGGTGGAGGTGAAAGGTTTGGGTGGCAGGCAGGAGTTCTCCTGCCCGCCCCTAGCCCTGGCCGACTGGCCTCCTGCACCGGCTGGCCCACTACCTTCCCAGGCCGAGTTTGAAGATGAAGGTAGGACTTACTTCAATTTTTTTATTTCTTATTAAATTCTTAGTACTTTTTGTTTGCAAGGTTTGGTGGTTTGTAAGGCTTGGTGGTTTAGATGCAGGCAGGTACTCTCCGCTTCCAGCCCCTATCCCAGGCCGAATGGTCTCCGATGTACCTACCTGCGCTGATTTCTTTAATTCTCTGCAAGGGTTTTCTGAAGTGGCCACATATGCTAGCCTAAGTAGAAATGGAGTAACTATTAGCTGGCCAAAGTTGCGTAAATGGGTAGAACTGGCGGAGGTGGCTGGTAACACCCCCTTTTGAGAAAAAAAACTAACTTAAAAAAATCGTAACTAACTCAGTTACCCTGGTGCAAATTGATTGGGGAAAATGGGGATTTTTAATTTACACCAGAAAAAACAAGTTACTCCCAAAAAACTAGAGCAACTCCTGGCTAAAATTGAGCCCAGTGTTAGGAATGAATGGAAAAGCCAGAATAGCAAGGATACCAGCTGTAGGTATGCTGCTGCCTTTTACCATTCCATTGTCACTAGTTTTAGCATCCAGCAGAAAATATGGCCTCTAGTGGTTTAATAATGGTTCTATGTCCAGGTCCTTGAAGGGCTGTTAATGGAAATAATCCAAATCTGGGATAGTGAAAGTATGAGTCTAACTTCCTGGTGGTTTAGTGGTGAGTATGGGTTAAATTCCTTGTTGATTTAGTGATGAAATGATATCAATTTCTGAAGTTTTAGTAATGGATATGGGTCCAATTCCTTGTTGGTCTAGTAGTAGAATATAGAATGCATCTTTGCTATTCACCTTAACCATTCCATGTGGCAGCAAATCCCACATTCTTACCACTCTTTGGGTAAAGAAGTTTCTCCTGAATTCCTCATTGGATTTATTAATGACTATCTTATATTTATGACCCCTAGTTTTGGACTCCCGCCACAAGTCTACGTTTACCTTATGAAACATCTTTATAATTTTAAGCCTCCTATTTGGTCATCCCTCAGCATTCTCTTTGCTAGAGAAAAATTGTGTCATTTGATTTTTTTTTTGTTCATTTCTACATACTTCATTGGCTGTAAAGCTCTTTGGGACACCCTGATGTCATGAAAGATGTGATATAAATGCAAGTCTTTTTGTTTTGGCTCAGCTTACAGTCTGTACAATTTGGTGCTTCTCACATTGAAAGGAAAGAGCGCTATTTACTATTTGGCTTACCGAGAGAGCAGGATTGTTCATAAATGGAGTTACCACAGTATAGTATTGATTATCCAAATTTGAAATTAAGAACTGTTTTTTGTTTAAACAAGCAATGTGCAAGAAGAGTTGCTGTCATATAACAATGTGAGAAAAGCTTTCAGGAACAACTGGATAAAGACATAGCCAAATGTCCTTATAAATGCAAATTTCAACATTCCTGTTCACTTATCTCTCCATTCAAGCACCTTAAAAGGGAATGTTGCCATTAAAAAGTGTTTGATAATTTTGGTTTTTTTGCAAAAATAATGTATTGACAGAAACCACATCAAAATACATTGCATCAACTTATGAAGATTGAAATTGATATGTAGATCTCCTAACTCCAAAGAGAAAAAGTTCTCAAAGATTTTTCTTCATGAAGGCGAAGCCTATTTACTGTCAGCATTACATAGTCGTCCAGAGTCAATGAGCATGCTCTTACAGCAAAAGATTCATTGTGATAAACACCATATTTATATTCAAGCCTTGAATTCACTTAAAATGAACTCTTCATTCTACCCCATAAATCATTGCACTTTAAATTTTGTGATGCTGACTGATGTAACACTAAACACGAATGTAAACTTCCCAATGAATGGTCTCCATTCAATGTATAATGCCAACAATGTTGCATAAATGGACATAAGCATAATTAACAATAAATGGTGATATTGGTGAATTTGTTTCAAAGTAGAATGATAAACTATGCCACAATGCAAGCTTAAACAATTCCTTTATGCAAATATTCCAATTAAACTATGACATCAAAGATATTTGTTTTGGTTGTCATAAGCAATAACATAACCTAATAAGTGTCCCAAAATTAAGATCATTACCACATCCTCTGTAATAAATTTGTATTATTTGACAAGGGCTGTAGTTCAGGTGTAATGTAGGTTTGTAGAGCTGTTGAGTTGTGAGTGGCTTAGCCAGTCATGTGATGTTTACAAGACTCAATAAAACCCCAGCCAGTTGGGTTCAGGGGATCCACGATGAGGCAGGTGGTTGTGAGCCTGGTGGATGAACTGGTAATGTGTAGTGTGATTGTTAAACCTTTGCTAATAAACCAACTAGTTCTGAATAGCAATGTGTTGCTATGAATTCTTAAGCAAATAACCCATGAAGCAAATACATTACACCAGGTAAAGTGAGATCAACACTCACACGCGAGTCTCTAAAATCTACGCTAGCTGTATTTCATCTATATCTGAACATCCTGACAGCACTTATCACAAAAGATCATCGATTTGATCTATGCATCAAATGAAATGATTATTTTCAAACACATACATACCATTGATTATCCAACCAGGCAGAAGCACTCAATCAATTGCAAAAGGATTCTGCCTCTGTGCATTATAAACTATTTTAATAATTTTCTTAAGCTGGTGGACCATCTTCTCCCCCATTACTCATAACCTAGAAATATTTGCTGGAATTTACATAAATGTTGAAAAATAAGATGACATTTACTGGAAATTTACACAGATCTGAAATCCCACAGGCAAATTATTTTTCTCAGTATCCATAGGCACATTGCAGAGAAACTGAGAGTGATTGGTTTACAGACTAGAAAGATAGACAATTATACTGAACAATACTGCAGAGACAACTATGACCACAGGAACAGTAACTGAGCCAGACAACCCAATATTACTTTGGATTCTCAACACAGAAGGCTCTGAGTTCAAATCCCAGCCTTTACTGTTAATCATACTTGCTGACCCCCCACTGCAAGTGATTCATCAGTTTCCAAACTTTTAGAGAGAACACTGTCCAACAATCGCGCTCTTACTATCTCAAGAGGGAGGAAGCGCTTGTCAAATCTGGCCCACGCCACAGACTGATTAGTTTTTTAATGGTTTCTAGAAGCCTACTGAACTGCATTTGTCAGCATCCCATGATATCTCCTCAAACTATTTCTTTGAAAATTTTTCATAGATTTAGGCGAAAAAAACAATACATTATGTTTCCAAAATTTTCATTGTGCTGATCAAACAGATAGGAAACTTGGACAAGTTTGGAGTTACCTTCTCCGTGTCAGAAAAAGAGCTAGAAATTCTGTAGTGCCCTGGTTGGCATTAACTGTTGTAAAGTAGAAAAAGTAGTGCCAGGCGCTAATGATTCTCTCCTGCTGGGAAATTCAGCTTTTGCGCTCCAAGAGGGAAGTGGAGTGTTAAATCAAGCGCTAAGCACTTCTCGTCATAGAATCATAAAATCATTGAAGTTTACAGCACGGAAGGAGGCCATTTGGCACATCATGTCCATGCCGGCCGAAAAAGAGCTATCCAGCCTAATTCCATTTTCCAGCTCTTGCTCCGTAGCCTTGTAGGTTACAACACTTCAGCTGCATATCCAAGTACTTTTAAAATGTGGCAAGAGTTTCTGACTCTACCACACTTTCAGGCAGTGAATTCCAGACCCCCACCACCCTCTGGGTGAAAACATTTCCCCTCAAATCCCCTCTAAACCTCCTACCCATTACTTTAAATCTATGCCCCCTGGTTGTTGACCCCTTTGCTAAGGGAAATAGGTCCTTCCTATCCATTCTATCTAGGCCCCTTATAACTTTATACACCTCAATAAGTTCTCCCCTCAGCCTCCTCTATTTCAAGGAAAGCAACCCTAGCATATCCAATCTTTTCTCATAGCTAAAATTCTCCAGTCCAGGCAACATCCTTGTAAATCTCTTCTGTACCCTTTCTCATGCAATCGCATCTTTCCTGTAATGTGGTGACCAGAACTGCACGCAGTACTCTAGCTGTGGCCTAACTAGTATTTTATACTGTTCAAGCATAACCTCCCTGCTCTTGTATTCTTGCCTTAGCTAATAAAGGCAAATATCTTAGGGCAATAAAGTTCGAAAGCAGGGCGGTAGTGCAGAGCGCTGAACGATTTTGAGCAAATTGCTAATGGCAACAGAGGCTGTTCCCCTCGCTTAAAGGGAAGGGCCAATGATGGTGCTCAACCTACTTGTCGGGAGTCCTGCGACCTGCGCAACTGCAATTGCAGCCCCAAACACTCACAAATTGGAGGGCTTGGACATCTTGCAGAAATGAAACATCAAAACCTTTGAGCAGGCACCAGACTGGTGCAAATAATAAAGGTTGGCCTACCTGAAAACCATTCCCTTTAATTAGAGCTCCCCAAGTGGCCAGCGTGACAACGCCTCTGCTTCCTGCCATTGTTGATGCCCAACAGTACTGCAGGGGGCGGGAGGCAATTTCACATCTGGGGCGGTAACTGGGCGCTGTGCACTTTATGATGTCACGATCTGTGAGGCGTTAGAGGCCCAGGCGGTAAGAATTAGTGCCAGTGCTAAACCGGCACTGAAGTTCGAAGGATTCGCAGCATTCGCCGCACCCGGTCGCTCACCCCTTAGCTAATTAGTCGAATTTCTAGCCCAGTCTTTTGCTTACAGATATAGCACAGGAAATAGTACTCACAGACAATACATGCGATGATGCAAAGGCTGCAGAAAACAGTTGGCAATCCTCGATTTGCCCAACTTTTCATTACAAAAGTCCGGCTATTATATCCTCAGCTGTAGACCATTACATCATATACCTGCCATGATTTTACGCTTAGCTTATATTGACTTCCATCAGCTCAGCAATCCAAAGACTAGTCTCAATGGTACAGCTCTGCAGCCTTCACTCATCCTGTGATGGTCTTAAGACTTGGTATAAGCTGCCTATCCAACAACATCGAGGGGAAAGGTAAATGCAACTCCTTATATGGTTGTAAAACAGACAGTTATATCTATAAGAAGGGCAGGACTAGACAAAGAACAGCCACATTTCTGAATGAAGCAAGCTTGCACCAGCCACAAATGGTCCTTGAGGGTCTGGGATGTGTGGACATATTCCAGATACTTGCTTCAGTAGATTTCTGAAGACACTGAGGGCAAAATTGAATTATGCTTGAAAACGGGTGCAGGGATCAAGATGTACAATCTACCCACGTCAGTTGAAAGTGGGGCAGGCAGCATGCAAAATTCGTGCTGCCTGCTCATTATAATAATTGGAGCCCTGAGGTTAGCACTAAAAGCGCTGCTGGTTGGCTCAGCACTCAATAGAGGGGCCAATATCAGGTGCAGTCTGCGCTCCAATAAAATTTTGCCTAGGATCTCTGCACCGCCTAAAGGGGAGGTGCTTTGTTGCAGAAGCACCTCATTGCTGCATTCACAGTGACAATGTCACAACAGGGAAGAGAAAGGGTACCTCACCTTTCAGATGCAGCACTGGAGGCCTTGGTTCAGGGGGTATACAGAAGAAGACAGGTCCTCTACCTGCAGGGGGCAAGAGACCTTTGTGACAGAATGCCAGAAAGCAATGCGAGGAGATAGCCCAAGCTGTCAGTGCCACCTGCATTGCCCCCAGGTACTGGACCCAGTGCTACAAGAAGTTTAATGACTGCACACAAGTGGCAAAGATCAGTGAATGCATCTTCATAGGCTGTATCTCAGCACTATCCTTCCACACTGCACAATAACCCTATACCAATAACCTCTCGCAATCACGATTCAAACTTCACAATCATAGTGTCAGCTCATGGGTTGCACCCTTACCTCTGAGTCTGAAGGTTATGGGTTCAAACCCCACTCCAGGGACCTGAGCACATAATTCTAGGCTGACACTTCAGTGCAGTGTTGCACTGTCGGATGTGCCATCTTTCGGATGAGATGTTAAACCAAGGCCCTGTCTGTCCTCTCAGATGGATGTAAAAGATCCCATGACACTATTTTGAAGAAGAGCAGGAGAGTTGTATCCTGGCCAATATTTATCCCTCAGTCAACATAACAAAAACAGATTATCTGGTCATTATCACATTGCTGTTTGTGGGAGCTTGCTGTGTGCAAATTGGCTGCCGCGTTTTCCACATTACAACAGGGACTACACTCCAAAAGTACTTCATTGGCTGTAAAGCGATTTGAGACGTCCGATGGATGTAAAAGGTGCTATATAAATGCATGTCTTTATTTCTTTTCTCTCTTATGGTTTCACCTCACCCTCACACACTTGCCACTGTGCACGTCTCACACCCACATCTTACACCTTGCACACAATGTCAGCTATTCAACCATGACAGGCGCATCACCTAAACACATTGTACCACACTCAGTGAAGCACTTCCCTTTCATTGCAGGCCAAGGTGGCTCATAACCGGTGCGAGCAGCAGCAGGCAGGTGGGGCTGAAGCCTGGCTGCAGAACCTTACTGGGCTAGAGGAGATTGTGCTGGAGATAATTGGAGTGGCCGTCACTGAGGCCGTGGCAAGTGGTGAAGTTGCAAGCTGATGATAGTAATTCTTCTTCTCACATCCCACTTCCCCTTCAGCGTGCAATCTTTTATCACTTACAAGCTGCTGATGGTGTAGGTGTACACATCTTGCTTTCCATGAAGCAAGAATCTGCTGTCCTCTCTCAGGATGATAGCATACATATTTCTACCACTGCCACTCCGACATTGCCCTTGAAGCTGCCTGTCAACCAGCCAGCCCGGACCGCTGCCGCCCAAGCCGAGGTGGTGCAGTCTATAGCCGGGCCTTCAAGGTTCAGAGCTGCTCGAAGTCGCCCTGCGAGGCCATCTGCACTGTCCCCTGTGGAAAGTCAGCAGCCTTCCACCAGCCATGCTGCAACCACTGGGGTAGCACTGAGGTAGCGACACCCGTGAGCCCCTGGCCAAAGATCGCCTTAAATGGAGGAAGTGCATCCGGGAGGGCGCTGAGCACCTCGAGTCTCGTTGCCGAGAGCATGCAGAAATCAAGCGCAGGCAGCGGAAGGAGCGTGCGGCAAACCAGACTCCCTATCCACTCTTTCCTTCAACCACTGTCTGCCCCACCTGTGACAGAGACTGTAATTCCCACATTAGACTGTACAGCCACCTGAGAACTCACTTTTAGAGTGGAAGCAAGTCTTCCTCGATTCCAAAGGACTGCCTATGGTGATCATGTTGAGCGCTGCATAGGAGCACTAGACTAGGAAAAGTATCACGAAAGAAGGAAAAGCACAAGAGTGATTAGTTAAGTTTGTTATATAGTATTGGGTTTAATCATATATAAATTGCGTATGGAATGTTTGTTTTGTGGAGGCTTTCACTTCAGCTTTGTGCGCAAGATGAAGCTGTGATGTTCCGTGACAGATGGATGGTAAGATGGGGAAGTGTTAAGTAATAGGGATCTGGGGTATCATTCATTGGAATTGGAGTCTGATGATATGCTCAAGGACAGCTCGTCTGGAATGGGGATTTAATACCTGCCTCCTCCCTTCCTCCTCGTCCTCCTCCTGAGGTGGTAGCAGAACCTGTAGCTGCAAGGGCTGCGCCCTCATGATGGCCAAATTGTGGAGGGTGCAACAGACCAGCATAAAATTGTACCCCTGCTACGGCATGCACTGAAGGTCTCCTCTCGAGCAGTTAAGGCTGTGTAACTGTTGCTTCAGTATCCTGATGGTCCACTCGATTAGATTCCTTGTGGCAGCATGGCTGTCATTATATGAATGCTGGCCACGAGTGGTGGGGTTGCAGAGAGGAGTCATCAGCTGGGTGTACAGTGGCTAGGCCTTTCCGAACAGCCGCCCTCAGGTTTGACATGGTGGCTGGAAGATTGCTGGCACACCCAACTGGTGCAGGATGAAGGCATCATGTCAGCTACCAGGATACCGGGCATTCACCATCATGATGTTTTGTTGAAAGAGAAGACGATGAAGTTCCTTCTGCTGGAGTACAGAGCCTCTGTGACCTCTCAGATGCAGCAATGGAAGGTGAACTGGGAGATGTTAGCTATGTCTCCTGCTCCAGACTGGAAGGATCCAGTGGTGAAAAAATTCAGGGCCATGTTCAGCTGGAGGGCCACTGGCAGTTCTGTCTTCACCCTGCTTTGAGGCTGCAAGTCTGGATCCAGAAGGTGGTAGAGTTCTGTGAACACCTCCTTGGTGAAGCGGAGCCTCCGAATACACAGCTCCTGGCTTAAGTGCAGGTAGGCAAAGTGTTCTCAGCCCATCCCTCGGTGGGTAAGGCCTCCTGCTGAGAGACCCCATCCCCCACCTCCCTCGACAAGCAGCTTGTCCTATTCTTTGCTGCCTCTGCCCCATCTCTCTGTCATGCTTCAGTGCAAAGGGAACTGCAAGTAGAACCTGCATGACTGGGAGCAAGTGGTCTGAGCAAAACCCTTGAATTCAGAAGCAAGTCCTTCTCCACGTGCAGCATCATCTCCCTGTCACCTCACCAACGTTAAATAACTGTAGAAAGCTCCAAACTGTTGCACAAACTTACACAGCGCCAGTAGAAATCAAATAGCAAGTTATCTGAAAGTTGCTGATGATCCCTTTAAATCTTGTGGGTGGGGTGGGGGAGTCCCTCGTGCAGCTGAACGCAAGTTGAGCTGTGCGTGCTTTAGCGAGGGCGTGCAGTCAAGTGGCGACGTCCAAAATAGCAGCTCGTGCATCAAATCAGTGTTGCACATTATGATCTGCCTCATTTGCATTCTTCTGCTGAACGCAGGCAACGGTCGCGATACCGAACTGCCCAAAATGGTGACCGCCGCGGGCCCACGTCAGAAGTGGGAGGAAGCGAAGCAGCCGCCATTTTTCTGCCTTAAATGCGCTGAGGGGGGAATTTCGCGGCCACTGATTAATCACGATAGAGTCCTCAGCACAACATGGAACCCGAACACAATCTCACTTCGTATAGCTTTCCTAACGAGAAATGCTCCACCCACAAACAAAATACATTCTTTTTCCATCACAGTTAATGTGCTTCCGACCAATAAAATATCAGCCCAATTTATGCTGTTCCTACAAATCTGCAATGAATCTATTAGAGCACATGGGAAATTAATCAAAACCCGATTACAGACATTCAGTAATTGGCATGTACTATATTTAGACTTTTCATTTTTTTGATTAATTTTTAGCACATCTATCACAAATCCTCCTTCAGTCATAAAAACAACAGTTGTGTCATACACGTATGGCCATCATCAGCGAGGTACCATGAGTAACTGGCAGGATATGAATTTCTGCGGGATGTACCAATTCCTTGCAGTCCTTCCGCCGTCTTGAGAGACAGAGAGCTCAGCTGCTGGACAGTGAGGCCAGCAAGTATCATTACCAGTCAAGGCTGCGACTTGAACTCAACCCTCTGGGTTGGGAATCCAGGTTATATTGGGCCATCTAGATCAGGCTTCATTTTATTTAAAGCTCATTCTTCAAAACATAAAAACAGATAGTAAAAGCTTTTACAGATATATAAAACGGAAAAGAGTGACTAAAGTAAATGTTGGTCCCTTAGAAGATGAGAAGGGGGATTTAATAATGGGAAATGTGGAAATGGCTGAGACTTTAAACAATTATTTTGCTTCGGTCTTCACAGTGGAAGACACAAAAACCATACCAAAAATTGCTGGTCACAGGAATGTGGGAAGGGAGGACCTTGAGACAATCACTATCACTAGGGGGGTAGTGCTGGACAGGCTAATGGGACTCAAGGTAGACAAGTCCCCTGGTCCTGATGAAATGCATCCCAGGGTATTAAAAGAGATGGCGGAAGTTATAGCAGATGCATTTGTTATAATCTACCAAAATTCTCTGGACTCTGGGGAGGTACCAGCGAATTGGAAAGCAGCAAATGTAACGCCTCTGTTTAAAAAAGGGGGCAGACAAAAGGCAGGTAACTATAGGCCGGTTAGTTTAACATCTGTAGTGGGGAAAATGCTTGAAACTATCATTAAGGAAGAAATAACGGGACATCTAGATAGGAATAGTGCAATCAAGCAGACGCAGCATGGATTCATGAAGGGGAAATCATGATTAACTAATTTACTGGAATTCTTTGAGGATATAACGAGCATGGTGGATAGAGGTGTACCGATGGATGTGGTGTATTTAGATTTCCAAAAGGCATTCGATAAGGTGCCACACAAAAAGTTACTGCAGAAGATAGAGGAAATGTATTAGCATGGATAGAGAATTGGCTGAAAGTAGAGAGTCGGGATAAATGGGTCCTTTTCGGGTTTGAAATCGGAGGTTAGTGGTGTGCCATAGGGATCGATGCTGGGACCACAATTGTTTACAATATACATAGATGACCTGGAAGAGGGGACAGAGTGTAGTGTAACAAAATTTGCAGATGACACTAAGATTAGTGGGAAAGCGGGTTGTGTAGAGGACACAGAGAGGCTGCAAAGAGATTTGGATAGGTTAAGCGAATGGGCGAAGGTTTGGCAGATGGAATACAATGTCGAGAAGTGTGAGGTCATCCACCTTGGGAAAAAAACAGTAAAAGGGAATATTATTTGAATGGGGAGAAATTACAACATGCTGAGGTGCAGAGGGACCTGGGGGTCCTTGTGCATGAATCCCAAAAAGTTAGTTTGCAGGTGAAGCAGGTAATCAGGAAGGTGAATGGAATGTTGGCCTTCATTGCGAGAGGGATGGAGTACAAAAGCAGGGAGGTCCTGTTGCAACTGTATAGGGTATTGGTAAGGCCGCACCTGGAGTACTGCGTGCAGATTTGGTCACCTTACTTAAGGAAGGATATACTGACTTTGGAGGGGGTACAGAGACGATTCACTAGGCTGATTCCGGAGATGAGGGGGTTACCTTATGATGATAGATTGAGTAGACTGGGTCTTTACTCATTGGAGTTCAGAAGGATGAGAGGTGATCTTATAGAAATATTTAAAATAATGAAAGGGATAGACAAGATAGAGGCGGAGAGGTTGTTTCCACTGGTCGGGGAGACTAGAACTAGGGGGCACAGCCTCAAAATACGGGGGAGCCAATTTAAAACCGAGTTGAGAAGGAATTTCTTCTCCCAGAGGGATGTGAATCTGTGGAATTCTCTGCCGAAGGAAGCAGTTGAGGCTAGCTCATTGAATGTATTCAAGTCACAGATAGATAGATTTTTAACCAATAAGGGAATTAAGGGTTATGGGGAGCGGGCGGGTAAGTGGAGTTGAGTCCACGGCCAGATCAGCCATGATCTTATTGAATGGCGGAGCAGGCTCGAGGGGCTAGATGGCCTACTCCTGTTCCTAATTCTTATGTTCTTATGTTCATATGTTCTTCTTTTAAGCCTGTGCACAATATAGCCTTTAATGTGATTTTATATATACAGGTATATATTAAAAAAGACCAATTAAAATGTCAAATTCTGAGATGAAAGGGTTTTTGAAGCTATGACCTTATAACAAAATTAAAAACTTTATCATATAAAATATATTTAAACATTTCAAAAACATTAATATGTATACTTAATTTATATATTTTATACCTGTAGAAAGTATGATATTACAGGGATTCAATTGGTCTGTCCTGATGGTGTTCTAAACCATTGATGCACAAATTATTTAGGAACATAAACACAACTCTAACAATGAATTACTGTCTTACTGCCTGCCATTGAGAAATTATAATATCTGTATATAAGTTTATATTAAAAATGATCTTAGCTTTTCTTAATGTTATAGTACAGGTCATTGGGCTCAATAAAGATGGCTTACTGTTAGCTGAAAGAGTAATGAACTGAAGGTACTTTAATATGAAGAAATAATCTTCATAGCAGGAAATAACTGAATGTTGCATATTATATATTATATGTAATTGAGTTTTCATCATGTCTTCAGTCTTCTGTTTCCTGTTTCTTTGTCCTTTGTAGTTTATGTCCCAAAGCACATTATAAAGAGGGGTCAGAGAATACAAATCAATTACTTACAATTGTCGGTTGAACTCTGCTTTCTAAATCAAATCAATTTCTAAGTTTGCACTTTCATTTCCATTTGTGTGTAATGGTGTGTAATGAGTTAACTTGAAAAATGACTTGGTTTTTAATTATATATCATTTCAAATCGTTTAAAGTGTAAGATGCGAATTAAATTATTTTACAATAGTCCAATATCTTAAGTATGAACTTGTAACTTTTAGTTTACTGTCACAGAACAAATGATTACTAAATAATAACACAGTAGGCCATAGTTTGCTGTGGAAGTGAATCTAACGGCATCTGCCATTAATTAGACTTGCACATTTAGGTTTTTAAATTCTTTGTGTGGCAAGTTTCTGAAAGTGCGAGCTGATAACATCGCAGCGAGAGATACCGGGTATGTGGGACCTGAGTGAAAAGGGTCATTATCATCATAGGCATCATCGGAATCGAGGGAGACTTGCTTTCACTCTTAACATGACTTCTTAGATGGCTGTACAGTCCAATATGAGAACCACAGTCTCTGTCACAGGTGGGGCAGATAGTTGTTGAGGGAAAGGGAGGGTGGGACTGGTTTGCCGCACGCTCTTTCCACAGCCTGCGCTTGATTTATGCATGCTCTCAGCGACGAGACTCGAGGAGCTCAGCGCCCTCCCAGATATACTTCCTCTACTTAGGGCAGTCTTTGGCCAGGGACTTCCAGGTGTCAGTGGGGATGTTGCACTTTATCAGGGAGGCTTTGAGGGTGTCCTTGTAACGTTTCCGCTGCCCACCTTTGGCTCGTTTGCCGTGAAGGAGTTCCGAGTAGCGCGCTTGCTTTGGGAATCTCATCATCAGGTCATCAGCAACTGTGCATCTCCTTAACCAATCAGTTTGAAGGATTGTGAAATTAACAGCATAAGGACTGAGAAGGAAGTGGCACTTAGAGTGGGTGAATTCAATGTCAAATCAGGTACAGAATGAGAAATAAAGAGAGGGAAAGAAAGATTGGATTTAGAGAGAGAGGAAAAAAGAGAGACAGAAAAGAAAAGTTTTTAAAAAAATTTTACATTTTTAAAGTCTCCAACATTTAAAACCAAAAGGAATGAGACGCCACACTTGTAATAGTTAATTTTCAATGACAGAGAGATTGCCTGGCAGTAATGAACAATTAGCACATCGTTAAAAGGGCACTTACTGAAATAATCTGTCTGTGGCGAGTTTAGTTTGTATCTATCATGCAAAAACAGCAACTCCCCACCATTCTATACATTTCAGCGGGGTGGCAGACACGAGATGCCATTTTCAGCTAAGCTAATGGCGGAGCGGGACAACTAGGACAGCAATGTGTGGATTTTTGTATTTACCCGTGTATCTGTCCCTCGCCTGAAGCTGCTGTACCATTTTTCAGATAATGAGTGCCATTAGCCTCACTGTTATTTTGACAGCAAATTATGGTCCAGAATGTTGTAATCAATAACTTAGCACTTCTCTATTTATATATTAGAAAAAAAGTATCTACGCTTTATTCACAAAATGTCATGGTCTTAATTATATAAATATCCTAGTACACCTCTTCATTTCTAATATTTCCTGAAAAGCTGCCCCTTTAAATCAGAAATATTAGTAGCCTAAGTCAAAAAGGTCAAACTGTCTCAGCCACATTTCCTGCACGGGTTTCAATTCTCAGTGCCGAACTATTAACAGGCATCAGCAATGTTAGGACTCCATATGGAATCTGTTACTTTTCTCCTGTAGTAGCTGTGCAGCCCACGTTGTTCTCTCTCAAACAATGGCATCTTCTGTGCAGGTGGACCACCTGCACAGAAGATGCTCTTGACTCTTCCCAAATTCCCAGAACATTGCAATGTGGGAGGTATATTCCTTGTCAAGCCAGCTGCTCTTCCGTCTTTCCTGATCAGGCAGCATGGCTCGTTACATAGAGTTCTGACACTCAGTATCTCCCCAGAAAGAAGAGGGGAAAAGCTAAATACAGCTTACTCCCCACTGGAACGCTTAGTCCCTCGAGAAACGAATCTGTATCGGCTTCTCTTGTTTCGTGTGGAATATTCTGTCCGATAATCCTGCACAGAATCAAAGTTAGCACAGCTCACGTGTCATTGTGTGAACAACACATTGCAAAAAGCGATTGTTTGCTACATTCATTAAGCAAAGAGCAGATTCACAAGGCACTAACCTTGTTGACAGATTATGTTCACAGCAGTAAAGCTGACACAGTTGACTTCAGTGTAGTGTATACTCCATTTTACAAAAGCTAGAATTTCCCATTCATTTTTTATAAGATTAATCCACATGGAAAAAAAATGCCTGGTCAGGCCAGGCTTATATTTTGGGAAAAGGAATTTAGGAAAAGAAAAAAAATGTTTCAGCTTCCTTTAATTCTTAAGACTTAATTTTAAATAGCAACCTTACCAATAGTCCTGACTAAGAGTGTGGGCAAGACTTGTCTGGATGGGAGTGCAATTCTCATTAAGCTATTAAGCAGGTAGTTACGTACACCTGTAATACTATCTGTAATGATCAAAGCATGGCTTAAAGGCACCATTGGCAAGGCAACACGCTCAGTGATGCTGAAATTATAGTATTAGGCAGTCTCTTGTGTTGAGGATGACCTGCTTCCACACCAAAAAGGAATGAGTTCACAGGTGTTTCAATGAGGGACCTGACATTCTAGGTCCCGAACTACTTAATGAAGGGTGGAAGGTATCTGTGCATGGATTCTTTTAACATGGGGTGGCCATTGCACACCAGCCACCACACAGGCTTGACAGAGCTAGGTCTTGATCCAGTGGCAAGGGTTAACCAAGATGACTGGAGACCAAGCTCTGCTGCACGGACCTAGTGCACACACATGCTCCTACTATCCATAGATTGCAGTGTGGGCTGGCCCGTGCTGCCCATGGGCCCTCGCCTCGTCTGGGCCCTGAACCCTCGCCTCTCCTGGGCCCCAATCATGATGCTCCTGGGCCCCGATCTCTCACTGCTCTTCTGCCCCGATCAAAAATGGAGCAGTCGGTAACAGGACATCAATTAGTCTCCTCTTATCTTGGAGACATCAAATATCGACACTGTTATTTGAAATATCAAAATATTAAACTCCAGCCTCGTTGAAGAGTTATTAACATCAGCAGAAACAAACGCCAACTAACAAAATGAACACAATTCAGTAGGGATGTGAATAACGGCATCAATAATAGCAGAAACTAACGCCTGCAGTCATTTGTGAACTCGGCTGGTGTGTCAGCAGGTTGAAAGAGTGAGTGAATCCCTTCCCACACTGAGAGCAGGTGAACAGCCTCTCCCTAGTGTGAACTCGCTGGTGTATCAGCAGGTTGGAAGAGTGAGTGATTCCCTTCCCACACTGAGAGCAGGTGAACAGCCTCTCCTTAGTGTGAACTCGCTGGTGTGTCAGCAGGTTGGAAGAGTGAGTGAATCCATTCCCACACTCACAGCAGGTGAACTGTCTCTCCCCAGTGTGAACTCGCTCCGCTCGCGTCCCGGATGGTCGGAGAGCTGCAGTGGATTCAATGCCTCATTTATTTTCTTTCTCTGAGCCCCTCAACGTCATCTGGCGTCGTAATGTTGGCGAGTGGTGAGTGCCCTGGGAACCAACAGGAAGAGCTCAGAGGCCAGAGGGCCCAGGGATCAGCGTATTCTGCAACCAATCGCGTTGCTTGAGGAGTGGATCCTGAGTTGGCCTGTCAGGGTGTTAGAAGGGGAGGATTTGCAGAGGGGAAACTCAAACTAAACATCACGTCAAGATCTGACGGAGTCACTCGATTCCTCAGGATCTGAATATCATCGGCCTTTGAATGTGGAAGGAGAAATGTTTCTGTTCTGTCTGGGAAAAGATTTCAAACATCAGTGTGACTGGAAAAGCACTGAGCCACACACACCCGAGTGAGAGTGTTCCAGTGCTGGAATTATACATACTGATGGAATAAAACTGCAACAAGCCAAGGCAACAATGAGAAGACAGCCTTTTGTCGACGTTGAATGGGAAATGATGTTATTTAGCAGACTAATTAACTGAACTACTGCAGGTAAGTGCTTGCATTTTATAACCTGAACCCCAATCCAGAATTGTTAATTGACATATTTTCTTCCTAAAAGTAAAAACTGTCACACAAAACCAAGAAATGTCTAAATGTTTGTTGAGATCATTTTTCTAAATTATACAATTTATTAAAACTTACATGCATTGGCTAACTCTCCCACATTATATACAAACGCCAACTGTTCAATTGTGAAAGCAGAAAGTCGTGAAGATGAAATTGGAAAATGGTAAAAAAGTAATTTGCTGTTATAGGACCATTTAAAAGATCAAAGGAAATCAGTCACAATGATTCGATTAGAAGGGAAGGAAATTACTTCTTTGAATATTAGGATATAAATCCTTAATGCATTTGTACAAAGTTTCTTTATTTGTGATATTAATGGAAACCTTATTCTATTTAGAATGAACTGGTTAATGCGTCCATTAATATTGCAGACAAAGGAATGCAATGTGAATACGTTGAACAATTGTATAATAATATTCAAAGAGCCTGACTTCAAGGAATTGATGCACTATTTCGAGTCAGTTTTTACTTCTTTTGTGCACTTGCTAACAATCTGTATTTCAACAGCTTCTCTGCAGAGCTCAAAAACAGGACATTCGACGATGTCAAACAAGTGTGGTCCTCACTGAGTGCATTAAACTTCACATTGCTAATCAAACCGAGAGATCAACAAACTCAATAGCCTTTTAGAATCATAGAATTATAGAAACTTACAGCACAGAAGGAGGCCATTCAAAGAGCAGTCATGCGCAGTCCTACGTCCCCGCTTTCTGTTCGTAACCCTGTAAGTTCCTCATCCTCACGCCCCTGTCCAACTCCCTTTTAAAATTATTGATGGAATCAGCACCCAGCACCTTTTCAGGTAGAGCGTTCCAGATCCTGACCTCTCTGAGTGAAAAGATTTCTCATTGCCCTCTAGATATTTTGCCAATGATTTTGAATCCACAACCCTCTAGTTATTGACCCACTCACAAGAGGGAATAATTATTCTCTATCTAAACCTCTCCTCATCTTGCAATCCTCTATTAGGTCACCTCTTAACCTTCTCTGTTCCAAGGAGAACAGTCCTAACTTTTCCAGCCTCTCCTCATAACTGAAGTTCTTCATTACTGGGGACATTGTGATAAACCTCCTCTGCATCCATTCGAAGGCCTTTACGTCTTTCCTGAGGTGAGGTGCCCAGGATTGCCCACAATATTCCAGCTGAGGCCGAGTCAATGATTTATAAAGTTCTAGCATGCTCTCTTTGCTTTTAAATTCTATTCCTCTATTTATAAACCCAAGTAACCCGTATGTTTTTTTTTAACCACCTTATCAACTTGCCCTGCCACATTTAAGGATTTGTGTATATGGACACCAAGGTCTTTCTGCTCATCTACACTTCTCAAAATGGTGCCATTTATATACTGTCTTTACATATTAGCCCTCCCAAAGTGCATCACTTCATACTTCTCAACATCCAGGTTTCCCAACCGCAAAATTGCCCGCCCCCCTGCCAACTCCCACCCAGTCTCCGAGATAAGATCGGAGCCCCTGTTTCTATACTCACTAGCACATGGCACTGTAGTAATCTTCAGATTGCTACCTTTGAGGTCCTGTTTTTTAATCTTTTTCCTAGCTCCTGAAACTCTGCCTGAAGGGCCCCAACACTTTTTCTAACTATGTCATTGGTTTCAACATGGACCACAACTTCTGACCGTTTCCCTTCCCCTGGCAGAATGTCCTACACACGCTCGGTGATATCCTTTACTCTGTCACCAGGGAGGCAACTTACCATTCGGGAATCACGTTTGCAGTTACAGAAATGCCTGTCTCTGCCCCTAACTATCGAATCCCCTTTGACTACTTCATTTCTATTCTTTCTTTTCCCTTGGTATGCAGTCAACTTTTCCGTGGCAGTGGGGAGTTGATTTTACTGCATTCCTCCAAGGAGTTGTCACCCTCCCCAGTACTCAAAACTGAAAACCGATTAGCGAGTACCACTGGCTTGGGGGATTCCTGCACTACCTGTGTCTTGCTTCTATCCTGTCTGGTGGTCACGCATTCTCTCACTTCCTGCACCTTCTGTGGGGGGACCACCTCCTGGAATGTATGTTTGAGAAAGCTCACAGACTCTCGGATGCACTGCAGTCTATCCTTGAGCTCCAAAACTTGGAGCTCGAGCTCGAGCAACTGGTGGCACTTCCTGCACACAAGGTTATCCAGGACGCATGACGTGTCCTGGAGTTCCCACATAGACCAGGAAGCACTTGCAACGGGTCCCCACTGGCCTGCCATGGTAGTCAATCTACTGATCTCTAAATCACTGAGACCCTGACCACTAAACAATTGGCACTGAACTCTAAAACTCTAAGAAACTGACCTCTGAAAGACTGAGATACTAAAATAGTAAAATGTTAACTGAAGGCACTGGAAATGATATCGACAAGTCTTGGGGTGGGGGGATTGTCCTACGAGGAGAGATCAAGTAGTCTAGGCCTATATTCTCTAGAATTTAGAATAATGAGCAGCGATCTCATTGAAACATACAACATTCTTACAGGGCTTGACAGGGTTAATGCAGGGAGGATGTTTCCTCTGGCTGGGGAGTCCAGAACCAGGGGTCACAGTCTCAGAATAAGGGTTCGGTCATTTAGGACTGAGATGAGGAGAAACTTCTTCACTCAGGGGGTGGTGAATCTTTGGAATTCTCTACCCCAGAGGGCTGTGGAAGCTCAATCTTTGAGTATATTCAAGAAGACATAGATTGATCGATTTTTGGATATTAAGGGAATTAAGGGATATGGGAACAGTGCAGGAAAGTGGAGTTGAGGTAGAAGATCAGCCATGATCTTATTGAATGGCAGAGCAGGCCAAATAGCCTACTCCTGCTCCTAAATCTTATGTTCTTATGTTCTTATTAAAACACAATGGAACGTAACATAAGAAATTGGAGCAGAAGTAGGCCATTGGCCTTTGAGCCTGCTCCGCCATTCAATAAGATCATGGCTGATCTGACCTTGGCCTCATCTCCACTTCCCTGCCCACTCCCCATAACCCTTTACTACCCCATCATTTAAAAATCTGTCTATCTCCACCTTAAATACATTCATTGACCCAGCCTCCACAGCTCTGCTGGAAACTACCATCAAGTGAATTTCAACGTGAAAAACAAGCAATTTAATAAAACAAACTAACACTTACCTATTACCCACCAATCCGCTCCCTCCGCGGCAGTGACGTCACTTTTGACCACATTCGTTGTGTTAATCGATAACACGTAAGAGGAGCACTACCTGAAGGTTATCCCATTCTCAAGCAAACCATGGCCAATCTGACTTACCAAATTATGAAGACCTGCAGAATCTTCTGAACACATCTGACATCTCGCAGACCTTTTTAGGATCAGGTTAACGATCTTAAAACATCCTCATTTAATCCTGAAGCACATTGAAAAGAGTTCCGGCACAATGTTAATATCCCAAACGAACCCCTGAATGCCAACCCCACAAAAGAACCTCCAGGCTTCAACCTAGCGCAGAAACAATAGTAGTATTCAACCATTTCAGAACATCGCATGGCAGGTGCGGTCATTTCTTATACCTCTGCCAGATGAGAGACAATTTACAATATGACCATGGACATCAATCACAAAATATGGACCACATTGTAAATCGCTTCGATTGTTTGCTGGCGGCATCTCAGACTTACACTAAACCACTTCCAAAACTACCCACTGGCTCATCAATCTAGACTTGGAGACTTGAATGCTGCTATTCACATCTCCTGCCATATGATATATATGCATCTGCTATCCAGTATCCATGAGAAATCAAAAGCTTTTAAACATTTTTTTTACCCCAGCCTCTACCAATCTTTTGCTAACAAGCTTCAAAATGATGGCACCTGCGATAGCTCAGGACGTTTATCCAGAAATGTACTGACTCAATCCTTAGCCTGTACTGAGGTAACATGGCTCAGGGGTTAGTAGTAACTTCAGGGTTAATGGTTGGCGTTTCCATGCATCTCTATCCAGTGATCACTGCTGGAAGTATAAATGTGCAGGACATTGGATACAGATTCAGCTGCCATGTCATTGTGATGGAGTAGTCAACTGACAAGCACTAATGAGGCCGATGAAGAATTGTCACTTGGATGAGGATTTTTGGTACCCCTTGAATTACAGCCGAGCAGGAAGATAATGCCTTCAGGAGAGTGGAAGGGGAAGGGAAAAGATCGGTGGTACCTCCCGTGTAAGTAAATTGCAGTGAGGATTGGGTTAAAGAGCTGAAGTGAAAGTCTCCCAGTTGTTTTCGAAACAAACCAGGCACACAGATATAAACAGTGGTTAGAAGGCAGACTCTCTGACTGAACTTACATTCTCTTGATGACTTCCTGCAGTGCACTGTTTTGCTGTATTATCTTAATTTAACTGCAAAATGAGTTTAAACAAAAAAATTCAAATGGAAAAGATGTGATCGATTAAAATTAACAATTTGCCAAAAAGAAGTATCTCCAATCACATGGAATATCAGGCTGCTCATTTTGAGATGTGCTTAAGAATCAACACATATACTGAGGCGGTGGGCTGAAAAGTTTTGCTTAGGATGGGTACAGTAGTGTAGTGGTTCTGTTACCGGATCAATAAGCTAGAGAACATGAGTTCAAATCTCATCATGGCAGTTTTACTATTTGAATTCAGTTTTTTTCTTAAATCTGGAAATTAGTAAAAGTGACCACGACTTTGTTGGATTGTTACAAAAACCCAAATAGTGCATGTGTCAGCCACATGGGTAGCACTCTCGCCTTTGAGTCAGAAGGTTGTGGATTCAAGCCCCACTCCAGAGACTTGACTCCAGTGCAGTTCTGAGGGAGTGCTGCACTGTCGGAGGTGCTGCCTTTCAGATGAGACGCTCGACCGAGGGCCCGTCTGCTCTTTCAGATCCCAAGGCTATATTTCAAAGAAGAGCTGGGGGGTAATCTCCAGTGTTCCCTGGCCAACATCACTAAAAAGCAGATTATCTGGTTATTATCACATTTCTGTTTGTGGGAGCTTGCTGTGTACAAATTGGCTGCCTTGTTTCATAAGAACATAAGAAATAGGAGCAGGAGTAGGAGTAGGCCATACAACCCTTCGAGCCTGCTCCGCCATTCAATAAAATCATGGTTGATCAGCAACCTCAACTCAACTTTCCCGTCCGATCTCCATATCCCTTGATTCCCCTAGACTCCAAAAATCTATCTATCTCAGCCTTGAATAAACTCAGAGACTTAGTATCTACAGCCCTCTGGGGCAGAGAATTCCAAAGATTCACAACCCTCCAAGTGAAGAAATTCCTCCTCATCTCTATCTTTCCTATATTACAACAGTGACTACATTTCAAAAGTATGTCATTGACTGTAAAGTGGTTTGGGACATACTGAGGTAGTGAAAGGCACTATATAAATGCAAGTCTTTCTTTCTTTTTAATGTCCTTTATAAAAGGAAACTTGCCTCCATACTGGGTATGTGACTCCACACCAACACCAACATGATTGACTCTTAACTATCCTCTGAAGTGATCTAGCTAGCCACTCAGTTGTATCAAATCGCTACAGATCTTCACCACCACCTTATCGAGCAGGAAACTAGGAATGGGCAATAAATGCAGCCTTCGCAGCAACACCCATATCCCAAGAATGAAAAAAATGATGCGGCGCACTTTAAAAATGGCATTGAGTAATAATGTTGAAATAGTCCAATCTGCTCTGGTTTGTTTCTACGCAGTTAATGGACTTTTGTTTTGCAGATGTGTGTAATTAATGTTGGCAGTTGGTTATAAATATATACGGCTTTCATATAGCAAAGTAGAATAATTACTCCAGTGGGAATAATAGATGTTTCATTTTTAGCAGGTCTTGAGTAGTACATTTATCAGTCTGCCTGCCTTACATGTATATTGAATTTGGCATATTACGGTAGTATTTAGCAGTGAGTGAGGCTAGGATTTTACAAACTGAGGGCATGAATATAGTTGAAGTTTAAGTTTAAATATCTCAAGAAAGAATGTTTGGAGTTTGACTACATAAACCTTCCCCAGATGTTAATATTGTGCATCAAATACCAAAATCTCCATTAACTGTCATGGGCCTACTGTTTTATTTAACGAACATCTGGTTTGCTTTCATGAAGTTTAAATAGATTGTTCTGAATTAAATTTACTATTACAACAAGTCCCACCATTCCATCCACATATACTTACATGACCAAAAACTTGATCAACAAAAATTGCTTTTCTAACAGCATTACTGTCCCATTACATTCAGATAGCTCAAGAGACCCTACCTCCCAAAAGGCAATTAGGCATTGACCAGACGCTTGTAACTTTTAACCCATTGTGAGGCCAACCCACGAAGGAGGGAAAGAAGAAGAAGAAGAAAAAGGCATTTATATAGCGCCTTTCACAACTACCAGACGTCCCAAAGCGTTTTACAGTCAATGTACTTTTTGAAATGCAGTGGTTCAATAAGGCGGCCCACCACCACCTTCTCAGGGATGGGCAATAAATGCTGGCCTTGACAACGACGCCCACATCCCACAAACAAATTTTTTAAAAGTCACTGCTGTAATGTAGGAAACTCAGCAGCCAATTTGCACACAGCAAGCTCCCACAAACAGCAAAGCGATAATGACCAGATAATCTGTTTTTGTTGTGCTAATTGAGGGATAAATATTGGCCAGGATACCAAGGATAACCCCCCTGCTCTTCTTCTATGCAATGCCATGGGATATTTTATGTTCACCTGAGAGATCAGATGGGGCCTTGGTTTGACATCTCATCCAAGAGGCAGCACTTCTGACATTGCAGCAGTCCCTCAGAACTGTACTGGTGTGTCAGCCTAGATTTTTGTGCTCAAGTCTCTGGAGTGGGACTTGAACCCACAACCTTCTGACTCAGAGGCGAGAGTGCTGCCCACTTTAAAAAAAAATATGAATAATTATTGAACATTAAGAACAGTTACAACATCGTGATTATTCCATTGTATCATACAAATCCATTCCGCCCCTCTGCACAGCCATTCCTCCAACACATATTAACATCAAAACCTGAAGTTTAATTTGTCTCCTTTAACATATAATAAAACATCCACAGAGCCTTATAATGATCTTTTAGTTTATATTTAAAATACTCTTTTAAGTTTATTCTCCACCCCTTAAAAATAGAGCATTCCTTCTTTGCATCATCACAAATCTAGCCTAACTGAACGTTAAATTAATTGCCGCTCTGCTAGACTCGGGCAGACTCTCCTACAATCCCCATCTCAAAATTGGGGTCCATGGGATTCCCATTCTTGCTCTTTGGTACTCACCCAGCAAAAAAACCTCACACAACTGTCAAACATAGTACTTAAAATCCTTTAACTGCGGACATAACACCAGCAAATGGGACAGAGTCTCATCCCATGTCCCACACACTGGGCAAGTTGCCACCTCTACTCGCCCAATCTTATATAAGACTATCATGGTAAAAATCCGGTTATGAGACAATTTGAAATCCAGTTCAATCCACTTTGGACATGTAAAATTTTATATGGAATATAACAATATGTTTTTGAAATCGATTAAACCTCCCCCTAGGTTTTATAAGGGGGTTGTAGACACTTGGGCCCAATTTTTAATAAGTGTGTAGTTTATGCCTATAGGTGCTGAGGAATTTTTAGACCTGCCCTTATTTTTGTGTATTTATTTCTTCCATCCAATCCTGTGGCATTGCCCTCACAATCTTTTCATACATGATCTTAATTGCTTTTTCCTCTTCCTCCTGATTCTCCTCCCAAACCATATCCCTCACTCCCGCTTCTGGCAACCAATCTGGAATTACCTCATATAATACATCTTTCACATATATAATACCTGATTAAATAATACTTCTCCTTCAATGTTGATCCACATGTTCAAAAATAAGGGCAGATCTAAAAATTACTCAGCCCCTATAGGCATAAACTGCACACTTATTAAAAATTGGGCCCAAGTGTCTACAACCACCTTATAAAACCTAAACAGAGGTTTAATCGATTTCAAAAACATATTGTTATATTCTATATAAAATTATTCCCTGTCCTCCTATCTCATTTAATTTAAAAGAATGCTGGAACCAACTCTTCCAAAAACTTGTATTTGACTTCTGAAGAAATCTCTTCACCCATTTAATTCTAAAGGATTTTTTCTTCAAATCAGTATCTGGGAAATTGAGTCCTCCCTGATTTCGCCGTCCAATGATGTAAGCAACCAAGGCTGGTTTCCCTTCCCATAAAAACTTTACGCAAGCCTCACGGATAGGCTTTTCTGCCCACTCAGGAATATCCTCCACCGTCAATAAGTACCACAGTTTAGATAGCTGACACCACTGTCGCTCTTCCTTGCGTGTTCAACCACCTTTTTTTCCTTCTTCCCCAAATGTTTTAATTTTCATAACCTTCGGTTCCCAATTTAGTCTATCCACTTCATCCCTATCCTTCTTGAACCCCAGAGGCACCCCCAGAACTTCTAAAGCCTCCACCACCTTAAAAGGGCTTTCCTCCAACTACTGCCCCCTACTTCTTCCCACAACCGGCATTGGGACTTACTATCATTTACTCTGGCTCCTGAAGCTCTACAATACTCCTCCACTACTCCCATAGCTTTCCTCACTGACTCCCCAGCTCTCAACGTTAAGGTCATGTCATCTGCATATTGGTGCATCACCGACATCTACCCGGAACTGGGAACCCAAATCCCGACTACACCTTGTTTCTTTCGCATCATGTAACCTAATGGTTCTGCTACCAATGTGAGCAACAATAGGACCAGAGGACAACCCTGTCTCACTGATCTCTGTATTGGAAAATACTTGGATAAAAAAACATTACATTTAACACAGCTACATGTGTTTGAATAAAAAAATCCTTATCTATTCAATGAAATTTTTCCCAAAACCAAATGTTTTCAAAACCATCAATAAAAACTCATGAGAGACTCTATCAAACACTTTCTCTTGATCTATCTTTAGCACATAAGCTTCCCTCCCACTTTCTTCCATGAGTTCTATCGCATCTTGGATTGAGACCACAGAGTCAGCGATGTCCCGGCCTATGACTCCATAGGACTGAGAGGGAGAAACTATCTGCGGCATCACCTCCTTCATACGATTTGCCATAACCCTCGTCAAGATCTTATAATCCACATTTAATAATGTGATGGGCCTCCAATTCTTCAGATCCCTTTTATTCCCTTTATTTTTATAAGCTAAACTTAAGATACCCCTCCTCGTAAATGGGGTCAGGCTTCCCTCAGTTTTAAGCTCCTTAAAAACCTCGAAGACCAATGGACTTAAAATCTCTAAAAATTCTTAATAACATTCTGCACTTTGTCCATCGGACCCTGGGCTTCCACCCCTCCACACAACTACCCCACCGCCTCCCCGCCCCACCTTCATTCCATTTATTTCTACTTTTATTTCCGCTAGTCCTATTTGTCACACATGCTTTTCTCACCCTCCTTTAAACCCTCTTCAATAAAAGCACTAATCTTCTTCATCACCATTTGGAAATGTCTTCTTTTGTATATAACTCTTGATAAAAGCTACTAGCCACCTCCATAAACTCCCTACTTTCATGAATTATCTTTTCCCCAACCTTCAACTCTCCAATTAATGGTAACCTTTGTCGCAACTTCTCTTGCTCTTGAAAATATCTTTCTCCCTCCAATGCATCTTTAGCCTTAGCGCGGAGAATGGCCCCCTTGCATTTTTCAGCTTGCAATAATTCCCGCTCTTCCTTTAAAACCTTCCACTTAGTCTCTGCTCCCTTATCCCCTCCGTCAACTGTTTTACAGATATCTGTAAACCTTCTGTTTATATTCTCTTTTTGACACCGGTTCACTGTTGCTCTTTCTTTCCCATAACATACCGAAAAAACTTTTACTTCATATTTGAAATTGTCCCACCAAACTCTTTTTTCTTTCAAGAATAAAGATTCCTTCTGAGCATTCTTTATTACATTTAAAATCCCTTCTTTAAAAGCAATTTCTTTCAGTTACTAATTGTTTAAAATTCATACCCGTGGACCGATGTTCCTAATTTTAAGAACCTAATTTTAAGAACCAAAGCTGAGTGGTCACTAAAAATACTTTTTTATAATAAATCTCCATCACCTCAGAAATTAACCCTTCCCACATTAACACAAAATCTATTCGGCTTGGTTTAAAGGAGGATGAGAGAAGCATGTGTGACAAATAGGACTAGCGGAAATAAAAGTAGAAATAAGTGGAATGAAGCTGGTGGGGGGGGGGGGGGGGGGGGGCGGTGGCGGTGGAGTACTTGGGGTACAGAGTAGACAAAGATGGTTTACATCCAACCAAGGGAAAGCTGGATGCAATCAGAAATGCACCCACTCCCAAGAATGTCACTGAACTTCAATAATTTTTGGGTCTTTTGACCGATTATGGGAAGTTCCTACTTTTTGCATGTAGTTACTTATGGTGGCCAGGTCTTGATCCAAGATATAGAGTACCGCGTGAGTCAGTGTACGACATGTCAATCGGTAAGCAAGCAACCACCATCAATACTATTACAGCCATGGAAATGGCATCCCAGGATGTGGCAAAGGCTACATATTGATTTTGCTGAGCTAGAAGGACAATAATTGTTCATTGTGATTGATAGCCATTCGAAGTGGATCGAGGTGTTTCCAATGTAGAAAATAACAAAAAGTAAAACATTAGAGATTTTATGAAGATTATTTTCTTCATTTGGCCTCCCAGAAGAAATTGTTTCCGATAATGGACCACAATTTCGTTCATAAAAATTTGCACAGTTCACGAGCAAAAATTGTGTGAAACATACCAAGGTTCCACTGTACCACCCTGCTTCAAATGGTGCATCAGAGCGCACTGTACAAATTGTAAAACGTGCCCTCATCAAACAGATGTTGGATCCAAATCCAAAGAAATGACAGTTGTTATTGGACCACAAATTGGTTAATTTTCTAATTACGTATCGTAATACTCCTCACACAACTACTGATAGAACACCAGCAGAGTTGTTTCTCAAACGACAGCCACAAACCAGATTCTCGTTGATAAAACTAAACTTGGCACTGTCCATAGAAGAGACACAATTAAGACAGAAAGAGAATCATGATAGAGGTAGAGCAACAGAGAGAAATATGAAATTAAATCAGAAGGTGAGAGTGAAGAGCCATCACCATAAATGGTTAAAGTGGTTACCAGGAAGAATGGTGAAGATATGTGGTCCTCACACATATTTGGTCAAGATGTTTGATTGTGGACAGGTTAGGTTTGTTCACATTGATCATATTTTACCTACAGATGTGAAAGTAGTTGAAGGTGGGAATGATTCAATTATTTCTGACTCATCAGATAGTTTTGATACACCAGTAGCAAATCCTGCATCCAATGGACTGGAAATAAATCCAAGAGAAAGTCAGAATTTAAGTCTGAATCCAAGTCAGGCAGACAAACAGTCTGAAGTTAGAGAGAGTTCAAATGGAAATCAAGGGCATCCCTTGGAGGAAAACTTTCCTCAGGATCAGCCTCGAATGAGTTTAAATTTGACACCATGTTTGGAAGGTTCTGATGAGAGCAAAGGTATCCTCTTCGAAACAGAAAACAAGTGGTTAAGCTTGATTTGTAAATATGGCAAAATAAGTCCATATCTTTTGTTATGTATAATTATGCAAAATATGTATGATGATTGTTTGTTATGATTACTTCTTCATTAAGGAGGGAGAAGTGTAATATATATAGCTCCACTTGTGGACTCTTGTGGAACTGCAGCCAGTGATGTTTATAATAAAGAAGGGAATGGTCACCTGACTGGTGAGTTCTGGAATGTTCTGCCATCTTAAGGCTGTGTGTGTGTGTCTGTGAGTTACTGAAAATATAACAATTATTTGTGCAACTTGCAAACACTTCTCCCTTCCAAACCTTCTGAACTCTTTCTAGGATATCCTCAGCTTGCAGACACAACAGGTCAGTGCCTTTAAAACACTGCAACACTCCCCCCTCAGTCCGTTCACATTAATCGCGACCAATGTAATCATCGCTCCTAATAAAAGAAGTGTGCCTGATAATCCCCCTATCATCATTTAATCTCTGGCCCTTCCCTCCTCTCATGCTCCTTCCCAACCTTTAAGCAGCTGTTGCTTTCTCCTGCAGCCTCCAGTTCTTTTTCACCTCCTGTTTGAACTTTCCCTGCAGTTTCAGCCTCTTCCTTATATTAAATTTAGGCCACGGAACTGCCCCTTCTCCCTCCCTCTGCCCCTCATTAACTTTTTCCTTTCCACATGATTTCCCCCCCCCCCATCCCACAATTCATGTATCCATCCTCCTCTGACTCCTCACTCTTGAGCTCTTCTGTAATCTCCCGTCCCTGTTCCCCACCAGATACAGAATCTCCCTTAGAGAGTCCTCCTGCTAACCTGGTTTCTCCAACAGTGCCACTCCCTTCGGCCTCACCTCCACCACTGACCCTTGCTCCCTGTTTCTTCTCTCTCTGGGACAATGGCGCGTCTCCATCCATCTTGCTCCCTTTTGGCGTCTTTGTCTCCCCGCTCCCGTCCTGCTGTCCTTTTAAGGCTCATGCACCCTCTCCCGGTCTTGACCCCTCCTGCTCCTCAAGATGTACAACTCCCCGTCTCTCTTTGGAGTACTTACACTTACTCTGCACCCGCCTCTGCTCCCCCCACGGACACCTGAAGGCGAACCATATTATGGCTCGACTCTGTCCCTGATCCGTGATGTCCTCCGCTGACTTTGCCGTTTTCCACCATACTTGGTGTGTTTTCCACCTTCCCCATCCTTCTTTCTGGGCCGCAATTTTCTGTCTCTTCTTGCGCTCTTTCCTCATTCCGTTCGGCGGCTGTGTCCTCCGCCTGCTCCGCCCCTCCGGCCACTCCACACACAGCTCCTGCCCCTTCTCCGATCTCTTCGTCGCTCAAGGAGCTTCCTTCGGCCTCACACTCACAGCGGGTGGGGCCTTTGCGACAAACCACACAGCTCTCTGCCTTGCAGTTCTGAGTGATGTGTCCAGACTTGCCACAGTTATAACAGTACAGGTCTGGACAGCTTCTTACTAAATGGTCGTGTCCAAGACAGTAATAGCAAACCTTCACCTGGTTATAATGCAGAACCCGGAAGTACTGCATTCTTTCCATTGTCTCGAATTTTATGCTGTAGGGTAATAACTTCACCCCCTCTGGGAACCGCACTTTTACATAACGGGTTCCATCGGCGACCCGCGTTCCAGGATAGTATCATCTCTTTATTACTGAGCAAAGTTTAATGTCCCATGACTCCAACTTTTTTATCAGCACATTGTCCTCAACATAAACTGGCAGGTTTAAGAATGAAACCACCACCTCTTCGGACTACAGCAAAGACAGATCCAAATACATCTCACCAATCTTCAGGCTCAGTAAAAGTCTTCCCACCTCTTCTCAGCCACTGACCATCACTTCGAATCCAACATTCGGCTTTGGTCGTCAAGCAAAGCAACTTCCCTCACCACAGTCCTCATGTACTGCCTGGATGATATCCCAAACTCCCATCTTATCCAGACAGTGAACCACCGCTGTGTTTTCTTTCCTAAACTTCCTGGGGTCCCGGCCCAAATCTTTGGGCCTTTTATTCTCCCTTCTCAAGACATTCTCTCCCCTGATTAAATTCACACTGGGAGCATTGTCCTCTGAGGGGCCCGACACTCCAGCCATTTGGCTGATGTTTATGGGCCAAAAAGGCCCTAAAATTGGAAAAGAAAAACACCACCAACTTTTTACAAACTCACTCCAACTCTTGCAGTATTGAGCAACATCTGCTCACTCCTAGCCCCTCCCACCTAGAGAGTGCTACCCACTGAGCCACAGCTGACACTGGACCAGCAAAAGGACCAGGAAAAGGGAAAAAAACAAACCTGCATTTACACAGTGCCTTTCATGTCCTCAGTGTATCTCAAAACATTTCGCATTCAAGGTACTTTCGAAGTACCGCTGCTGTAGTTATGTGGACAAACTCAGCACTTAAATTCTGTACTGCATAGTTTCATAATCAGCAAATGAATGAATGACCAGTTAACGTGATTTTGGTGGTGTTGGTTAAGAAAGGAATATTAGTCAGAATGCCAGTAGTACTTCCTGCTCTTCTTCAAATAGTGCCACGGGATCTTTTACATTCATCTGAACAATGAGATGGCTCTCAATTTAACTTCTCGTCCAGAAGATGGCAGGATAGATTTTAACTATTGGGAGGCCTGGTCCATTTTGAAGAACGAGCCTCATTCATCATAGGCGGTCCCTCGAATGAGGATGCCTTGCTTACACATGAGTTCACAGGTGTTTCAATGAAGGACCCGATATTCCAGTTGAAGGGGTGGAAGATGCCTGTGCGTGGATTTTTTTAACGTGTGGTGACCGTTGCACATCAGCCACCACACGGGCTTGACAGAGCTAGGCCTTTATCCAGTGGCAAGGGTTAACCTGGTCGACTGGAGACCTGCTCTGCTGCATGAACTTCATTACCATGCCACTGCCAACCTACGGGCACCAAATGGGTGCAGATCACCAGCTCTGTGCCAACGCAGTATCAGGTGGCCAGGAGGCCAACATGGCTGGCAGGAAGGAAGGTTTTGGGGGTGCGATCGTGGTGGGAGGGGGAGGCCCAGGACACTAGCCAACATTATTCTTCTGGAAATTGGAGTTGCTCTCCTACTCCTCTTGGTCCCACAAAGACAATTTTCAACTTAAATTTTTGGTGTCTCCTCTTTTGCACCACCTGATGAAAGTGGGCAGAGCATACACAGTGCAAGCTCTGCCCTGCTATCTGTCAGAATTGCAACAGGGTCCTATGTCTGTCATATTAAAAGGCCCTGTCAGCTGCGGCTCAGTGGGTAGCACACTTATCTCTAAGTCAGAAGGTTGTGGGTTCAAATTCCACTCCAGGGACTTGAGCACATAAATCTAAGCTGATACTCAAGTGCAGTACTGAGGGAGTGCTGCACTGTCGGAGATGCCGTCTTTCAGATGAGTTGTTAAACTGAAGCCCTATCTGCTCTCTCAGGTGGACGTAAAAGATCCCATGGCACTATTTTGAAGAAGTGTAGAGGAGTTATCCCCGGTGTCCTGGCCAATATTTATCCCTCAATCAACATAACAAAAAAACAGATTATCTGGTCATTATCAAAGTACTGTTTGTGGGAGCTTACTGTGCACAAATTGGCTCCCTTGTTTCCCACATTACTACACTTCATTGTACTTCATTGGCTTAAAGCAGTTTGTGACGTCCAGTGGTTATGAAAGGCACTCTATAAATGTACGTCTTTCTTCCTTTCTTTCTACCGTCAGAACAGGCAGGTGCTTCGGATGCCCAGCAGAAGGCCCCTTTGAGAATCATGGCACCAAAGCGCTGGCATAATCCAGTTTTGGGGCATGACCATTCCAATTACACCAAGCAGCCCATTTTAAAATCTACCCTAGCACCTCCAACAATGCAGCACTCTCTCGGTACTGTACTGAGACGTCAGGCTGGATTGTGCACTCCAGTCTATAGTGGGGCTTGACCCCAAAATTTTCTGACTCAGAGGCGAGAGTGCTGGTAGTGCACATGCTGGAGAGGCTTCAACGTTCAACTTAAAATAATAAAATGCACTTCCTGATATGGCAGTGGACACAGGTTCAATAGTAGCCTTCAAAAGGGAATTGAATAAATATTTGAAGGAGATAAATTTGCAGGGACATGGGGAAAGAGCTGGGTGGGTGGGACAAACTGGATTGCTCTTTGAAATAGCCAGCTCAGACTCAATGGGACAAATGGCCTCCTTCTGCACTGCACTATTCTATGATTCTATCATATTTGTTGCCACCTGCACACCTTCTCCCTCCTCAAAGAAAAATGAGTTGCCGATTTTGGCTGGGTCGAGTCCTGGCGTGCCGATTGGCAATGTTAGAGGAGATGCCATGCAGGGTCTCCTCACACCGTATCCTTTTTTTCCTTCTTACTTCTATCTTACTCTACACATTCTGGATGACAATCTGTAGGTGCTTTCACTAGACGTCTCTCTCTGTGCTCTTCCTTCACACTAAAAGTTAACTCTTGCCCCTCTCTTTCACTGCAGGTGCTGAAGATGTGGAGATGCCTCTGCCAGTGGAAGACGGGAAGACCAACCTTCCTGATAATGCAATGGCATTCAATCTCACCCTGGCACGAACCAGCTCAGATACTGGCCCACACATACTTTAGAGGCTAGACTGGTGTCGGGGTTTTCACACGATGAATCACCGAGCATAAGTGTGAAGGAGCTCGGGTAGAGTGAAGAACTGAAACTCGCTCGATGGAGGGCAAAATCGCATAATAGTTCTACTGTAAAGGACTTTTTAAAAATTCGTTCCTGGGATGTGGGCAACTCTGGCAAGGCGGGCATTAATTGCCCATCCCTAATTGCCCTTGAGAAGGTGGTGGTGAGCTGCCTTCTTGAACTGCTGCAGTCCATATGGTGAAGGTACTCCCATAGTGTTATTAGGGAGGGAGTTCCAGGATTTTGACCCAGTGCCGATCAAGGAATGGCGATATATTTCCAAGTCAGGATGGTGTGTAACTTGGAGGGGAACTTGCAGATGATGGTGTTCCCATGTGCCTGCTGTCCTTGTGCTTCTAGGTGGTAGAGGTCGTGGGTTTGGGAGGTGCTGTCGAAGAAGTCTTGACGAATTGTTGCAGTGCATCTTGTAGATTTCAGCCACGATATGCCGGTAGTGGAAGGAGTGAATGCTTAATGTGATGGATGGGGTGCCATTCAAGTGGGCTGCTTTGTCCTGAATGGCATTGAGCTTCTTGAGAACTGTTGGAGCTGACTATATACCACTGACTATATACCGACTATATACCACTGACTATATACCGACTATATACCACTGTGCCACCACCTCTGGTGGGTCTGTCCTTCCGGAAGGACAGGACATACTCAGGGATGGTTGTGGAGGAGTCTGGGACATTGGCTGAAAGGTATGCCGACTTTGAGGGCCATACCTACTGAAGAAGGCTGATGGGCATGCATACCAGGAAATGCTAAGTGTACAGGGCAGCCTGCCAGCGAGCTTGAACACAATGGCCCAGAAATCGCGGCCTCCTCGGGTCTGCACGGAGTTTCTACGGACCCGGAAAGGCATCGGAAAAGCCGGATTTCAGTGCGCAATGCGCATGCGTTGAAAACCGGCTTTTCCGATCTGTCAAGTTTCTGGCTTGACAGATCATCCGCAGATCAGGAGCGAGGACATTTACAAGGGCAAGATTGCGGTATTTACGCATATCTTGTCCAGCAAATGTCCTCAAAACTCTTGCGCTTGATGAAAGCAGGTGCATAGCCTACTTTTAAAGGCGTAAGAGTTTTAAAATGCACAAAAACATTTTAAAATAAAGTTATAAAAACACGTTATTGTTAAAAAAAACCTCCCCACTATGGTAAGTTTATTTTAAAGCATAATTTTAAAAACTTTTTGAAAAATCGGGAAAATATATATTTTTAAATACATTAATAACTTTAATTTAAATTAATAAAAATATGTTGTGCATTTTTTTAATCTTTTATTAATGTCTTGCGGGTGTTTCTCATTCATAGTAATAGGAGTTTCAGACTTACGAAACTCCAATGAATGAGAATATACTGCACATGATTGGCTGCCCAGAGCCATACGACTCCAGCTCCAGGCCTGCGCACGTCCTGATGTGCACACGCTGCGATGCGCAGTCATGAGAGGCCTCAGGACCGGGATCTCGCATGGCCGCAGCAGCTTTAGATAAGTGGGCATCTTTTTTCTAAAATCTTTTTGATTGCCCACGGAAAGGAGAAACTGGGATTTCCTGGCCAATTTTGCAGAGAATGGAAGAGTCTAGCTTCAACTTGTGTGAAGGCTTCCCGCAGAGTCTAGAGACTATCCTGCCCAACATAGACCATGCAGTCAACTCCATCAACATATCAGTGGCGCCCACCATCATGGAACCTCTCCTGACAGCTCCCCCAGCTGCCATGGTAGCTTAGACAACTGCCATCTTGTCTTTGGGGACCACTTTTGACATGGGCTTCCAGAGTGTCACCTCACTCCTGCAGTCTGTCTCGAGCAGACTCAGAAGCATGGCCTTGGCTCAATGGGAGAGGCACTT
Source organism: Pristiophorus japonicus (assembly GCF_044704955.1). NCBI lineage: Eukaryota > Metazoa > Chordata > Chondrichthyes > Pristiophoridae > Pristiophorus > Pristiophorus japonicus. The sequence continues at coordinate 198,974,371 of NC_091987.1, forward strand.
GCAGTCGTCACTCAGGGTGACCCTGCCACCCACAAAGCCAGTGCCCTTGGTATTGCCTCACAGCCAGCCGGGCATGACTGCGCCAGCCACACTAAGATGCTGTAGTTTACAGCTGGGCCCTCAAGGCCCAAATCTGCTCAAAGTCGGCCACTATGGCCGTTTGAAGAGTCCTCTTTGGAAGCTCAGCAGCCTTTCACCTCCCATGCTTTAGCCACTGGGGAAACACTTTGTAGAAGCACTAGGGTAAATAACAAAGCACACAAAACAGGGTCTAAGGCTTGGCACAAGAGTGATTCATAATTATTTCTGTTAACTGTTGGATAGAGAGTTAGAGAGAAATTGAGTTGTTTGCTAAATTTGTTTTATGAACTGGCTTTGGTGTTGTTATTTATCATTGTAGTGAAGTGAGGGCAAGACACCTAAGATTGGATTGATGGATGGGACTCGGTGGTGATAAGGATAGAGGACTGTTGGTGTATTGGGAATGGTAAGGATGGTTCGGGTGAAGTGCTCTTAAGTGAGCTTCTCTCTGAGAGTGCTGGCAGCTGGGGGCACTGATGATGGATACCTCGCTTCTTTACAGGTTCCTCCTCCTTGTTGAAAGACATCTTATTTATATCTCCAGAAGCTACCCATTATTGCAATTATTGCTTAATTAAACTTAAACATAACTGGAGGTCTTTGTGAAATCCTTGCATTGAAGAACGTAAAGGCTACGACATTTATAGAGAAGAATGCTCACCATATGTTTAAGTTGATAAGACTGGCTGTTAATCACAGATGACAACACATGTGCAGAGGGTGACAACCTCATCAAGGTTCAGGCAAACTTCCTGTATTAATTCCTGATGGCAAGAGCATAATGACGAACTTGCCACGGACTAAAGATTTTATAGCCAGCAAACAGAGGACACTTTCATCTCATCAGTCTCCGATAGAAGTCAGACCCAGGTTCAAGAGGTGAGAAGCCAAAATTTAACAACCAATCTCAGTAAATCAGAATATTCAACATTACTGACTTGGCAGAATGTGTATCTCGTTACTGCAAGAAAACGATTTAAAGTATCTTTATGCATGACATTACCAGTGTTTGGCCCAAAATTCTCTGAATTTCTTAGTAGCAAAATACTTTACTGAAATCGAGATGTAGTACAGATTCCCCAACCAGTTTGGATCTGGAAATTGTCCCCGGTCATCATTGGTGAGGAATTAATTTAACACATCTGCCATTTCCTGATTTCCCCCACAATATTATTACCCAACTTATGCCTTAACTGACCTATCTGGCCTTTAACATTCCATCCATTTCATACATAGCTCAAAAAACAATTTGCTTCCTCCTGATGCTGTCCACATGCTGCATTTTTTGTTCTGCTATTCTTTCTCGCATTATGGGTAGTGGTTAATCATAGGCAGTTACTTTAGTCTTGGGGGTCATTTTTACCTTCACCACTTGAGTAGTGAACTGGTGGAGTGGATCGGCCAGCTATTACAGAACCCACCCAACGCTCATTATCGTTGATCTCAAGCGGCAGGTTCTCCAATGGTCAGGCGATCTGTAGTGTTTCTTATATAGACCATACCTTTATATGTATTACATAGAATTTACAGCACAGAAACAGGCCCTACCACCCAACTGATCTGTGCTGGTGTTTATGCTCCACACTAGTCTCCTCCCACCCTACTTCATCTAACCCTATCTGCATAATATTTTATTTATTTTTCCCTCAAGTACTTATCTAGCTTCCTCTTAAATGCATCAATGCTATTTGCCTCAATTACCCCTTGTGGTAGCAAGTTCCACATTCTAACCGCTCTCTGGCTAAAGAAGTTTCTCCCGAATCCCTTATTGAATTTATTAGTGACTATTTTATAGTCATGACCTCTATATTTGGATTCCCTGTGACATTTAGTTTTGAATTCCCAAATGTAATAGTTCACATTGAGGACTAATTCAACGTAAAGAAAGAAGAAAGAAAGACTTCCATTTATACAGCACCTTTCACGACCACCGGACTTCACAAAGTGCTTTACAGCCAATGAAGTACTTTTGGAGTGTAGTCACTGTTGTAATATGGGAAATGTAGATTATTTAATTTTTCAAATACAGAGTAATCAATTAAAAATGTTAAAAAGTTATTGCTAAAAGTAAACCCATGTTGAATTGCAACCAATATCTCTGCCCAACTCTGACACCAACATGATGGTCAGGCACCAACCAATTTCAATATGAGATTTAGTTTTGTTCAAAAAAGGATCTTATCAACTGTTCATCACATTAGTTTGGCTCACTCTTGCCTCAGAGTCAGAAGGTTGTGGGTTCAAGCTGTACACTAAAATATGAGCACATCATCGAGGTTGGCATTGCAATGCAGTCACCATCATTATGGACAGTCCCTCAGAATCGCTTGCTTCCATTCTTAACATGAGTTCTTAGGTGCAGTGCAGTACTGTACTGATGAAGGGCTGCATTGTCAGAGATAGATAAGGTATTCAACTGTGGCCCCATCTGCAAAAGATCCCACAGTCTTATTTAAAGAAGAGCAGGGAGTTCACTAGTATCATGTCCAACAATTATCTCTCAATCAATGCCACCAAAACAGACTAACAGGTTATTAGTATTATTTATTGTTTGTGGGCTAAGGAATCTATCCGTGCACAAATTTGCTGCTGTGTTTGCGTACAAAACAACGGTAGCTACACTTTGAAAATAATTGACTGTCTGCTAAGCACTCTGGATGAGCTGAGGACATGAAAGCCACCACATTAATATAGGTTCCTTCTTTGTCATATAATCTAATAATTGACCAAGTACCAGACACTCCTGTGAGCTTTGATCCTGCCAGCTGGTGGGTCTGGATGTACACTTGATACTTTCTGCCGGTTAGCAAAGCTCCTTAACCTGTCTTGTCCGCAGCCATAATCAGCGCAATTAACCTCTGCTGCAGTCAAAGTCAATTACTCACCACGAAATAAAGATGTTGGCAGAAGAATCTGCCAAGTAAATCATCAAACTGCGTCAGGATGCATTCCTCGTCAATGAAGAAATGACTAACTTGACATCTCTCTGCTATGCTCAACTGCTTTATTTATCTGCTACCATCTGCCAACCTCGTTAGCAGGCAAGCAGATTCCTTCTTTGGCTCCAGAAATGATTGTGTACCTACTTTGACTCGCACCACATTTTTCTTCCATGCTCTGTTCAGTGGTTTGCCTTTGGCTGGGTTTCCAGTCCACTTGACTGGACTGAGTCATTCAAATGGGACGTCTCACCATCACATTAGTTTGCACAATTGAGTGTGACAATATGTCAGTATTGTTTGAAATTGAAAGGAAGGTAAGTTTCATGATACGTTTGAGTGGTTTTGACGTTGCTGTTGTCAGACTTAATTACTCGAAACAGAAGAGGGGCTTAGTTTCAGAAATAAAAACAGAAAATGCTGGAAATCTCAGCAGGTCAGGCAGCATCTGTGGCGAGAAAGCAGAGTTAACGTTAACTCTGCTTTCTCTCCACAGATGCTGCCTGACACCTGAAACATTAACTCTATTTCTCTCCACAGATGCTGCCTGAGCTGCTGAGATTTCCAGCATTTTCCGTTTTTATTCCAGATTCCAACATTCGCAGAATTTTGCTTTTGTATTAGTTTCAGAATTTACTGTCTTGGAGCCAATTCAGCAGCTCTCCCTTTGTCCCTGGAGTCAATGAAAATATTTAATGTGGCCAGAGTTGGCTCCATGGTCGCAATTTAAGGACAAATTACAAGCTTGTTTCTGATTTTTTCTTTCTAAAATATGTTCAGCTTGCATAACTTTCAGACTAGAAATACTAATTCCACCCATTCTGAGTAACTGCAGTCAGGCAGTAGTTGCAACAGAAATGCTTGGAGTTATTTACAAAACTGATGTTACTATTAGAAAATCCTATTTGCTCAGTGGAAAAAAACACCACTTAAATGTGATACTGAACGATACAAATCAGGATGACTTCCAGTTCGATCGTTGCTCTGGGCTGAGTTCGTTTATCCAGTTGTTGTGGTGGTGAAGGTGCTTCAATGTCCAAGACCTGGGATGTCCTCCCTCCATATACCGCCACTCACTGAGTAGAATCAAATGCAAAGACTAGCCATTGTGGTGGGGTACCCATTGAGAGTGAGACCATAATCCAAGAATGAGTCACTGGCTTCAAAGCGGAAGAAAATTCGAAAATAAAAATGCATTTCAGTTGAGGATCTAAATACAAAGTTTGAATTCAGATTCTCCGTCATCACCCCTCTCCTCAAAAAACCAACCCTTGACCAAACTTCGCTTGCTAGCTATCACCCCATCTCTAACCTCCCTTTCCTGTCCAAAGTACTTGAATGTGTTGTCACCTCCTAAATCCATGACCATCTTTCCATGAATTCAATGAGTACCAAAACTGCTCTCATCAAAGTCACAAATGACAACCGTTGTTACTGTGACAAAGGTAAACTATCCCTCCTCGTCCTTCTGGACCTGTCTGCAGCCTTTGACAGAGTTGATCACTCCATCCTCCTCCAACGCCTCTCCACCAATGTCCTGTTAGGTGGGACTGCATTCGTCTGGTTCCATTCTTATCTATCTAATCGTAGCCAGAAAATCTCCTGTAATGGATTCACTTCCCACTCCCGCATCGTTACCTCTGGTGTCCCCCAAGGATCTGTCCTTGGCCCCCTCTTATTTCTCATCTATATGCTGCCCCTTGGTGATATCATCCGAAAACACAGAGTCAGTTTCCACATATATGCTGACGACACCCAGCTCTACCTCTCCACCACTTCTCTTGACCCCTGCTTGGTATCTAAATTGTCAGATTGCTTGTCCAACATCCAGTACTGGTTGAGCAGAAATGTTCTCCAATTAAATATTGGGAAGACTAAAGCCATTATCTTTGGTCCCCGCCACAAACTGCGTTCCCTAACCACCGACTCCCTACCATCAATCTAAGGTTGAACGAGACTGTTCGCAACCTAGGTGTCATATTTGCCCCTAATGAGTTTCGAGCCACATATCTGCGGCATAACTAAAACCGCCTTTTTCCACCTCTGTAACATTGCCCAACTCGGCCTCTGCTCAGCTCTTCTGCTCCTGAAACCCTCATCCATGCCTTTGTTACCTCTAGACTTGACTACTCCAATGCACTCCTGGCCAGCCTCCCACATTCCACACTACTTAAACTTGAGGTCATCCAAAACTCAGCAGCCCATGTACTAACTTGCATCAAGTCAAGATCACCCATCACCCCTGTACTTACTGACCTGCATTGGCTCCCAGTTAAACAATGCTTTAATTTCAAAATTCTCATTGTTGTTTTCAAATCACTCCATGAACTTGCCCCTCCCTATCTCTAATCTTTTTCAGCCTCACAACCCCACAAGATGTCTGTGCTCCTCAAATTCTGGCCTCTTGAACATTCCTCATTATAACTGCTCAACCATCGGTGGACGTGCCTTCAGCTGCCTTGGCCCTAAGCTCTGGTACTCCCTCCCTAAACATCTCTGTCTCGCTACCTCTCTTTCCTCCTTTAAGACACTCCTTAAAACCTATCTCTTTCAACAAGCTTTTGGTTAGCTGTGTTAATTTCTTCTTTTGTGGCTCGGTGTCAAATTTATCTGTTTTGAAGATAAATTTTAACACTGTTGTGAAGCACCTTGGGATGTTTTACTACGTTAAAGGTGCTATATAAATAAAAGTTGTTATTATTATAGTTGATTACGATGCACTATGATGCACAACACCATCAATAACTAGTCCATTGCTTTCTTCTAAAGTAAAGGACTAAGCATTATTAGAAATGCGTGAAGATTGAAGATGTTGTTATTTGGTTTCTTGAAGGAGGATATATTAGAAAATGTGATTTCGCTTTTACTATCATCACAACTTCAGATAAATCACAGACCAATCATAGTGACTTCAACCTACCAAGTATGTACTGGATGAATGAGATTATGTGGTGTCCCTGTTCCCTGACCCATTGGTGAAAAATAATGCAATTGGAGAAGAACTGCTCTGGTATATTGGAAAGGAAATGTGTTTACAATGGTGCTACATGTAATGAAGAGCACCCCCACCCCCATCATGTCAGATCTTTCAACGCCAGAGCAACATATACTTAAAACAGAAAAACAGAAGGGAACATTTTCCAGTCAGCGGGGTTGTTCCTACCAGCGGGAACAGGAAAACTGGGCATCCGGTGATGTTAACAGCCCCCACTGGAATTCCCCTCCCCCTTGTAATTTTCTCATCAGGCTTTATGTCCATGTAATTCACTCTCACATATTCTGCACAAGAGTTTTAGTTCACATGTAACCTGCATGCAAAATTGAGGCTTTTGGTCTACCTGCATTAATTCCAACTGTTCGCACCGGGTGTTAATGGTAAGCTGCATGCAGGAAGCTTTCTTACGTTTTTAGTTGGATGTTGGCGTGCTCCAACAGCACTATTTTAAGCTTTAACCAGTACAAGATGAGTGAAGCCAATTGCTGACACTTCATTCTGCACCAACAGGGAATAAAGACCTTCTCTGGAAGTGGTAATAAAATAAGTCCAAATGATTGCCCACAAGTGCTGAGCGCATGTATGCTCTGTGTTTGTTTTACCCCAATGTGTACTTTGTGTTCTCTAATCTTATGCTCTTTCTAGATACTTCCCCAGAGCATTAGTAAGCGATTGGTTGCTGAGTGCCATTGGGAGAATCTTGGACTGACATGGTCTGGTACTTCACTGTGCTTGGTTATGTGTCATGTTTGATGCTACGATGTCCGGCCTCTGGAACATCATTTGCTGATGAAAAATTTGGGCTGGCTGAAGAGTCAGCAGTTTCCTATTCCCTCAAGGCTATTACCATCTGTTCCTGCTCATGTGTGCTCTGTGATTCACCCAGTGCACGCTCCTCAAACTAAATCTTCTGGAGTGGAGGCAGCTATGCTAATGCTTGCGATGGGTTTAATGAGTAATATAACCTCCTGCGCTGCCTTCTTAGGAGGCATGAAACCTGCAATTGGTTCTTGTAGGATGCCTATAGAAAAAGAAAAGGCACATATAATTGAATGCTGGCTACATGACATCCCATCAAATAATAACTGTAGAGTGAACTTACATTTATATAGCACTTTTCATGGCGTCAGGACATCCCAAAGTGCTTCACAGCCAATTAAATACTTTTGTAATATAGGAGACTGCCGCAGCCAATTTGCACACAACATGGTCCCACAAACAGCACGGACAACTGGCCAATGAAACTATTTTTATTGATGTTGTTTGAGGGACAAATGTTGGCCAGGTCACCAAGGAGAACTACCCTGCTCTTCTTGGGATAGTGCAATGGGATCTTTTATGTCCACTTGAGAACACAGACAGGTCCTCGGTTTAACATCTCCTCTAAAAGATGTCACCTCCAACAGCATAGCACCACGTCAGCACTGTACTGTGGTGTCAACCAAGATTATGTTCTTAAATCCTAAGCAAGGGTACTAACCCAGTGGCGAGTGTACTACCACTGAGACACAGTTGATTCTAGAGAACCTGAGAATGGGAAAGCACAGAAACAAACCATTTCACCCAACAAATCTGTGCCAATGTTGTTCTCCACATGAGCCATCTCGTCTAATCTCAAGGAACTATCTGAATCTTTTTTTTAAATTAATGAAAACTGTTTCAATAGTTTGTTTCAGTAAACTCCACATTCTAACCACCTGCAAAAGACATTTTTTTCTAACTCCCCTTTCTTTTTCCGAACATTTTCAATTTGTGTTCTTTTTGCTATGATTTCACAAACTAGATGGAAGTGAGTTATCACTATTTACCTAATCATAACCCTTTAAGTACCCACTGCACACCATATTTCCCATCCCCAAAAGAACGTTTACTCACCGAGAACTCACACTTTGGGCTGGATTTTCGGCTTTTGAGATTTCGGGGCGGTAACGGCAGCGGGGCGGTCCTGATACTACCTGGAAAAGGTTTGCGCTCTCGTCTTCAAAATTTAGCAAAAAATGAGGTTCCATGATCGGTGGAGCAAAATCAGGTGTTACACAAGGAAGTTTTTGCACCCCAGCCGAAAATTGCGGCATTAAAAAAGTTTTGTTGCTTTAAGGAACTTCATTGTTGTTCAGTACCCTGCCACATAACGTCTATTGTATGGCCTTATTTTGGTGGGGAGAGATTTTGTTACTTTTTTGCAGTCAAATTTATGATTCATCCTTTGCTATTGGTGTCTTGTGTATCATTCCAACGTTCACCGGAGATGTGCCTTTACGGGGGCACATAGTGTGTCCAGTATTAGCTCTATCCCTCAGTTTCCTCAATAAAGAACCGGTTCATTATGAGCTGGCGACATGCGATTCTTGGTCCAGCAGTGTCTGCATGCTCCCTCCCAGTGAATGGTGTGGCTATCTAATGGGGGCCTCACCAGGCTTTTCTTCATCGTCCTCCTCCTCCTGAGGTGGGCATGCAATCAATCCACACTGGTAATGCCTGGCCCCTCATGATGGCCAAGCTGTGCAACATGCAGCACAGCACAATGAATTTGGATACCTGTTGAGGGGAGTATTGAAGGCTGCCTCCAGAGCGGTCCAGGCATCGATCTGTCTGTAGGAGATGGCATATCTCTGTCAGCACTTCCTTTTGGAAGCGCAGCCTTCTCACACACTGCTCGTCAGAGAGCTGGAGGTAGGGGGTAAGCCCTCCTCCCCAGATGTCTTCTGCCTCTCCTCATCTGTGGGCCAACATGACCAAGAGCTCATCTTCCATCTTGACGTTGCCTGGCAATAGCTGGAATGGGGGGATTATCCTATGAGGAGAGATTGAGTAGACCAGGCCTATATTCTCTAGAGTTTAGAAGAGAGGTGATCTCATTGAAACATACAAAATTCTTGCAGGGTAGATGCTGGGAGTTTCCCTTGGCTGAGGAGTCTAAAACCAGGGGGTCACAGTCTCAGAATAAGGGGTCGGCCATTTAGGACTGCGATGAGGAGAAACTTCTTCACTCAGAGGGCGGTAAATCTTTGGAATTCTCTACCCCAGAGGGCTGTAGAGGCTCAGTCTTTGAGTATATTCAAGACAGAGATCAATAGAGTTTTGAATATTAAGGGAATCAAGGGATATGAGGGCAGTGCAGGAAAGTGGAGGTAGATCAGCCGTGATCTTATTGAGTGGTAGAGCAGGCTCGAGAGGTTTCTTATGTTCTTAAATTCACCCAAAGTATTCATGAATTCGGTTCTTATTGCCCATTTATTAAGATAGTGAGGAGATGAGATTGATACAAATATGTTAAATGTTTGGACGATAACATTGTCAACAGTAATTTCTATCCTTATTGAGCCACTTGTTTCATTGCTATTGTTTCAACATTGATTTGATTCAATATAACTAGTGATTGGGTAGATTTCACAAACCTTTGCCGAGAAATTGTTTTTGCACCCGACTTCAGGGAGGGAGTGCAGCGAAGGTTCACCAGACTGATTCCCGGGATGGCGGGACTGACATATCAAGAAAGACTGAATCAACTGGGTTTGTATTCACTGGAGTTCAGAAGAATGAGAGGGGATCTCATAGAAACGTTTAAAATTCTGACGGGTTTAGAGAGGTTAGATGCAAGAAGAATGTTCCCAATGTTGAGGAAGTCCAGAACCAGGGGTCACAGTCTAAGGATAAGGGGTAAGCCATTTAGGACCGAGATGAGGAGAAACTTCTTCACCCAGAGAGTGGTGAACCTGTGGAATTCTCTACCACAGAAAATAGTTGAGGCCAATTCACTAAATATATTCAAAAAGGAGTTAGATGTAGTCCTTACTACTAGGGGGATCAAGGGGTATGGCGAGAAAGCAGGAATGGGGTACTGAAGTTGCATGTTCAGCCATGAACTCATTGAATGGCGGTGCAGGCTCAAAGAGCCGAATGGCCTACTCCTGCACCTATTTTCTATGTTTCTATGTTTCTATGTTTCAGGCTGGGGACCCCAGTCATGGCCTGTTGTGAAGAAGATGGTCAGCCAGCGCCGGACCTACCATGAGCCCATGGATGGATGGAGATCAGGATGGGAGGGGTGGGGAGCGCGGTGACTGGCAGTTTTAACATCGAGCAAGCAAGAACACTCCTGCTTCTTCTGGCTCCTCAGTAAGTAAACTGTTTTTTGGTGGCAGCCTCCTGCAGTTGTTGTAAAGGCCATTGGTTTGGCTGCTGTTCACCTGAGAAAACTGATTGCAGCAGGCACGACACATGCTGTGATGAGCTACAATGAAATATTGGAAAGGGGCCTGAAATAGGTGCTCGGCCCCCGATTTGCATAGGCAATGGGGCCAACGCCTGTTTCAGATGGCATCCTGGACAACTGCATGCGCCCTTACCAAAATGGTGTGCAGACCGGGAACCGACTCAGCGTGCACACCATATTGGACTCTTCAGCACCCGTTTTCTGCCTGAGAAAAACAGGCGCTGCTCGATCGAAATTCCAGACCCCTGTCTTATTGCCATAATTCAAACCCATGGCAATAAATGGAACATTTTTGTTTCCCCTTACCACCCAACACAAACACATTGTTGGAGATTATTGGCATAAGTGCCTGAGCATGTTACTGCCAATTCAGATTTCACACATGCTTTTAGTAGTATTTTCTTAATAAGAACAGTTAGATAAAACATACAATTTACCAACCACCAACGTCTTCTCATCAAGAGACCATGACAGTATTGTCTTTGGAAGGTACTTCAGTTTGGTCTTGTTTGTTACAGGAATCGAATGAAACTGGACTTCTGTCAAAAATAATTGCATGCAAACCTTAGAACATCTTGATCTTCAGAATGTTACTTTGCTTAAATATTTGAAATAATTTCAGTAATTTGAAATACTCTACTCAGTTTGTTAAATTCACTTTCAGGATGGGGTGCCATTGGCATGTTCTTTGACAGAACGCACGCACCTGGGAAAAGGGCCTTCATGGGCAGAGTGTTGGGCTATTTTCCCAACAAATGTCCTTCAAACTCTTACGCCTGCTTTTACCAGCGTAAGAGTTTTAATAGATAGAAAAAAGATGTATTACTTATTTTTATACTAAAACTCTGTCTATGAAAGAAAGTTTATTTTTTACACTATTAAAACATTTTTTTTAAATCTCTAAAACATTTAATTTAATGCAATTTCTATTAATTTTTTTGAAATGGTGTTTTTTTTATTTATGTTTGTGTTTTATTTGTTTTTAGGGGTAATCTCATTGATAGTAATGGGAGCTCGGTGCTCCCATTATTATCAATGAGGATATTACTTTGTGATTGGTGATCCAGGCCCATGTGATCCCAGGGAGCACTTATGCTCCTGGAATACGTGGGCCTCTGTGCTGGGCTGTGCAGCTAGGCCTTTGAGCGCAAGTATTCATTCCTTCAGGACCACCAGATACATTCGGATTTTTTTTTTGCTCGCAGGCATCTGCCCTTGGGAAACCTCGGACTGCAATTTTTAGCTCATTAATATCAAAACTAATGGCAGACAACTTTGAGAGACTTTCACCATTAGGACTACTTCTAGATCTCAATTATAAAAGTTATGACTAACATCGTTTTATTCTATTTACTTTCGACATCCCAGGGGAGATTGACCTGAAGGAATTACTGAGGCTGAGGTTTCCTTGCTACTTGCCTTCATTCATCCAAATCCCAAATCCCAATCTCACTCACATATTGCCTGTGTACAACAATGGTAGTGGCAGTACTCTGTGAGTTAACAAAAGATGGATATCCTTTATGTGAAGCCAGTATTAACAGTGGATAAGTGTGGTGCAAGCAACACTTATCTATAAACCTATCTATCAACCTGAGCAGTTACAATTGACCTAGTCGGTAATATGACAGCCCTGACTTGTATCATAACTCTGCGGTGTAACGATGAAAAATAATTTCTGTCCGTGTCTCAGTTCCTGATGTTACACTTGACCTGTCACCATTCAAACCCACTGCCAGATTACCATCATAGACAGTGCCTGCCCCCGTCAGCACAATTAAAATTGGAATAGAGCTGGCAATGTTTGCACTCAACTTTCAGTGCTGCATTTAAGACTTGAATGACTTGTAAGCAACACCGTGCCAAGTACAGTGCCTGTCTGTCACTAACCTGGCAATGCTTCGATAACTGTGTTTGTCAGTACATTTCTGATGTTATCAGGCTCAGTAATGCCCACTGTTTAAATATTTACCAAAATGAGCAGAACAAAACAAAGGGACATAGGAATTTCCCACCCGTGTGCTCCTGATGTGGTATCTCACCCATCGGGAGCATGTATTGGGAAACAACACACACACACACACAGTTCACAATTTTTCATCGCAAAGCTGTTTCCGCAACCGGCATCCCGGGAGCAATTCCAGCCGTGTCGCTCCCGACGTCTGCCCCTGGGCTCAAACCACTTATTGCCCCGTTAGCGACGGCCGAAGGCACTGATGGACCTTTCCAAACGGAGCAATTGCAACCCTTTTATATGAATAGTTCTCTATGCAAATAGTGTAAAACTATGTTTAATGGTGCAAGGAAGCATTGCGAATTTAGTCTGCTTGGCATCTTTGAAAGTATGCAATTGGTTCCTTTCTCTGAAACAATGTCACTGTGCACTCATAATTGATAAATTGGAACTTCTGGCCCTAAACAACATTTCTGATGCTACAAGTTTCACATTGAATAAATAAACTTAAAACCTTTGCTCCGGGCACCAGACATAACATTTGTTGAATGATTTCAAATGTCCAGATATCACTGTGTATCAAGATATATTTTGGGGAAAAAATACAATTCAAAATATGAATATAAACTTATGTAATAACAGCGAAGATATTCTAAAGCCTGTCAGCATGAGGTTTTCATAATCTTGTAATAAATCACCTGTACATAATTGAAACCGAGCAGTGAATATTTGGATAGATTGTTTAACTGCCAACAATGCCTGGAAAATGTCAAAGACATGCCAGGCAATGATCAATGGGACAATCAACCCATTTCCTTTCCGTTTTTTTCCCTTAACTCCAAAACAGCTCAATACAAACATGTTAGAACCTGTCTTAGTTTGTCATGCGGTGAAGAAAGTGTTTACCGTCCTGGAACCTAATGGCTGGTTTGAACAATAAATGGTACACAAAGTCCTGTAAACGATTCGCTTTAAGGGCTGGAATTTCAGTTGTCGGCAAAAAAGGTAGTTTTACGCCAAAATTACCGTTTTCGCTGCGCTACCAATTTTAGGTCTAAATTTCGGCCTTTACGTCATCGGTAAAGTCGGCAACTTTAGTCCAAGGCCGGTAGTGCTGCGAGAGAGGCCTTGGGAGGGGGGGGAAACCAAAAAGAAATTGCAAAAAACATTCAAAAAACATTCACAAAACCCTTACTTGCTAAATCGCTGAAAAAGAATTAAAAAATAAAAACTTTAACTTACCCTTTTTTGCAGGTCTTCATCCTTACCGCTGCTGGCAGGATTGCACTGACAGGTTTGACCTGTCGCTATTCTGGGCACGACAGAGAGTGCCGAAAGTAAGAGAGTAACGCAATCCGCGGCATTGCATGTCGTTTCACGTCAGCGCTCCTCTCCCCGGCAGTACGTGGAAGCATCACCACAAAAATGTGCCCGAAGATCCCGCTGACCGGATTTTCGCTGCGGAGGGTCAAATCGCGGCGAAAACCCGGTCACAAAGTCGGCGAAAATCTAACCCTAAGAGTCTTTATTTTTAAAACACTTAATTTAGTAATTAATGATCTGCCTATTTGTTTATTCAGTACTTTTGTTTGGGAAGAATTAAAGATGGCCAATAGAGTGGTTATGATTGCCTCGGAGTGATCACAAGTCATCTTCTCCAAGCGTTCTGAGGAGAACACAGAACACCCGAGTATGGATTATTTAAACTTGGAATTATGAATTCTGCTACAAAATTGCATTCGCCCCTTTATATTTTTATATAAGGTTCACATAGAGGGTAGTTTGAAGGCACATTTTCTCTGCAAGTTTAGTGTTGACAAGTAGTGATATCTGCTTATTACGAATAGAAAAAAGAAACACTTGAATTTATATGACTACCAAATGTCTCAAAGCGCTTTACAGCCAATGAAGTACTTTTGGAGTGTAGTCACTGTTGTAATGTGGGAAACGCGGCAGCCAACTTGCACACAGCAAACTCCCAGAAACAGCAAAGTGATAATGACCAGTTAATCTGTTTTTGTGATGTTGATTGAAGGATAAATATTAGCCAGGACACCTTGGCGAACTCTCCTGTTCTTCTTCAAAATAGAGCCATGGGATCCAACTGAGAGAGCGGATGGGGCCTTGGTTTAACATCTCACCCAAAAAACAGCACCTCTGACAATGCAGCACTCCCTAAGCACTGCACTGGAGTACAAGCTTAGATTTACGTGCTCAAGTTCTTGGAGTGGGACTTGAACCCACAACCTTCTAAGTATGCTACCCACTGAGCCACAGCTGACACTTGCAATGCAAATCGGAAAACCGGCCTAAGCTGACCCTAGAGCAAAGAAGAGCAAGACCCCCTGGATGGAGCAATGTTAACACCACTTGGGTTGCGCACTACATGTGGTGAAAATCCAGTTCTGTCAAATGTGGTTTACAAAGGCTTCAGGGGGCACTCTTTTGGAGCCCTTAGCAGTTTAAAAACCTACCTTACTTCAATTTAAATGTTTAGAAAGCTCTGAAAATAGTGCAATTTCCAAATGTTGGGAAAGAGCTCAGTGGATGCTTGTATCCAGGTGTGTGCAAAGCTCTCACCAAAACAGGACACTTAAAGTTCCAGGCAGAAGCCAAGTAATGTAGCTGTAAGAGCTCCTCTGAGGCTCACAAAGAAAGTTTGTAATGCTGTTGGCCCTTCCAACCCGCAAAACCATCCCAAACCTTCCTCCGCCCCTCCCAACAACGTGTTTGGCCGTCTGTCCAGTGGCCTCCAGGCTGTCCTATCTTGATTTGCCCAAAGTTGCTAGTAGTCCAAATCCCTCCATGGCCTCGCCCCTTCCTATCTCTGTAACCTCCTTCAGCCCCACAACCCTCTGAGAACTTGGTGTTCCTCCAAATCCGGCTTCTTGTGCAACCCCATTTTCTTCAGCCGTCCAGGCCTTAAGCTCTGGAATTCCCACCCCAAGCTACTTAGCCTCGCCATCTCTGCTTAAAACTTAGCTATTTGATCAACTATTTGGTCACCTGTCCTAATATCTCTCCTAATTTTTGTTTGGCAACGCTCCTGTGAAGCACCTAGGGACATCTTACTATGTTAAAGGCGCTATATAAATGTGAGTTGCTGTTGTTGTTGTTGTTGTTGTTAGATGCCCATTTTGTGTAGGCAACTGGCCAACCAGATGTTAGTGAGATGCGGCTGCTAAATGGGCCACGGACCTCCCACTGCAGATCCTCGAAGAGATGCCCATGCGTTCTGCCAGCTTCCCAATCAAGTGCTAAAATCATCCCCACTATACAAGTGCAAATTCTTGTTGTCGTGAAGTATCTACCTTAAAATAAATTCAGAAAGTAAGCCTTCAATTTGGTTTCTGATGCTGTTACTGTTAAGAATTCTTTGCCGTTTTTATTCCACAGAATAAACTGAGGGGGAAAAAGTTCTGTAATATCCTCCCAATCTTTCCCACTGTAACTTCAGCAGAAGATTGGTGGAGTCCCTGGAGAAACAGTGTAAGTGTATTACAGATTCCAGAGCTCTTTAAAATGTGTTTTGAGCAAATCAGAGCAAAAGGGATTAGCTTCTCAAGAGAGTCTCATGCTGGGCTATGGATAATTAGGAGACAAGAGATGATTAAAATGCATGTTGGGGAGTTGCTTCTATCAGACACATAAATAATGGCCAATTCACTAACATGTCTGGTCATTCAGGAAGGCACATAACTTCTTGCAAAGACCCTGTGGATCGGGAAGAGAGGCTTTTAAAAATTAGAGTCTGCAAAGCAGCGGATGTCATCATCCTGGGTTAAAGAACAGGGTTTAGAGAGAGACGGTGCTTTTACGTTGACTAAGATGCTTCATCGAAGGGGGTGAGCGCTCACGTGATCTTCGTTTTTTGTAACAGGAGGTGAATGGTTATTGTGCCAATTATATCAAAGCAACTCTTATCCATCTCATTGTTCCATGAATTCTACCTATTGTGGAATAGCAACTTACAATTCAAACCAAAGTTCACCTCGCCCAGAGTTACTTCGGTCTACTTTTGGAGAGGTTGAAGGCGTATCTCCCCTCATGACCTTTCTGAGCTCATCCTGTCCATGAGACCTACTTCCTGCTCCATTGAACCTATTCACACCACATTGCTCACCACCTAACTTCCTTTTCTGGCTCCCATGCTAGCTGACATTGTTAACGGTTTTCTCTCCTCAGGTACTGTCCCCCCTCTCCGTCATCACCCCTCTCCTCAAAAAAACCAACCTTCAACCCCTCCATCCTAACAAACTACCGCCCCATCTCCAATCTCCCTTTCCTCTCCAAAGTCCTTGAACGTGTTGTCGCCTCCCAAATCCATGCCCATCTTTCCCGCAATTCCATATTTGAATCCCTCCAATCCGATTTCCGTGCCTGTCACAGTACAGAAATGGCTCTCATCAAAGTCACAAATGATATAATTTATAACTATGATAAAGGCAATCTATCCATCCTCGTCCTCTTGACTTGCTTGCAGTCTTTAACACCACTCTATCCTTCTCCAACGCTTCTCCACCATCGTCCAGCAGGGTGGGACTGCACTCGCCTGGTTGCATAGCTATCTATCTAATTGTAGCCAGAGAATCACCTGCAACAGCTTCTCTTCCCGCCCCCGCATCGTTACCTCTGGTGTCCCCCAAGGATCTATCCTAGGCCCCTCCTATTTCTCATCTACATGTTTCCCCTTACCGACATCATCCGAAAACACAGCTTCAGTTTCCACATGTACGCTGATGACACCCAGCTCTACCTCACTACCACTTCTCATTACCCCCTCCTGCTTGTCCGACTGAGCAGAAATTTTCTCCAATTGAATATTAGGAAGACCGAAGATCGAATATTGGACCCCGCCAAAAACTCCGTTCTCAAGCCACTGATTCCATCCCTCTCCCCAACTTCTGTCTGAAGCTGAATCAGGCGGTTCGCAACCATGGTGTCATATTTGACCCTGAAATTAGCTTTCAATCACATTTCCACAGCATAACTAAGACCTCCTATTTCCACCTCGGTAACATCGCCCGTCTCCGCCCTTGCCTCCCTCCTTTGCTGCTGAAGCCCTCTTCCATGCCTTTGTTACCTCTAGACTTGACTATTCCAATGCACTCTTGGCTGGCCTCCCACATTCTACCCTGTGTAAACTAGAGGTGATCCAAAACTCAGCTGCCCATGTCCTAAGTCTCACTCACCCATCACCCCTGTGCTCACTGACCTACATTGGCTCCCCGATAAGCAACGCCTCGATTTCAAAATTCTTATCCTTGTTTTTAAATCCCTTCCTATCTTTGTAATCTCCTCCAGCCTCACAACCCCCTGAGATGTCTGCGCTCTTCTAATTCTGCCCTCTTGAGCATCCCTGATTATAATCGCTCAACCATTGGTGGCCGCCTTGTATTGCCTTGGTCCTGAGCTCTGGAATTCCCTGCCTAAATCTCTCGAGCTTTCTACCTCTCTTTCCGCCTTCAAGATGCTCCTTAAAACCTACCTCTTTGACCAAGCTTTTGGTCACCTTCCCTAATTTCTCCTTATGTGGGTCGGTGATAAATTTTTTGTCTCACGATACTCCTGTGCTGTGCCTTGGGATGTTTCTCTATGTTAAAGGCGCTATGTAAATACAAGTTGTTGTTGTTGTTGTATACATGCATAAGGCATGGAGCTCCAGTCCAGATCACAAGGGAGCTTTGTTGTCACTCTCAAAGTTACCAGCACTGCACAAGTAAATACTTCCACTAAAAAGTAGATGTTCAGGAATGAGACCTCTGTACCCGAGAAGATAGCTACAGCAATTATAACTGTGTAACAGCTGCCTTGTTAAGAGTTGCAGACTTAATTGGGACCACAGGGGAAGCTCTAATTGAGTTAAAAATGTTGGTAACCAGAATACCTAAAACAGAAATAGCTACATAACATTTTGTTTAATTTCTATCTAGTTTGCTGTTGATATTATAATTTATTATGTTATTATATTTTATTATGTTTCGGTGTACATCTTTCCAACCTGCCACACACATTAACACAATGTGTAATTCAACTTTAAACAATTTGATTGTCAGTCTCAATTTTTAAGGTGTGCTACAATGAAACACCTATGCCATTATTCCAAGCCAGGACCTTCACATTGCATGAGTGACATTTCTGGGAGGACTTCCAATACTCTGTCTCATTGAGGAAGGCTAGCTAGTCAGACTCAGTGAAGTTTTGGCACCTTCTGCTCTTCCTGTGCGCCATGCCCGGGCACGTTGGTTGGTTGCCTGCACCAGCTGCTCCTGTGTTAGGCTTTCTTGAAAAGTGGCACAAAATGATTCATGAGACCTGTCGTCAAGTTGGTTGACAGTCAAAGTAAGTGAGCCAAGCACTATTCCTTACGAGTTCTAGTGAGTTAGTTTAGCTTCATTTTAGGTCAGGTTATTTTTCCAAAAGTGGGTGATACCAGCCACTTACGTCTGTTTTGCAAGTTTAGGGAGCGAAAAGTTACTCCAAACGAACATAGAACGGAGTAAGTGTTGACTTTTGTACGCTCAGAAAAACCTTGCGTACACTTTAGAATTAGGCGCAGGTAGCCAGAGATGGGGGGGAGGGTGCGGGGGAGGGGGGGGAGGGGAAGGGAAGTTAAAGGGAAGTTAGGGGATTTTGCAAAGCATTAACACTTCACTTTTACCAATAAAGAGCCATCATCAATAATAAATGCTAAATAAATCAATAAATCAACCAATAAATCAAAAAAATCAAAAATTAAAAAATTAAAAATAAAAAGAATAAAAAATAAAAAATCAATCAATAAATAAAAAATTAAAAGTTTCTGCTCACCTACTGCAGCACCTATCCATTCGGGAGCACCGGGAGACCTCCAACAGCCTGCCGGAGAGCTGGTCGGGTGGGCCCCGCTGCCAGGGAGGAGTTCGGGCGGGCCCCGCCACCGAGGAAGTAAGGGCAGTGGCGTCGAGGCGATGCGAGGGGCGTTGAGGCAGGCAAGACCCGTGGCCCGGGATAGGGGCGGCGAACATTGCAATGTCCCTTCAGCCAGGGATAGGGTCGCCCGGAGACAGGACGCGCTGGGAGGTCCAGGAGCTACTGCGCATGCGCGCAGACTGCACTGTGCATGCGCGCAGCTGCCGGCACTCTTTTTGGCGCGGGGCTGTAGCTTCGCCCTCAGCTGCTTGTGCTGAGCGCCGCTGACTGCTACACAGACCTGCTGAACACCGAGAATTGCGAGGTAAGTTTTAGGCGCGTTTTTAATTCTACAAAATAGGCGGGCCTCTCGGAGGTGAGCCGTTCTGCGGGACAGCCGAAACTTGGGCCCTTGGAGTCTAAGGAAATCAAGGGATATGGGTGATCTTCCGGGAAAGTGGAATTGAGATCGATGATCATCCATGATCTCATTGCGAGGCTGTGTGGCCGACTCCTGCTCCTATTTCTTATGTTCTTAAATTCACCCAATGTAGTCAGGAATTCGGAAATACAGCTGGTCAAGTTGGATCTTGTGAGATACACACCACCCAACTTATCCTGGGGTGATGACAGGGGAAGAAAATTAGGACCATTATCTCTGTCCGATTTTTATGCAATATTACAACCATGTTACCTTTTTTAGTTTGTGTACATTTTTAATTCATTAAGTTTATATAACGATGCGTCAAAAATAATTCCAAAATTTTGGGAGACCATTAATGGCAACGACAACTTGCATTCATATAGCCTCTTTACAACAACAACAACTTGTATTCAAAAAGCCTCCTTAACGTAAGAAAACGCCCCAAAGCTCTTCACAGGAGTGTCAATCAAATACCTTCTGTGAAACTGATATAAAATTGACAAGCGATTGTGAAAAAAACAGATTCCCAAATCTGAGGCAGACGTTACTATGATGATAGTGGATGCAAAGACAAACTTATTCAGACAACATTGAGAATACACAGCAACAATAGATCAAGATTTAATTTTGAGTAATAT
This sequence comes from Pristiophorus japonicus, assembly GCF_044704955.1. Taxonomy (NCBI): domain Eukaryota; kingdom Metazoa; phylum Chordata; class Chondrichthyes; family Pristiophoridae; genus Pristiophorus; species Pristiophorus japonicus. The sequence continues at coordinate 198,994,509 of NC_091987.1, forward strand.
TTCCCAATAGCATCAAAGACACCAGATAATACTTTTGTAGTCTCCGTAGAAACAGCAGTAAACAAACTTCGTGCTGCCAGATGAGTCCATTCTGGATAAAGTCTGAATTAGCCAAAAAAATCTGATTTTAGCACTGTGCTTTATCAAACATTCCTGGACATGTGCCAGGGAATGGCAGATGGAACCATCCTATATTTATGTGGAACATATTTGATCTTAGCAACAAATGAACAATCCAAAACAGCATTTTGTTCAAAGACCAAAAATGGTATTTGGCTCAAAGTTGTTAATAGTTGTTTTTAATTGCATGGGGAGTAATAATCTTTTAATTACTTGATAGTGTGCTAATTCCATCCACTACGGGGTACAACGGACGTGATCTTCACGGCACGACAACTGCAAGAGCTGCGACAACTGCAGGGCTGCGTCATCGCGCCAACCCTCTTCTCGATCTTCTTTGCTGCAATGCTCCATCTCATGCTCAACAAGGTCCCCGCCGGACTGGAACTAAACAATAGAACCAGTGGGAACCTGTTCAACCTCCATCGCCTCTAGGCTAGATCCAAGACCGTCCCATCCTCTGTCTTCGAACCACAGTATGTGGACGACACTTGCATCTGCGCACATTCAGAAGTTGAACTCCAAGCCATCGTCATTCTCTTCACCAAGGCATACGAAAGCATGGGCCTTACACTAAACATCCGTAAGACAAAGGTCCTCCATCAACCTGACCCTGCCATACAGTACTGCCCCCCCCGGTCATCAAATTTCACGGCGCCGCCTTGGACAACGTGGACGACTTTCCATACTTTGGGAGCCTACTATCAGCAAGGGCAGACATCACCAACACCGCCTCCAGTGTTCAAAGATCAGGCCCTCAAATCTGGCACCAAGCTTATGGTCTACAGGGTTGTAGTGACACCCGTCCTTTTGTATGGCTCAGAGATGTGGACTATGTACAGTAGACACCTCAAATCGCTGGAGGAATAACACCAACGATGTCTCTGCAAGATCCTGCAAATCCCCTGGGAGGATAGACGCACCAACGTCAGTGCTCTTGACCAGAAATGCGTTGGAATAGTCAAGTCTGGAGGTAACAAAGGCATAGATGAGGGCTTCAACAGCGAATGAGCTGAAGCAAGAGCGGATAGGGGTGATGTTACGGAGTTGAGACAGTCTTAGTTATACTTTGGATATGTGGTTGGAAGCTCATTTCAGGGTCAAATATGACACCAAGGTTGCGAACCCTCTGGTTCAGCCTCAGACAGAAGTTGAGGAGAGGGACGGAGTCAGTGGCTAAGGGAACGCAGTTTGTGGTGGGGACCAAAAGCAATGGCTTTGGTATTCCCTAAATATTCAATTGGAACAAATTTCTGCTCATCCAGAACTGAATGTCGGACAAGCAGTCTGACAAGATAGAGACCAAGGAGCGGTCGGGAGACGTGGTAGTGAGGTAGAGCTGGGTGTCATCAGCGTACATGTAGAAACTGACTCTATGCTTTTGGATGATGTCGCCAAGGGGCAACGTATAGATGAGAAATAGAAGGGGGCCGAGGATAGATCCTTGGGGGACACCAGAGGTAACGATGCGGGGGCGGGAAGAGAAGCCGAAGCAGGATATTCTATGGCTATGATAAGATAGATAAGAATGGAACCAGGCGAATGCAGTCCCACCCAGCTGGACGATGGTGGAGAGGTGTTGGAGGAGGATGGAGCGGTCAACCGTATCAAAGGCTGTAGACAAGTAGAGAAGGATGAGGAGGGATAGTTTGCCTTTGTCACAGTCACAAAGAATGCCATTTGTGACTTTGATGAGAGCCGTTTCGCTACTGTGGCAGGCGTGGAAATGGGATTGGAGGGGTTCAAACATGGAATTGCAGGGCACGGATTTGGGAGGCAACAACACATTCAAGGACTTTGGAGAGGAAAGGGAGGTTGGAGATGGGGCGGTAGTTTGCAAGGACGGAGGGGTTGAAGGTTGTATTTTTGAGGAGAGGGGTGACGACGGCAGATTTGAGGGAGAGGGGGTCAGTACCTCAGGAGAGGGAACCATTAGCAATGTCAGCTAACGGAGAAGCCAGAAAAGGAAATACTAGAGGTGAACAGCTGCCCAATTTATGTCTAGTAAAAATATTTTTAGAGTTAAACAGTAATCTTTAACAGTGAAACCATTTGCTTTGCTTAACCGCATACCTGTTAAATATTTGCCCCTGTTAAGTGTGTTGTATATTAAAAGCCAAATGTTCCCCCGGTCATTGCTTTAGAAGTCAGTTTGACCCAAGTACATAATAATATTATTTTCTAATAAATGTGTAGCCCATACTTCCCAAATTATTAACGAATGCTAACTTGTTAATAATTTATCTTGCTATTGGAATCCAGTTTAAATGATTCTTCAGCAAGTCATAAGTAGTTTGATTTTTCAAACAAAAAACCTATTATTTTTCCAAATTAAATATTTTTTGTATTATGCATGTGCCAATATGTCACTATATAACTGCAAATCTACTTTACAAAGTGGGAAGTCACTTCTAGGCTTAAATACACTGCACTGTATAAGGTAACATCTGAAACTGATTTGGGCTGTACAGATTAAAAGCAGAGTCATTTATATTACAATTCTTTCAGCGGATTAGTGCATTGTATTTCTACTATTTAACCACAGTCAACATTTCCAACAGTGGAAACTTTACCTGGAGTCACTTGGGTATACACTGCTTTCACCTTTTTGGCTCAGGGCTACACTCACGAAAATTCTAAAGAACGTTGAGGTTATTCAATATATAACCAGCGGCCTTAGAGAAGTGAAGAAGGCGAAATGCTCTGAAAAATCCACCAGTTGCTTTATAACTTAAAAAGTGGGAAGTGTTTGTTATTGAAGTTGCAGAGTTACTAGGTTTGGAAGGTATCTGCTGCATGGGTTGAGTGGCTAGCCGCAGCTCACACTGGAATGCCCTTGTACGATCGGGCTATAAATTAGACTGAAAACGAACCGAGTCGATATGGCAACCAGACTTCTTGACAGGTTCAAACCTTGATCTGCAGACAGGAAGGAAATGGCTCTGTGTCATTTGTAAGCAATGCTCTGAATGTGTCACAAGGATAGCTAGAGAGAGAAAATACAGAAATATGTTAGGAGGCATATTCGTTCCTGCTGATTTTTGATAATGTTAGAATAATCTGTAGGTGGATTGACAGATGTTCCGAATATATTTAAATGATAAATATTTCATGCTCTGCAAAATCTCAGATATATTGATGTCTGCAGAATACTTGGATTGAAGTCGGTGTTGTACACATTGCGGTATTTTTCATGTACATCTCATTGTCAGCTCTATCTGTACATAGGGACAACCACTGCAAACAAGTGGAACAAGATTGTATGTGCTTGGCATCTTGAATAGATATGAGCAACAGTGTCAGTTTGACATAGTGTATGCTGTATCCATTTCCATTTAAGGAAATAGCAACACCACTAACTGCGGACTTTTAAAATCCTGAACATTTTTTAGATTTTGACGTACTTTGTTACTCAGTTCGTTTCTCCCAGTTCATAAGTGGCCTCACGCAGCAGTGTGTATCAGCAATTAACCTACCAATGCATTTATAGGGAAAAAGAGACGTCATGAAATGGAACTGCTTGTTTTTGGCATAGAATGTATTTCGTTTATTTTTTTTGATTACCATAAAAATAAGAGGCTGAGCTAGAGTGAGCCAAATGGCTTACCATATCTGTATATGTCTTGTGATCTTGAGAGATATATAATGTGGTTTTATATTTAATTCAAGGCAACCTGTTAAACAACAGAAAGTTGTACAAAATCCACACACATGCGCAAACATAGATATTTAACAATCCCAGTTCACATCAATACACCTGTATTGAATGCAGTCCCATGATTGTATGTCCATTGACATTACCTTCCAGCTGGATGCTACAGAGGATCAAAAGGTACCCACTGGACATCTTGCTAATATCATAAAACAAGGGTTAGCACAGTGTCTATGCTTTGTCAATCAATGTCACTGGCACACTTAGTTAAGATTACAGGGCAGAATTAACATTTAGCACTCATGTTAATTTTGTGTGACAGGAACTCTATTTTGGGAATTTGGGCCCAAAGGAAAAACACGACAAGGCATGCTAGACTTCACATTAAAATTTCTCATTTGCGTTCTACTTGAACAAAGCATTAAAACAGGGAAGCTAATTTGTAAAGTTTCCCCTACATGGACACATCAAGGGACACTCATCATACAGCAAACTCTTCCTCCACTGTGACTCCTGAATTCAATATTTGATTCCCAAACATTGCCAAATTTCTCCCCATCTTCCCTCATCTAAAGGTATTGATTCCTGGCTGTGGTGCAACTCCATGAGCACTGTGCTATCCTCCAACATCTCACCTAAGTGACCATTATTGAAGTGGAAGCCTCGACAGTGAGCGTCCACAAATCATTTGACCATGGGCACATCAAAGCTAAGCCGCTTTGCCCACACATGACACAACGTCATCCATGGCTCAGTTGGTAGCACTCTCACCTCTGAGTCAAAATGTGGTGGGTTCAAGTCCCACTCCAGAGACTTGAGCACATAAATCTAGGCTGACACTCTGGTGCAGTGCTGAGGGGATGCTGCAGTGTCGGAGGTGCCGTCTTTCGGATGAAATGTTAAATCGAGGACCTGTCTGCCCTCTAAGGTTCAAAAAAGGTGACAAGTCCGACTACGGCAACTACAGAGGACAGAGAGAGAGACAGAGAGACAGAGAAAGAGAATTTTCCTGCTGTAGCCACTGGGAAAGTCATTGCAAGAATCCTCCTCAACCGTCTTCTCCCTGTAGCTGAAGAGCTCCTCCCAGAGTCACAATGCGGATTCCATCCACTAAGGGGTACATGGACATGATCTTCATCGCACTGTGCTTTATCAACATTCCTGGACATGTGCCAGGGAACGGAAGATGAAACCATCCTATATTTATGTGGAACATATTTGATCTTAGCAACATACGAACACTCCAAACTAGCATTTTTTTCAAAGATCAAAAATGGTATTTGGCTCAAAGTTGTTAATAGTTGTTTTTAATTGCATGAGCATTAATAATGTTTTAATTACTTGATAGTATACTAATTCCGTCCACTACAGGGTACAACGGACGTGATCTTCATAGCGTGACAACTACATGAGAAATGCAGGGAACAGCACAAACCCTTGTACATGGCCTTCTTTGACCTCATAAAAGCCTTTGACACTGTCAACCATGAGGGACTATGGAGCATCCTGCTCTGTTTTGGTTGCCCCCAAAAGTTTGTCACCATCCTCTGCCTGCTCCACAATGACATGCAAGCCGTGATCCTGACCAATGGATCCACCACAGATCCAAACCCGGACTGGAGTCAAGCAGGGCTGTGTCTTCACACCAACGCTCTTCTTGATCTTCCTTGCTGCAATGCTCCATCTCACGCTCAGCAACTCCCCGCTGGAGTGGAACAGAACTATAGAACCAATGGAAACCTGTTCAACCTACGTCGTCTCCAGGCTAGATCCAAGGTCATCCCGTTCTCTATCATTGAACTGCAGTACACGGACAACACTTGTGTCTGCGCACACACAGAGGCTGAACTCCAAGCCATCATCAACACCTTCACCGAGGCATACGAAAGCACAGGCCTTACACTAAACATCCGTAAGACAAAGGTCCTCCACCAACCTGACCCCGCCACACAGCACTGGCACCCGGTCATCAAATTCCATGGCTCGGCCTTGGACAACGTGGAGCATTTCCCACACCACGGGAGCCTACTATAAGCAAGGGCAGACATCGATGGCAAGATCCAACACTGCCTCCAGTGTACCAGCGCAGCCTTCGGTCGCTTGAGGAAGAGAGTGTTTGCAGACCAGGACCTCAAATCTGGCACCAAGCTTATGGTCTACAGGGCAGTAGTGATACCTGACCTCCTATATGGCTCAGAGACATGGACTATATACAGCAGACACCTCAAAGTGCTGGACAAGTACCACCAGCGCTGCCTCCGCAAGATCCTGCAAATCCATTGGGTGGATAGATTGCTCAACATCAGTGTCCTAGCTCAAGTCAACATTCCCAGCATTAAAGCACTGACCACACTCGACCAGCTCCATTGGGTGGGCCACATCGTCCGCATGCCCGACACGAGACTCCCTAAGCAAGTGCTCTACTCGGTACTTCTACACGGCATGCGAGGCCCAGGTGGGCAGAGGAAACGTTTCAAGGACACCCTCAAAGCCTCCTTGATAAAATGTAACATCCCCACCGACACCTGGGAATCCCTGGCCCAAGACCACCCAAAGTGGAGGAATAGTATCTGGGAGGGCGCTGAGCACCTCAAGTCTCGTCACCGAGAGCTTGCAGAAACCAAGTGCAGACAGCGGAAGGAGCATGCAGCAAACCAGACTCCCCACCCACCCTTTCCTCCAACCACTGTCTGTCCCACCTGTTACAGAGACTGTAATTCCTGCATTGGACTGTACAGCCACCTGAGAACTCACATTTAGAGTGGAAGCAAGTCTTCCTCGATTTCGAGGGACTGCCTTTGATGATGATAAACCGAGGCCCCGTCTGCTCTGTCAGGATGCAAAAAATCCCATAGCACTATTTTGAAGAAACGCAGGGGCGTTCTCCCCGGCATCTTTGCCAATATTTATCCCTCAATCAACATCACCTAAAATAGATTATCAGGTCATTATCACATTGTTGTTTGTGGGAGCTTGCTGTGCAGTTGTGCACACATTGACTACCACGTTTCCTACATTACAGCAGTGACTACACTTCAAAAGTACTTCAGTTCCTGTAAATCACTTTGGGACATCATAAATGCAAGTATTTCTTTTATTTTTACCAGCAGTGGTTACTGGATTGTTATCAGATTCTTACCGATCTTTTCCTCCGAGATCACACCAAGGCCTACTGTCCCTACTAACATCCCTCTGAGCTCGACTAATTCAGCACTGACTGGTGATCAACCCTAGGGCCTTTCTGATACCTACTGCTCAGCTACTGACTGGATAAGTGACATAGATTTAAATTAATTGGGGGGAGGTTTAGAGAAGATTTGAGGGGAAATTTCTTCACCCAGAAGGTAGTGGGGTTTTGGAACTCACTGCCTGAAAGGGTGGTAGAGGCAGAAACCTCACCACATTTAAAAAATACTTGGATGTGCACTTAAAGTGCCGTAACCTGCAGGGCTACGGACCAAGAGCCGAAAGTGGGATTAGGCTGGAAAGCTCGGTCGATCGGTGCGGAGACGATGGGTCGAAATCCTTCCGTGATGTAAATTTCTATGATTCTATGACAAGCCATCAGAAAGATGCAAGTTTGATTCTAAAAAGATTTCTACTTTGACATTACTACCTGCAACATTCTTTTATTCTTCAGAATGTCCAAAGAGACAGCCAAATCTTGCAATAAAAAATGCAAATCCCTGAGGAAGTGTTTTTTTTGCTGTTCCCAATGAAAGATCCAAAGTGGAAGAGCTCAGGCCTTGATACCACCTGGCTGCCCCTCCAGAGTTTGTAATGATTAGACTATACTTCAATGAATCCAATACACATCAAGGGCTGGAAATTGGCCAGCCTTGCGTCCGTTTTTTCTGCGATATTTTGCCGTTTTTGGCAGAAAAGGGTGATCAGGTAAATTGGCCAAAGTCTTGCATGCCGTCAGTTGTGAAATATCACTGAAAAGTGGACCGCCGTCGTGCAAGACAAAAAAACCGCTATCGCTTTAAATTGGCCGTTCGGCGCACCCGTATTCTGGGTGAAAAAACTGACCTGAGAAAAGCCTGCGTTGCAACCCCAGAAACAGCAGTAAGTATGAAGACCTGCAAAAAAGGTTAAGTTAAAGTTTTTATTTTTTAATTCTTTTTCAGCGATTCGCTAGATAAGTGTCTTGTGAATGTTTCGTGACTTTTTTATTTTAATGTATGAAGTCTGCAAACAGTGCTAAAATGTAATTGTTTTTCCAAGTTTTGTGCTCATTGCCCAGTGGGGTTCCTCCATTTAAAACAAGATTCTCTATCAAAGAACCCCCAGTTACATTAAAATGGTCAAAACTATTGCACAAAGTAGCATCCAGCTGTAACAACACATCCCATCACAATGAGGTCATTTTAAAATGATACCTATACCAGCCTAGTTGTACACTGCGATATGTGCGCGCACTGGGTCCGTGCAGCAGAGCTGGTCTCCAGTCGTCTTGGGTAATCCTTGCCACTGGACCGAGACCTAGCTCTGTCAATCATCACATGTTAAAAAATCCACACACAGGCATCTTCCACCCTTGAGGATGTAGTTCGGGTCCTTCATTGAAACACCTGTGACCTCATCCTTTTTTGGCATGGAAGCAAGTCATCCTCGTTTCAAGGGACTGCCTATGATTTTTTGCTGAGTTGTACAGTAACAGTGGATCGTAATTTGCGGTCAGCGAGGAAGCAAAGGCATTCGCCGCTGACCCTGAAGTATGCTTCCTACAAAGATCTCGCGATCTCTGTGGCGAGAAGTTCGGCTTTTTCGATGCGCAGATGATATCAGTGTCGTTTAGTGGGAACCCCGTAGTGCGAGCTGCTGTGACGCCAACAAGCTGTCTAAGCCGCCAATCACAGTGCAGAATTCTCACAGACCAGGAACCAGGAAATGAGGAAATTCCTTTGATTCTAATGAGAACAAAACAAAGATTCTCACACAGGTAAAAGGTAAACCTGACATTAAGATGAATAATACACTTTTTTTTTAAATTCTTAAAACTTTAAATTTTTATTATAAAATGGATAAATTTGACATGTCACAAAATTAAAATTCGTTTTTCAGGGCCATGTTGTTTTTTTTTTAGCAGCCAATACGTTAAAACCCCAGTTACATCTAATCCAAAAGGGTCTAACTTTTAATGAGGTATTTAACAGCAATATTACCGTGGAGGTGCTGACGTTTTGGTCAGTTTCCCTGATTTCACAGATTACACTGATTGCTGGGTGTGTGGGGTGGGGGTGCACAATGCAGCTAATGAAGGAGCACTGCCGCGAGATTTCCGCATTAGAATACTCATACGCTACATCCTGAAGTTGCGTTCAGTTTCAAAGCGGTAACAACAGTGTACGCTGTTCTTTTGCCGTTATTACCCAGCGCAAATTCCGGCCTAGTGTCTCTCAGAATGTGAAGACACATTTTCGGACTGAGAGTTCTTCCGCTAATGAAAGAAAGACCAACTAACCTTTCTGCTTTCACGTGTGTCAAATCTTTGGATAAGATAAAAAGTTTCACGATCAATTAAAATAAATCGGGTTTAACTACAGAGAATAAAACCTTAGTGCATTCTCCCGGCAGAAGATACCGTTTAATAAAATAGCTTTCTCATCCGAAGAAATCAATTAGCAAATTATATGATTGTACGAATGTTATTCTCATGAAATGGATACTTCAATATATTAGAACACATCAAATCAGGCTGGACCTGACTCAAGCATATTTTTGAACAAATAGATTATGAAAGATGTTAAGATTCTGGAATAGAGACAAGTTTTCAACAGATTTATTGCTTCAAAAAAATGGCTGCTCTCAGCTCACTGCTGTTGCTTTCAATAAAAGAAGAAAACAGGCAAATGATATTCTAAAGCATTTACGAAAATGACAATACAATTAAGTTTGATTGCTACTTTCCCTATAAGCTAATGCTTTTTACTTGAAAGCTGGATGGAATTTCATGGGCCACATTTCCTGAACCAATCATAATGATTACCACTTTGATTTTCCATACAGTCAGCCAATATTACATTAGAATAACTGCTGTTAACCCAAGGTTGCTTAACAATATAAACTCTGGATCAAAAGGCGTACTGAATCAAAAATTTTCACTTATCAGATCATTTGGATGGCCCAAAGTGATTTACCGCCAATAGATTACAACAACTTGCAATTTATAGTGCCTTTAATGTAGAAATAACGGCCCCAAGTTTCCACATGATTTGCTCCTGATTTTTAGGAGCAACTGGTGGAGAACGGAGTACCTTAGAAATCGGAATTCTCCACATTTACGTTTTCTGCAGTTCCAGTCAGGTAGAACAGTTTCACTTTTGAACAGAATTTTTTTTTCAAAAGCGGGCGTGTCTGGCCACTGACGCCTGATTTGAAAGTTTCCACAGTGAAAACATACTCCAAACTAACTTAGAATGGAGCAAGTGAAGATTTTTGTAGGCTTGAAAAAACCTTGTCTACACATTAAAAAATCAGGTGCAGGTTACAAATTAGGTGTCGGGAACGAGGTGGGGGGGGGGGGAGGGGGGGAAGGGAAGACATTACATTCTACAATAAATCCTTAGTTATACTTATACAAATATTATACAAATAAATCCAACCTGAATAAAAATTTATAAGCAAAGAAAAGATTAAATAAACCATGTTCCTACCTGTGTGAAAGTGCTTCAGGCAGGCCTTTCAGGCAGCGGTTTGCCGTCAGGCCCGACAGACGGCAAGGGGAGAAAGCTGCAAGAAGCCTCGGTGCTGATCATGGAAGGGCAATGTGGTTTTATTAAAAAATGTTAAAAATTGAACAGCTACAAAGAATTTGAATAGTCTCAAACAAGTGCATGTGTCCCGTTTATCACAGTCTATCTTTAATTACAGAATGCACTCCCTCACCCTCACACACAGAAATATCAAGAAAATTAAACTACAAGCCTTTGCAAGGGTTCAATAAACAAATTTTCACTTTTTCTGCAGCACTTTTTAAAATGGCCGAGTGTCAATGTTTCCTTCAGACTGCGCGTGCGCGAACGCTCCAACGCGCACGCGCAGGGTTGCCAGCACGAAAAAAACTCATTTAAATTGTACCCGCCCCCTCCTCCTTACAAAATCGGCGCGAGTGGTAGGCTCCGCCCCCTGGGCACCGCGCCAAGCAGACATCGAGCTGCAAAGCGCTCGAGAATAGCACGTATTTTTTCAGGCGCCGTTTTCGGCGCGAAAAACGGGCGCCCAGCTCGGAGGGGCGCCTGTTTTGCCGCGTGTGGAAACTTGGGGCCAATGTCCCAAGGCGCTTATTTTTGAACATCTCCCGCAGTCACCTACGTAAATAAATATGCAGATCCCACACAGCAAATGAATGAATGACCATATCTTCTGGTTTTGGTGGTATTGGTTAAAAGAGGAATGTTGGCCAGAACATTAGTACAATGGGATCTTTTATATCTTCATCTGACAGATAGCACCTCCAGCAAAGTAACACTGCATCATCATCATCATAGGCAGTCACTCGAAACGAGGATGACTTGCTTCTATGCCGAAAAGGGATGAGTTCACAAGTGTTTCGATGAAGGAACTAATATTCCGGATCCCGAACTACATCCTGAAGGGTGGAAGATGCCTGTGCGTGGATTTTTTTTAACGTGTGGTGGCCGTTGCACATCAGGAAAAGAGATTGAGAGTAAAATAACAGGACTATGGTGATGCTAAACCATATCCTTGATTTTCTTTTCTTTTTCTTTAGTTCTCTCTGTTCCTTTTAGGTCTTTATTGGAATTCTCCTTAGATCCTATAGTACCTTTTTATTCTGATCTTTTGCTTCCACTTAGATTCTTTAATCCAAAAATCCACTCCAGTCTCCACTTGTTTTCAGCCTCTATATATATCACCATAGACCTGTCATTTTACTCTCAATCTCTTTTCCTGATGTGTCACCACGCGGGCTTGACAGAGCTAGGCCTTGGTCCAGTGGCAAGGGTTATCCAAGACGACTGGAGACCTGCTCTGCTGCTCGGACCTAGTGCGCACACATATTGCAGTGTGGGCTGGCCCGTGCTGCCCCTGGGCCCCTGGCCCTGAAATCGCACCTCTCCTGGGCCCCGATCACAGCTCTCCACAGTCTCTCACCACTCCTGCTATATCTGCCCACGCTCCAATCTCCAACCTGGACCTTGATGACGTCACTCTTCGCTGCTGTCGCTCTTCTGCACCAGCTCGCGCTGCTCCCTGAAGTAATATGCCTCCATGCTGCTCCCGAGCTGACGCATCTCCGCTCCTTTTATGGCCTGCATCAGGACTGCACTGTCAGCCTGCATCAGGACTGCCCTGTCAGCCTGCATTATGATCGGAGGGTACCAGGTAGTTGGCATGATCAGTTTGGGGTGGTGGGGCGTGAGGGTCAGTGGCTCAAAAGGTTTATCTATTTGGGAAAGCAAAACAGTAAACTGATATAGAAAGGCTGCATCGACTAGGCTTAGATTCACAGGAATTTAGAAGAATGAGAGGGGACTTCATCGAAACATTAAAAATTCTGACGGGATTGGACAGGTTAGATGCAGGAAGAATGTTCCCGATGTTGGGGAAGTCCAGAACCAGGAGTCACAGTCTAAGGATAAGGGGTAAGCCATTTAGGACCGAGATGAGGAGAAACTTCTTCACTCAGAGAATTGTGAACCTGTGGAATTCTCTACCACAGAAAGTTGTTGAGGCCAGTTCGTTAGATATATTGAAAGTTGGCATACAGGTACAGCAGGCGGTGAAGAAGGCAAACAGTATGTTGGCCTTCATAGCTAGGGGATTTGAGTATAGGAGCAGGGAGGTCTTACTGCAATTGTACAGGGCCTTGGTGAGGCCTCACCTGGAATATTGCGTTCAGTTTTGGTCTCCTAATCTGAGGAAGGACGTTCTTGCTATTGAGGGGGTGCAGCGAAGGTTCACCAGACTGATTCCCAGAATGGGTGGACTGACATATGAGGAGAGACTGGATTAACTGGGCCGTTATACATTGGAGTTTAGAAGGATGAGAGGGGGTCTCATAGAAACATAAAAGTTTCTGACGGGACAGGACAGGTTAGATGCGGGTAGAATGTTCCCGATGTTGGGGAAGTCCAGAACCAGGGGACACAATCTTAGGATAAGGGATAGGCCATCTAGGACTGAGATGAGGAGAAACTTCTTCACTTAGAGAGTTGTTAACCTGTGGAATTCCCTGCCGCAGAGAGTTGTTGATGCGAGTTCATTGGATATATTCAAGAGAGAGTTAGATATGGCCCTTACGGCTAAGGGGATCAAGGGGTATGGAGAGAAAGCAAGAAAGGGGTACTGAGGTGATGATCAGCCATGATCTTATTGAATGGTAGTGCAGGCTCGAAGGGCCGAATGGCCTACTCCTGCACCTATTTTCTATGTTTCTATGTTTCTGAACCATTTTTTTGCTGGACGAGTAGGGTTAAAGTCAGCCTCGTGGCAATTTTATGCAACAAAATAAAGTAGTGTGAGTAATAAAACAGAATTTCTATAAAATAATTGACAGAAGGAATTTAACCCCTTGTTTTAATTACCTTGATAAGCACAAAATCCTCCCTCCCAGACTGACACAAACAACGTTGATTTAAATCCATCTTTCTAAGAGACTCTGACAACCCAGAAACAGCTGTGTAATTGGAAAAAGTAGAACTTTTGTGTTGTTTGCAACATTAATTTTCTATCAAAGGTTAAAAGGAAAATACTGAGGAAATTAAAAGACTTCAAATGAATTAACAATAGTTTCCAATTTGGCAAAATGGGTTCTAGATATAGGGAAAAACCAGATCCAGAGGCTTGCACCCTGAGCCTAAAAGCAGATCCAAACAGCTTGTATATTTTGAACTCATTTCTAGTTCCTATCTCCCTAGAGAAATTGTCTGTAGACCAGTATGAGAGCCAGGGGCCACTGACCTTCCATGTGGAATAGAAAGCTGTACAAGTACTCCGTTGTATTTGCATTTATTCCACTAGGTCTCAGAGCTTTGGCTTTATAAAACATGTTCTTGCTGCAAGTGTGAGGAAACTTCAGTACATCTCAGCAGTTTGTTGCATGGTTCCAACCCATTGTGCAATACTGAGATCATTGAATGCTTATCCTAATTCAGAACCTGAAATGACCTGAAATTATCTCCATATCTCTGTAAGCTCCTCCAGTCCCACAACCTCACCACCCCCGCCCCCCCCCCCACTCCGACCAAGATATCTGCGCTCCTCTAATCTATAATTATGGCTTCTTGAGCATCCCTGATTTTAATCGCTCAACTCTGGCCATGCCTTCAGCTGCCTAGGGCCTGAGCTCTGGAATTCCCACCCTAAACCTCTCCACCTCTCCTCCTTTAAGATACTCCTCTTTGACCAAGCTTTTGGTCATCTGCCCTAATTTCTCCTTATGTGGTTCAGTGTCAAATCCTGTTTTACAATGCTCCTGCGAAGCACCTTGGGCCATTTTACTACATAAAAGGCACTATATAAATATAAATACATGTTGTTGTTGAAGTTGTCAATTAGTGATTCTTTAATGAAAACCAAAATTGGCCTAATTTCAATTCTTTTGATTTTGATTTTATTTTATCCATTTAAAAGAATCTCTCTTCATAAGTTCAGCACCATTTACTCTGTTATCCTAAATTTCCCTGCTGTCTGCAGCTGGCGATGCAATACAATAAAGTTAGATTCCTGTTGTTAGTCTGTCCAAGTCGTTGTAATGGGGTAAACAAGATACTCAATGGACTAATGTGTATCCATTTAACATGATGAACTAGGAGAAGATTATGCATGATCCTGGACATCTGGTCGTGGAAAATGCATTCATTGGCTCTACTGGTGTTGGTGGGCTAAACATCTGGGGCACAGGCAGGGTTGCAAGTGGAATTATCTGAATATCACTTCGGGTGGTGTAAGGGTGAAAATATAGCACAGTGGAGGAGGATGAATCATCTATGTTTCCTGACAGCCTTCAGTGGGCAGTGGATTAATTAATGAGACAATAGAAAATTCCAAAATGTCATTCTGCTTTTACAAACTGTTTTAACTAACAGAGTGACTGCTGCCAACGACCAGAAGCTGCGTAGAAGCATTCTACGTATTAATCTGGCAGCTGATATCGTTGATGTTTCTGCTTTTTTCCACTCCCTTCCCGACTTTTTTTTCTACAATCCCGAAGGCCCGCTCCCTTCCCAACCTTTTTCCATTCAGCCCCAAAGGCTCACACCGTTCCCGGTTTTATTTCCCCAGAGCCCTTTAGCTAATCACAATCTTGAGATTAATCTTCATGTAATCTATTATTTCTTTAGTCACAATAAATTCAAAAATTGCACCCATTGTATATTTCAAAAATTGGGATGAAATGACTTGTATAAAGAAATATTGATGAGGAAAATTTGGTTGGAACTATCTCCCTTCATTTCTGAGGACTAGGATTTCAATTCAGCTGATACAGTTGGGATGTAATCTCCTCTGCTGGTTACAAGGGTTCTGTCTGAAATGAGTTGAGTAATTTTGATCCAGTTCTCAGTGCTGCACAAGGCACAATAGACAGACAGTGTTCGAGCCATCACATAATAGTTTTACTTGATTTGGGAAAGAAAATTAGATGGAATTAGTAAGTCTCGTCATTTGCAAACATTTTCAGACTTGAAACAGTCTAAAAACATGTCAGCAACCTTTGGAAAAAAGCATTTGGAAAAATAATTTTAATAGCAATAAAATGTGAAAGTTTGCATATTGATATAGATGAGTCAAATGGAAGATTTCACAGGTCAGTTACTTTTTCTTGGGTTTTCTTTGACAGCAACAATGCTTCTTTTAACTTATGTCCCAGCTTATCTCAGTTGGATCTCCCCATGACATATATCATCGAAACCCATGAAGGACAGGCAAGTGATATGCTTTAAGGCCTGTGCAAATGCAACTTTGAAAAGAGCAACTTGAAAATGCAGAATAGCTGAGAGATGAATCTTACTCTGATATTCTCCACTCTCCCTGTTGGTAAGCCCCTGGCCTTGGCATGGCATTTGCACACATTGATGAATCTCAGACTGGGAACTCAGGTGTGTGAGACATCACAGGCACCAATCCATGTCACACCACTTCATGGCATCACTCAGTGGAGAAAATTCAGCGATACTGCCCTGCCAGAGGAGTTCCAAGCTGGATGGAAGTGCGGGTAGGAGAGAGCGCTGAAACACTGCTCAAAGTGCTCCCTTCGAGTATTGCTCTCCACTGGAAGCACGGGACCGGTGGATTTCCTCTGGTATACTAAGGTCTTGGGTCAAATATTGGAGTATAAAAGTAACCAGCAGTATTTTATTCAATTGTGTTTCTAAACAAAGCCAAACAGAGACAAAACAATTTTCTTTTCTTAAACTTATGGCATTCATTTTCAGTCTAGTTGAAAACCAAAGTTGTTTCTTTAAATTCCTTATGATAAGTGAAACCAGGAGAAGCAATCTGATTGTTATGCACTGAACCTCCACTATCACAGAAAGGAGTCTTCGTAGCTATAAACAGATCAGTTAGGTCTATGTTTTAGGAAGGGGTTACGTATCAGAAATAACCGATCTGCTGTGTATTTCCAGCTTTTTTTCTGCTTTTCTTTAAAGCTTTAAGCGTTTGCAGCTTATATTTGTCTCTTTATGGGCAAAACTCTAAACTCAAATGGACTTCTGGAAGTCTAGACGTTTCTTTGCTGCCCTGCGAAGAATTTCATTTATAAAAACTAGAAAATTCCTAAGTGGAGACTTCTGGATGAGTCGAAGAGTTTGCACTATTAGCAGCAGCCAGCTATAATTTACATCAGAAGCATGACATGACATTACAGTAAATGGTAGATGGCTAGCCACAAGATTATAAATTATTGTGGATAATATTAATTCCACAGTGCTTTAACTGTTCAGATTATTTAATGCAGGTGATTAAATAATATGTTCCATAGTTCATCTATCATTTATGTAACGTCAAAATAATACCAGTCACTGTCTTTGGATTTGTTTAATGCATCTGAAGGAACTTGTTTTTCCGTCAAATGTTAGGGCAGGAAAAGCAGCTTGATATATAAGACAATAAATATTTCTCTACTTTCCTTTTGGAAAAAAAAAATCTGCCAGAAACCTCTTTAATCTGTGTGTTTAGGGCAGTGATAGTATTGTAATACTATTAATTCATTGTCCCACTCCAGAGACTTGAGCACAAAAATCTAGGCTGACACTTCAGTGCAGCACCGAAGGAGGTGCCGTTTTTTGGATGAGGCGTTAAACCGAGGCCCCGTCTTCTCTCTCAGGTGGATGTCAAAAATCCCATGGCATTATTTTGAAGAAGAGCAGGGGAGTTATCCCTTGTATCCTGGCCAATATTTATCCCTCAATCAATATCACTAAAAATAGAATATCTGAGCGTTATCACATTGCTGTTTTGGGAGCGTGCTGAGTGCAAATTGGCTGCCGTGTTTCCTACATTGCAACAGTGACTACACTTTAAAAGTATTTCATTGGCTGTAAAGCGCTTAGGATGTCCGATGGTCATGAAGGGCTTTCTTTTAATATCGTTAATCAATAGTGTTGTGATGCTGCTATTGATAGTGTTGTAATCCTATTAATCTACCAATTAAATCAATTGTGCTCAACAACATGAGGAGATGACAGTGCTGCGAACGGAGACCGTTTTGGCATCAAAAGGGTAATTTTCTTTGTGGTCTGGGCCGGGAGCCTCACCTGCTGGGAGCATATATCAGAAAGTTGGCTGCTGCTGCACATGATTTTCTGACCATTCATTTTTAATATGTATTCCTCCCAGCACCTGGAGTGCATGTGCAGAGGTTCACTGTTTTGGTGCCACCTCTGAGGTTAGGTGTACCACAGGCTAGAAGTGGAGCAATGTTTATTCTTTTCCCTCCCAAAAGTTTTCTGCAGCCCCAATTGCAGAAGAGCATTTCCCAATGTACCAGTGTGAAATTTATATATCCAAACTATTCATCCATGGAGGCATCACAATTTGTAACATTGTTGTCAGTTTTGGGCTTATTGACTCAATGCCCATTAAGAATTAATCTCGATCTGAGAGGTGAAAGGACAGTGTGCTAATGCTGTTTATGTGACCCCCAGTTCTGATGCAAAATTTCATTTAAAATAGTAACCCATCTTTCTCTTTCAGATGCTGACTGACCTATATAATCGGTATTTTCTGCATTTGTTATGGGCAACTGATGTCTAAAAAAGTCACTTTCTTCAAGCAAAACAAAATGGAAATGTTGTAATGCTCATTCCGATGTACAGACAGTGCAAAACCAATATTATTAATTCATCTGGTGGCCTTCTCAACATGAACAAGCTTTACCTATACTTTTTCTTCCACTTTAATATACAGCGGGGCAAAATTGCCCTTTTTTATATCCCTGTTCGAGCTTTTCCCCCAGGGCAGGGGGCGCTACCACCTCCCGGGAAATCGCCTGGGAGTTTGCGGAAATTTGGCCCCGAATCACCGCGCAACCAGCAATGACATCATCACCGTGAGCGGTGACCCCTCACCGTCCGGCGCCGACCCCTTAACGCCCCGCAGGGAAAATTGCCCTGTGGGCCGCAAGGCTGGCGCGAGCAGTTATCAACGTCAGCTTCACAGGTCACGAAGATGGCCCACATCCGCTCTCGGGCGGTGCTTAAAAGGGAGGGCGCCCCGGGCCGCCATCTTTTTTTGTCGGCCGACTCTCGGGTCGGCTCAACAATGGCAGCCCTCGCGTGGTCTGGGCCACCGTCGTGAGCTCCGTCTTGGGTGCCGGGCTGCCCTGGTGGCCTAGAGGCAGCCGTCAAAGGCCTTGCAGCAGCCCTCCCCTTCAATCTGCGTAGTGTTTCCTTCAGCACCCAAGTAGCGCCCCGGTTACCGCCCTCAAAGGAAGTGGAGCACGGGACATTGCGTTCCACTTCCTTTGAGGGGCGGTAAGGGCAATTCTGCGGCGGAGTCGGGACTTCTGCTCCGAGCGCTAAAAGTCCCGACCCCAGAAGGTCGCTGCCCCCAATCGGGGCGCAGGGCAATTTCACCCCCAGAATCCTTTCCTTCTGCCACATATCATTACTCCACCTTAACAAGACAAAGCATTATCCCACTTCCCCTGCCAATCCATGTTAACTGCATCACCTGACCTTGTCAGAAACTGTCTAGTCTTTGATGTAAACACATTTATGCTTTCTTTCTCTTAATTAGAGAGTTGTATTACCTGTACAGACTTCAAAACAAGTCTCCAAACTCAGTGCTACAGTCACATGTGGTTTAAATAATGCACACAGCTCCGGGCATTGGTATAAATGGTACGAATTCCAACCAGCCAACATAACCAGCTCACAACGTCAATGCTTACTGGTTTACAGTGCGGTACACTCATGATACAAATGTTATAAAACAGTGCAAAACCAGGCCATTTATACAATTAGTGAAAAATGTTGCTTCTGACCAGCCTGGAATAGCTACACATATAAATATCTTCCTTTGTGGTAAATACATTCCAAATTCTAAATTCACTTAACACTCCTGTTTTAATGACATTGCTGTAGGATTGTAGTGAAATTATTATACTATTATAGGGAGAGCACTCTATCATTAGGGTGAAATTACTCTACCCGTTGTGACATTATTTTCCCAATACACTATTGTTGCAAAAGCCTGAAATATACTATTTAATTTCAAGGAAAGGGCAAGGAACTAAGCTAAAAAAACATAAAGTGCTGCCATAACTAACACAATGACAGAACAGGTTAGATGATTTGATCATGTCATTTAAGAAGTCTTCCATTTGCCCGACCTGGAGAAAATATAGGCACAATAGTTCTATAAAATCATTACAGAGAGCTTTGACAGCTCTCAATCTTTGCCAATCTCTTCCTCTGTCTTCTGCTGCTTCATTCAGATTTCTAACTATTGGTAAACAAAACAAAATTTATCTCTGCAAGTCTTTAAATGGTTGCAGCAGCTCTTTATGAATTGCTGTTGTATGAGAAATCCCACCACCACTGGCTGATAGCTCCCTGCTCAGGACGACATTTCTGCCGAAAGCCACGAATATTTATGTTAACGAGATATCTTCAGAAAATTCCATGAGTTTAGCCCCATGCACCGCCATTGACTTTAGCACTCGCACTGAACCCATCCCAGCTCCATATAGCCAGGACTGGAAAATTGGGCTTTAGATGGCCTTCCTTTCAAGTTTACAATAAGGTGTTATCTTATAAACAAAGAATGCTGTTACTTAATACCATCATCATCATAGGCAGTCCTTCGGAATCGAGGAAGACTGGCTTCTACTCTTAGGCCCCAAGTTTCGTGCCGCGGCGAAAACGGCGCACCTCCGAGCTGGGCGCCTGTTTTTCGCGCCGAAAACTGCGCCTAAAAAAAATCCGATATTCTCGAGCTACTTGGAGCTCGATGTCTGCTTGGCGCAGCGCGCTCTTCGCAGCAGGGGGCGGAGCCTAACACTTGCGCCGATTTTCTAAGCAGCAGGGGGCGGGTACAATTTAAATTAGCCTTCGTGGTGCCGGCAACCCTGCGCGTGCGCGTTGGAGCGTGCGCGCACGCGCAGTCTCACACAAACATTGGCACTCGGCCATTTTTAAAAATACTGCAGAAAAAGTGAAGATTTGTTTCTTGGACCCCTGCAAAGGCTTGTAATTTAATTTTTTTTGATATTTCTGTGTGTGAGGGAGTGCTTTTAGCAGCACTGCTGAATAAATCACCTGCTGAAATCAGTGAGTTCAGCTTTTCACTGCTAAACTTGCAGAATCGGTGCTGCATTGGTGCATGCAAATTAGGGACTGTGTGTTTGGAGAAATAAGAGTGCCAATTCAACTTTGCAATAATACGTGGTGTTGACAATGCAACACCCATTCTGCAAATTTAAATATAAAACTGTCGATGTGGCTGCCTCTCCATGTCCAAATGGCCTCAGTCCCCCTCACAGCTCGAAGGCTGCTGCTGTATCTTCGGCTGCCGGCCAGCCACTGACGCCGCCCCTAAAGCGTGGCCGAATGGCCTCAAGCACCATAAAGAGCTGCGTGTGTCAGGTGTTGATTCTTCGGCTGCCGGCCAGCCACTGACACCGCTGATATCTCATGGCCGAATGGCCTCACGTCCGTCCGCTGCTGATTCTTCGCGGCCAGCCACGAAGAGAATGAAGGCCTGCCTCAAGCACTGCAGCTCAGCTCGAAGCTTGCTGCCGCTGCCGTCGAGACACTGACCCCTGCCTGTCTCCAACATGAAAGGCCTGCCTGAAGCACTTTCACACAGGTAGGAACATGGTTTATTTCATCTTTTCTTTGCTTATAAATTTTTATTCAGGTTGGATTTATTTGTATAATATTTGTATAAGTGTAACTAAGGATTAATTGTAGAATTTAATGACTTCCCTTCCCCACCCTCCCCCCCCCCCCACCTCGTTCCCAACGCCTAATTTGTAACCTACGCCTGATTTTCTAAAGTGTAGACAAGGTTTTTTCGAGCATACAAAAATCTTCACTTACTCCATTCTAAGTTAGTTTGGAGTAAGTTTTCACTCACGAAACTTTCACATCAGGCGTAAGTGGCCGGACACGCCCCCTTTTGAAAAAAAAAATTCTGTTCCAAAGTGAAACTTTCTACCTGACTAGAACTGGAGCAAACTAAATGTGGAGAATTCCGACTTCTAAGATACTCCGTTCTACACCAGTTGCTCCTAAAAATCAGGAGCAAATCATGTGGAAACTTGGGGCCCTAGAATGAGTCCTTAGGTGGCTAAACAGTCCAATATGAGAGCCACAATCCCTGCCATAGTTGGGACAGACAGTCGTTGAGGGTAAGGGAGGGTAGGGCAGGTTTTCCGCGAGTTCCTTCCGCTGCCTGCGCTTGTTTTCTGCATTCACTCGGCGATGAGACTCGAGGCGCTCAGTGCCCTCCCAGATGCAATTCCTCCACTTAGGGCGGTCTTTGGCCAGGGACTCCCAGGTGTCGGTGGTGATGCCGCACTTTATCAGGGAGGCTTTGAGGGTGTCCTTGTATTGTTTCCTTTGTCCATCCTTGGCTTGTTTGCCATGAAGAAGTTCTGAGTAGGGCACTTGCTTTGGGAGTCTCGTGTCTGGCATGCAGACAATGTGACCTGCCCAGCGGAGCTGATCAAGTGTGGTCAATGCTTCAATGCTGGGGATGTTGGCTTGGTCGAGGACGCTAATGTTGGTGCGTCTGTCCTCCCAGGGGATTTGTAGGATCTTGCGGAGGCATCATTGATGGTATTTCTCCAGCGACTTGAGGTGTCTACTTTAATGGTCCATGCCTCTGAGCCATACAGGAGGGCGGGTATTACTACAGGCTGTAGACCATGAGCTTGGTGGTAGATTTGAGGTAGACTTAATACAGAGCATTAGCAACTATGTTTACTGTGTTTATGGAAAGAAAGACAGAAAGAAAGAAAGGATGCGCTGTAAATTTCTATGTTTCAATGTAAAGAAAGAAAGGATAACTTGCAGTTATATAGCGTTTTTCACTGTTGTAATATAGGAAATATGATTAATAATGCTTCCCAGTATGTATCGAAGCAAAAAGTACTCATATTAAATTGAGAAGTAAGCATAGGTGGCTAATGAACTAGGCTATTGACTTATCTCATTATGAATTTTAAGTTGTAATTTAAGAATAAGTGTATTTTCCATTTAGTCCGGAATAACCTGCTGTGTGAGGAGCTGGAGAGTTACCTTATCCTTTGGGGTTGATCATTCCTGGGAACTTTGTCAAGATCACCCTCCTCATGCAACAAATTGAATTTTATCGAAGGGTTTCATCTTCTGAAACTAATTCTTGATTGCAACTGAACTTAAATGAGCTGCTTGCACCATTTCATGAAAGTACCTGCCATGGGTGTTCAAATTAGTAGGTCTCTGCTCAAGTGAAACTTCTGATATAATTGAATGTAAGACTTCATTCGAAAAAAAATGTTTTATTAATTCAGCATAGTTTAAGTCACAAAATTGGTATTTACGAATAATAATAGTAATAGATATCATGCCAATGATATTGCATTACTACTGCTTATTTGTTACAGTGAGGGAATTATCATGATCATAAGTGACACAGGTAAAGCTTGAATGTCCTTGAATGGGTGAAACAATAATTGGAATTCTCCATTTCCCAGTATAGCATTGTGCCCATTCATGATCACCACGGCTTGGGTTAAAATGGTTCTAAAGTACAGATCTTTTGGGAAATATTCTGCCACATGTAGAGCCCCTAATCAATAAGGTGATCTGTATTTATTACCATTTTTAAACACAATGGGAATGTTTTAGGAAAAAAAGTTGATTAGGATATTAAAGCCAATCCTTCCATACAGAAATAGGTAATCACAGGCCATTCTGTACATTAGATTTCCAATGTGTTTATGTTTCTCATGAAATGGTTGTATATTCTACAATTGCCATCCCTTTAAAGCAGCAACTCGAATATGAGAAGTCTGACGTATTCAGAGGTTGAGTCAAACCATGCATTTACAAAGGTTTTCAGTCAACTAGATACTTTCTTAATGAACACCTTATGCCCTGTCATTTTCATTTTAACTTATGTGAAGTATTACGTTCCAGGGATGTGAAAATATCAATAATGCTCAAAGATTTTTTTTTAAATCTTGATGCGTTGGAATTGGATAAGTACCTGAAGAAAAAAAAATTGCAGGGCTACAGGGAGAGTAGGGCTAGCAGAAGCGCTCTTGCAGAGAGCCAGCACGGGCTCGACAGGCCGAATGGCCTCCTTCTGTGCTGTAACCATTCTATGGTTCTATGATTCTATATATCCTGGTTAAGCTAGATATTTAAAGAGTGCGTGTCACTATCAATCCTCCCTTTACATATAGAAAGTGGAAAAAGAATTACAGCTTAATGTTAAACAAATTAGGTTCTCTGTCTACCTTTCTGGATACATTAAGGGATAGAAATTGCGTAGCGCCTCGTTTGGGGCGATAACTTTTCAGGGAGCACAAGAGTGTCGCCGGGCAAAAAAAGTTTGCTGCTGCCGGAAACTTCCGCTTTAGTGCTCCAAGATTAAAGTGGAGTGCTCAATCAAGCGCTACCACTTCCCTTAGAGCACTACAGGGAGTGAGAGGGCGGCATTTGCAGAGCGATGAGCAATGTTCAGTGCAGCGCTGCCGTCCGTACAGCTTCCTTCCCTCGTTGGGTTGATTGAATTTTCACGCTGTCTGTGTTGGGCCGCGGCACCTGTGCTATGTGCATAGCAGCCCCAAGAGAGTGCAGGGCTGTGCAATCGTGGGGGCAAAAGAAATCAGGAGGCACCAGAGTGGGGAGATGAATACATTTTGCTCTACCTGATCACCACAGCCTTTAATTAGCGCTCCCCAAGTGGCCAGCCGAGGTGACAACACCTCCTGCAGCTGCTGTTGTTGACACCCGGCGATGCTGCAGGGGGCAGGAGCGTATAATACATCTGGGGCGGTAACGGGAAACTGCGATGATGTCACGATCTACGGGGCGCAAGAGAGCGAGGTGGTCAGTGGTAACGCCAGCGCAAAACCACCGGGGAAGTTCGCAGGCGTCGGTGATTTCACCGCACCTAGTCGGTAACCCCTTAGCGCCCTGTTACCGCCCCCCCCGCAGGCACGAACGGGAGGCGCAAACCAGGCCAATTTCTCCCCCTAAATATTTTTGTTTTTAAAAATAGGCGCTGATGAGTTCATGAAGACAAACTCACTCGGGAGAGTTGCCGAATCTGATAGTGTGTGAGTGCTGGATTATCAAATGCACATGAAATTACACTATCACTGTTGGCACATAAATGTATACTGATGTCATCCAAACTGTTGGCTCAGTAGCATTTCTGAGCTATTAGCCACAATGAGATCATCAGCACACAACAGAAAATAAAAAAAAGATGCAGAAGTTAATCAAAACTGTATTTTAAAAAGAGGTTTGGATACCAAGACTTCCTCTATAAAAGAGATCCCGGTTCCATGAACTTCCTCCTTAAAAGGATCTTGAAGGCAAGAGTCCCTTGTTAACATTCTAGAATTCTTGCTGGACTAAAGGGATACATTTTCCATTATGGCAAGACTCTTTGATAAGAAACAGCCACTCATCTGCTCCATATCCATATTTCTTGTTATTTATGACTGTTCCACATATTGAGGTTGACGCACAGCTTTTTCTGAACCAGAAATTCCTGGATGAAACCCAATATATTTTGTGTAATGGAAAACGATGATCCTAAAAGTGATGTGAGGGTTTTCCTCACAGTAATGTATCACTCGAGTACAATGAAGCTATCAAAAAAAGGCAGTGCACCTGCCAAGACACCTATAGTCAATCTGTGGACAGGACAAACTTGCAGCTTTGACTGATTTTTACTATCTGAAAGTAGAAGCTGATTTATTTCGAAGTAATTGCACTTTAAAACAATGCCATTCTTTATAATGCGTAACCAACACCACCAAAAACAGATGAAGTGGTAGTTTATCTCCTTGCTGTTTGTGGGATCTTGCTGTGGCAGATTAGCTGCTGTGCTTATCGCAACAGTGACTGCGCTTCAAAATACTTCATCGGCTGCAAAGCGCTTTTACCAGGCGTAAGAATTTCACGGGCATTCGCTGGGCAGACGATGGGCAAATAGCCCAACTCTCCACCCGCGGAGGCCCTTTACCCGGGGATGTGTGCGACCTGCCAAGAGAATTCTCGCAAGTTCCGGGTTTTAGCTTGTGCGGAGTGCACGCCTAAACCTGGAACTTGCGCGCACCCTACGATCACCTGCGCCTATAGGGGCTGCAAATTATGGCTTGTTAATTTGTCTCAATTTCTAATACCTGTAGTTTACATGTAGGGAGTATATTTATCTGATTTATGTACTTTATTGGCTGTAAAGTGCTTTGGGATGTCCGATGGT
Source organism: Pristiophorus japonicus (assembly GCF_044704955.1). NCBI lineage: Eukaryota > Metazoa > Chordata > Chondrichthyes > Pristiophoridae > Pristiophorus > Pristiophorus japonicus. The sequence goes on from NC_091987.1 coordinate 199,020,184, forward strand.
CGTGAAAGGTGCTATATAAATGCAAGTTCTTTCTTTCTGTATATATGCTGAGAGAAACTTTGGTATTTTCAGTATCTCACACTGTTCTGAGGTGCTTAGCCTCTGCTGATGTCATTGGGCAGTTGTGTTTGTGCCTGATTTCGTTACTGCGAAACAGTTAACAAGTTATGAGTCTGGAGAAATTATTTGTTATGAAATGAAATGGATGTTACTCGGGTTTCTATAGAATTCAAAAAATGTTTCCACCACTGACTTTGACGTACAAATCCCAATTACTGAAATATTTTTTCTGTCCCTTGGTAATTGAAAGAACACCTCTACTTAAACTTTTATGACAAGGCATAAATGCAGTTGTAGATGAAGATTCGATCATAAAAATGAAAAAAACAGTACTCTGTATCCAAAAGTCATTTAACTGCCTTAAGATTATCCACTAGTTATCAGTTACTTGGCACTGTCGCTGCTGATTTACTACCGATACACTAACACACAGGAGTTCTGCTCTAGCGAGAGCAATAATCTTATCATGGTAAATTAAGCTGTCTGATGAAATGGAAGTAGAAGTCATGTACGTTTATCAGATTAATAACCATCCAATGAGCCATTTGATTTTTACCATAAGTCCAACAATGTACTTGCTTCAAACCTGTTACGTCACTAACTTTTTCCAGTTGCGACCTGAAACGTTGGCCCAGAAATTGCGGTCGGAAGCTTCCCACGGGCGGATGCCTCCGACCCGAAAAACTTCTACGAAAGTACCTGGGGGTCCCGGAGGAGCGTGGGATTCGGGTGAGGAGGCCTTCTCTTCCCGCCCTGCGAAGCACGCTCCCGTCCTCGCGGTTCCCATGCCGAAGGTGCAGTCACATGTGACTGCTCAGCCAATCAGGTACAGTATTCCACAGCATTCTCACTAATAGCAATGAGAATTCCGTATCTACAAGTTCTCATTGGTATTAATGAGAAAAAAGAAGAAACACACCATATTTTTCCGATTTTTAAAAAAGTTTTGTAATTAGGGTTAAAAATAAACTTACCTTAGTGGGCAGAGTTTTTAACAATAAGATGTGTTTTTGTAATTTAATTTAATTATATTTTTGTATGTTTTTGTATGCTTTTATCAGGCGCAAGAATTTTGAGGACATTTGCTGGGCAAGATATGAGTAAATACTGCAATCTTGCCCTTGCAAATGTCCTCGCTTCCGATATGTGTTGGATCTGTCAAGCCCCAGCATTGTGTGCTGAAACCCGGCTTTTGCGATGCCTTCCTGGGTCTGTACACACTCCGTACGGACTCGGGGAGGCCAGAATTTCCAGGCCGTTAACTCTGTTTCTCTCTCCACAGATGCTGTCTGACCTGCTGAGCATTTCCTGTTTTTATTTCAGATTGCCAGCATCCGCAGTATTTTGCTTTTGTATTCCCCAGTAGTGGCTCAGTAGGTATCTGGACTGCCTGCTGTGTGGCTGAGCCATACAGACCAATAAAGTCCCAGGTTCAGTCCCCAACCAAGCTGAGGTTAGCACTGAGGGCAGTGCAATTGGCTTCAGCACCTCTGGCCCAGGGAGGGGGAGAAAATCAGGTTCCCACTCCCAATTATTTTCCAGTGATTCCTGTTGGCTTTGTCAGCTGTGGCTCAATGAGTAGCGCACTCACCTCTGAGTCAGAAGGTTGTGGATTCAAGTCCCACTCCAAGGACTTAAGTGCATAAAACGAGGCTGACACGCTCAGTGCAGTGCTGAGGGAGTGCTGCACTGTTGGAGGTGCCATCTTTTGGATGACATGTTAAACTGAGGCCCCGTCTGCCCTCTCAGGTGGATGTAAAAGATCCCATGGTATTATTTCGAAAAGAGCAGGAGAGTTATCCCCAATGTCCTGGCCAATATTTATCCCTCAATCAACATCACTAAAACAGAATATCTGATCTTTATCACATTGCTGTTTGTGGGAGCGTGCTGTGCACAAATTGGCTGCCGTGTTTCCCACATTACAACAGTGACTGCACTCTAAAAAAGTACTTCATTGGCTGTAAAGTGCTCTGAGACGTTCGGTGGTTGTGAAATCCAAGTCTTTCTCTTTTTCTTTTTTTGGACAATGCAAGTGTGCGGGAAATGAGTGAGGACAGGATTGGGTTTGGTTGTGATGCTCCTCCTGTCGAAAAGCTGCTGGCACTTACTAATTAGATGTGTGCTGTTAGACTGGCCATGAGACTGAAGTATCAGTGGGCAGCTGAGACCCATGGAACTCATCCCAGCAAAAGTCGACAATGTCAAGAGGCGCAGAGAAAAATAAAAACTAATCTAAAACGGTAAAAAAAATCCTGCGAAATGGCGCCAAAGACCACATGATCGTGTTTTAGAGAGACAGGCGTGGAGCAGCTGGCAACAGAAATCTTAAAAATAACGCAGGATTGAATCTTTCAAACTTACACATTTGCACGTGCAAGAACTCTTGTGGTCAGAGTGGACGGAGGCCAAATAATGAATGTGGTCTCCAAAGCAGTGAGGAATAGTGGGATTGCCACATAGAACTTGCAATGTTAAAAGGGCTGCCAGCAAGAGAAACTCCCACAGTTAGCATAAGGGGAGAGGCCACTAAAATATTGCTCTCCACAGTGGAGAAGAACGGAAGGAACGACCTGTAGTGACTCTCCAGATTCTGCCATTTTCTCCATTTAAAGGTACATAGTCTCGCTAACATTATCAGCTGCAACTGCAATGTAAATTACATACCGTGAACAGAGCTGACATGTGAAAGACTTCAAATAGATTATAGAATGGAATCACAGAATCATAGAATGGTTACAGCGAAAGGGAGGCCATTCGGCCTGTCGAGCCCGTGCCGGCTCTCTGCAAGAGCACCTCAGCTAGTCCCACTCCCCCACCCTTTCTGTAGCCCTGCAAATTTTTTTTCCTTCAGATACTTATCAATTCCCTTTTGAAAGCCACGATTGAGTCTGCCTCCACCACCCTTTCTGGCAACGCATTCCAGATCCTAACCACTCGCTGCAGTTTTTCCTCGTGTTGCCTTTGGTTCTTCTGCCAATCACTTTAAATCTGTGCCCTCTGCTTCTTGACCCTTCCGCCAATGGGAACGTGTCATACACTTATGTTGTAACACTTAATACATTTTATCCCCAAAAATGTGATATTTTCTAGTCCACAATACTAGTCTGAATATTCATATGTTTTATAGTCACATTTCATTAATTATCCATATCAATGATTTGCAGTGCTCGATCGTACATTGGGCATGGATCAATGATCATTTGGTGAGATAAGAGTTACAACCTGACTGGCTTCAGCCAACTGGCTAACACCCTAACAAATATATATATTGATCTGGTAGCTAGCTGGGAATAGCTGGTCAAACATATATATATATATCGTCAGCTGCCATAACTAACCCAATCCCAGCTACCCTCCTCCATGATTCTGAGACATGTAGTTGGTCAAATCTCTCTGGAGAGTCAGAGAACTAAACTGCCAACATCGTTGAGTCAGCCTCAAGTACCACCAGCTCAATTGGCTGCGGACTCTGTAAAGGATCCACCATTCACCATCTACCCAAAGTTAGCCCCCAATTACTGCAAAATTGGCCACCACACCCAGGCAATGGATAGGCAAAACTCCTCCTCATTCTCTTTTCTATCTCCCTAAATACAAATGCTACCGTTTTCAATTTGTTTGGTTGAATAGCAAATTATTTGCCACTTATTTGTGCAGATATACTTTCATCACATAGCACACTTCTAAAATAATTCCAATGAATAATTTTTCAAGGAGCCAGTCTGTGAGATGATTCATGCTGCACAGTATTTTTATTTTCAAGTGAGATATGGCACCTGTAACATATGTTTTATGATAGTTCCTATCTCTTCACTATAGGTCAATTGTGCTGTGATGGATCCAGTGGCATAACAGATGATGAAGATGATGATTGGGTGCTGTGCTCTAAAAAGCCAAGATATGTCATTGGAATTTTGTGAGCATATACGCTGCTGTAGTGAAACTTTTTACCAAAGCAATTTTTGTTTTCTTTTAAAAACCTGTGGTAAATGCAGTCAGTTCAAGCTCTTCCAAGTGAGCCCAAGTGTATGTTTGTGAGGGTCAGAGCATGGGAATTAATGCGATGTCTTTAAATGAAAACCTGAGGGACATATTTCCATCAAAATTAATGGAGATGTGTTTGGTGTGCTTTTCACCCTCAGGCTCCTTCACCATGTCTTACTCTCCAAAAGAAAAGAAAAAAGAAAAGAAAAGAAAAAAAAAGGAGAAAGAAAAAGAGAGAGAAAGAAAGAAAGAAAGTTTTAATTGTTCCATTTTTAACCTGAAAATGAGAATTACAAAGTATTTACAGCACAGAAACAGGGCATTCGGCCCAATAGGTCCATGCCGGTGTTTATGCTCCACACGTGCCTTAAGAACATAAGAACTAGAAGCAGGAGTAGGCCATATGGCCCTTCGAGCCTGCTCCGCTATTTAATACGATCATGGCTGATCTGATCCTGGACTCAGTTCCACTTCCCCGCACGCTCCCCATAACCCCTTATCCCCTTTTCCTTCTCCCACCCTTCTTCATCTAACACCATCAACATAGCCTTCTATTCCTTTCTCCCTCATGTGCTTATCTAGCTTCACCTGAATGCATCTCCTTGTAATAGGGAGCTCCATATTGTAACCACTCTCTGGGTAAAGAAGTTCCTCTTGAATTCCCTATTGGATTTATTAGTGACTCTCTTATATTTATGGTCTCTACGTTTACCCTACCAAACCAATTCATAATCTTGAAGATCTCTATCAGGTCATTCCTCAGTCTTCTCTTTTCTAGATAAAAGAGCCCCAACCTGTTCAATTAAATTACTCTGATTGTTTACATGCATCAAACTGGGAGACCTACGATTGTGGGACTGCAATTCCCAGTAACCCTTGTGCACAAACTGATTCCAGGTCTCTTAGTATCTTTTACAAAATCATCAGCATCCATATGTAGCATTTGCGCATAAGCAGCATGCCTAAGCACTGAAACAGTAGTTCCTTGAAGCAGCCAGTAACTCCATTTCTGATTTTCAAATTTAAATGTGCTTTCATCAGTATTTCGGACAGCAGTTGGCCCAATCAAGATTGTCAAAGCTATGTAGGAAAGCTTAAAATTCACCACCCCCTCACAACAAACACTCTCTGTGACATTAACAGTAAACATCGTAGCTTCCAGTAAGAGATCTAATCTCATGAGGTTAACATGTACCCATAAATAGTTATTATCCACATGAGTCAATTAGTGGAATGAACAGATCAGGACTCTTGATTGGCCACAAGGCACATAATTGGTCACATGGAACAATATAATTCATGGGCTATTATTAACTAGAACACTCTGTAACTAAAGTAAATAATGGGCCACTTTTAATTGGGATGGTATTACGATATTACTCATAAATATGCTAAGCAACACTCCATAACATTCCTTGTTATCATCATCATAGGCAGTCCCTTGAATTCGAGGAGGACTTGCTTCCACTCTAAAAGTGAGTTCTCAGGTGACTGTACAGTCCAATGCGGGAATGACAGTCTCTGTCACAGGTGGGGCAGACAGTGGTTGATGGAAAGGGTGGGTGGGGAGCATGGTTTGCCGCACACTCCTTCGCTTGGTTTCTGCGTGCTCTCGGCGACAAGACTCGAGGTGCTCAACGCCCTCCCGAATGCTGTTCCCCCATTTTAGGCAGTCTTGGGCCAGAGATTCCCAGGTGCCGGTGGGGATGTTGCACTTTTTCAAGGAGGCTTTGACGGTGTCCTTGAAATGTTTTCTCTGCCCACCTGGAGATCGCTTGCCACGTAGGAGTTCTGAGTAGAGCGCTTGCTTCGGGAGTCTCGTGTTGGACATGCGGACGATGTGGCCCGCCCAACGAAGCTGGTCGAGCGTGGTCAGTGCTTCGATGCTGGGGATGTTGGCCTGAGCGAGATCAGTGGACACCACTTAGTACAGAGCAGTTTTTAATAAATTCCCATTTATCGTGCACAAAGCTTAAAATCTCGATTTCAAATAAAATAACGCACAACTGAATGTACAATTGTCATGCATTTAAGTCTAGAACTTTCAGCCGTCGATATTCCTTTCTCCATTATTTTAGAGCAGGCATTAATCTTTTATTTTAAACAAGTGAATTCCCTCATGAAGGACTGTTATATGAACACATTAAACAATTTTCTGCTAATATTACCAACAAAAACATTTAAGCTATTCGTGAAGAGGATACCTATTTATGGGCTCGGATTTTACGATAAAAATAGGTGAGGTTATCAGCGCCCATTGTTATTAAGGAGTAAATCGGACAGCAACGTCCAGTGCACTAAAACGTGGAAATCCGGAAGTTGCAGTCCGAGTTGCTCTGATCCTTCTGAAGCTTCGCCATACCAGTACCTCACTGAGAGACTCGGCATTGAATGGCATGAAGTTGTAGTACTTACCCACTGGATACCCACTAAACATGTCAGAAAAAGATGGAGCTTGTCCATTCCACTGTAAGTACATTTTTAATGATGTGATAAGTCATAATTACTGCCAAACAAGCTCTCTGGCCCTGAAAATTAAGCTTTAGAAGTGCAGAGTTTTATTGCTTCAGATATTAATAATTGTTGGAGATTTAAAAAAATTTAAAGGTTTTGTTTTTACTTTTTCTTTCTGTTGCTTTTATCTCTCTCTCTTAACCTCTTCATTCTTTCCCTTTCTTTATTTTGCTTTCTGTACATGAATTGGCATTGAATTAAATATTCAAACTGATACTTCCTGGTTCAGATTCGACATGCCTCAGTAAGGATTCTTCAGTCTGATTGGTTATGGAGATACACAGTTGCGTGCCCTGGTCACATTGGTCCAAGATCCCCTGTAGAGGGCGCTGTGCTGAAATGGAATTCCAATCACCGCACGTTCCAGTGCAAAACCCCATAGAAAATCTGCGGGCAAGTGTAAGTGTAATGAACGGCTGGCATCGTTGTTTGCTGCTGACCACAAAATCCAGGTGTTGTGTATAGAAGAACTCCACAAGGCTCAGTACTGTGAGCTAAACTTAGTGTGACCTTAGACTTCTTTATTACAACTCCAGAGTGCCTAAACAACATGGCAGCCAATCTTTTATACTGGTCCTGCACGTGTGTGCAGGTGACCATTCGGACTCCAACAGTCGTGCCCTCTGATAGCAAGTATTACATAGTTACATACATAACATCACTCCAACCCCCCCAAAGTATTCAAACATGTAATTTACAAGTTGAGACGATCCGGAGCCCTTCGCTCCCTGGTTGATCATCTAAGTTAAACCCTGGCATGTGTGAGTTGGCCGGACCATTGCTGCACTGCAACGCGGCTGGTCTGACCGGACTGTCAGGAACGGTGGGTTCATCCTCATGATTGACAGTGAGGTCGATTGCTGGTTGGGTGTGTGTTGGTGGATCGTCGATGGTGATGTCCTCTTCAAGTCATTCCTGGTTGTCAGTAAATCGCAATTTCGTCTGATCTAAATGCTTTCTGCACGTTCGGCCATTTAATAGTTTGATTATAAACACCCTAGTCCCTTCCTTGGCCAAAACAGTGCCAGCAACCCACTTGGGACCATGACCATAATTCAGGACAAACACAGGGTCATTAACATCAATGTCACATGAAACAGCCAGGCGATCTTGGTACATGTTCTGCCAGTATCGCCGGGTTTCCACGTGATCATTAAGATCTGGGTGGATTAGGGAGAGCCTGATTTTGAGGGCTCGCTTCATTAACAATTCTGCCGGGGTAACCCCGGTGAGCGAGTGGGGTCACGTCCGGTAACTGAGCAGAATGCGAGACAAGCGAATCTGCTGGGAGCTGTCCGTCACGCGTTTCATGTTCTGCTTGATTGTTTGGACTGCCCGCTCCACTTGACCGTTAGACGCGGGCTTATACGGAGCAGACCTGACATGCTTGATGCCATTGTGGGTCATAAACTCGTTGAATTCCGAGCTGGTGAAACACGGTCCATTGTTGCTGACAAGGACGTCGGGCAAGCCATGGGTGGCGAACATGGCCCAGTGGCTTTCAATGGTGGCTGTGGACGTGCTGGATGACATGATTACGCATTCAATCAATTTGGAGTAAGTGTCCACAACTACTAAAAACATTTTTCCTAGAAAGGGGCCGGCAAAATCTATGTGGATCCTGGACCACGGTTTGGAGGGCCATGACCACAAACTCAGTGGAGCCTCCATTGGTGCATTGCTCAGTTGCAAGCAAGTGTTGCACTGATGCATGCATGACTCCAAGTCCGAGTCAATGCCGGGCCATCAAACATGCGATCTGGCAATTGCCTTCATCATGATATTGCCTGGGTGGGTACTGTGTAGGTCGAGTGTAAATGTTTCCCTGCCTTCTTTTGGCAAAACTACGCAATTACCCAATAAGAGACAATCCGACTGGATGGACATTTCATCTTTGCGTCGGTGAAACGGCTTAATTTCATCTTGCATTTCCCCAGGAACGGGCGACCAGTTCCCATTTAGGACGCAACTCTTTACTAATGATAGCATAGGATCCTGGCTGGTCCAGGTCCTGATCTGGTGAGCTGTGACGGGTGACCCCTTGCTCTCAAAAGCATCCATGACCAGTAGCAAGTCTGCGGGCTGCGCCATTTCAACTACAGTGGTGAGTAATGGTAGCCGGCTGAGAGCATCAGCACAGTTTTCAGTGCCTGGTCTGTGGCGGATAACATAGTCATAAGCAGATAATGTTAGTGCCCATCTTTGGATGCGGGACAAAGCATTGGTATTTATACCTTTGCTCTCTGAAAACAGCAAAATGAACGGCTTGTGGTCAGTTTCAAGCTCAAACTGAAGTCCAAATATGTATTGATACATTTTCTTAACCCCATATACACATGCTAATGCCTCTTTCTCAACCATACCAAAGGCTCTCTCAGCCTTAGACAGACTTCTAGACGCGTATGCAACCAATTGGAGGTTTTCCGATACATTGGCTTGCTGTAACACACAGCCGACCCCGTACGATGAGGCGTCACAAGCTAGCACTAAACATTTACATGGGTCATAGTGTACAAGTAACTTATTTGAACATCGCAGGTTCCTGGCCTTCTCAAAGGCTGTGTCTTGAGATTTGCCCCAAACCCAGTTGTCAGCCTTACTTAGCAACACGTGCAAAGGCTGTAACAATGTGCTCAACCCGGGTAGAAAGTTACCGAAATAGTTGAGGAGTCCCAGGAACGAACGCAGCTCCGTCACATTCTGTGGTCTGGGTACATTCTTGATGGCCTCTGCCTTTGAGTCCGTGGGCCTGATGCCATCTGCTGCAATCTTTCTCCACAAAAATTCGACTTCTGGCACCAGGAAAACACACTTGGAGCGTTTCAGCCTGAGTCCCACTCTGTCTAGGTGACTTAGTACCTCTTCCAGATTGTGTAGATGTTCAATGGTGTCACGACCAGTGATCAGGATGTCGTCTTGAAACACAACGGTGCGCAGAACAGATTTCAGCAAACTCTCAATGTTTCTCTGGAAAATGGTTGCAGCCAAGCAAATCCCGAAAGGGCACCTGCGGTATATAAACAGCTCTTTGTGTGTGTTGATGCACGTCAGTCTTTTCGAAGATTCAGCCAGCTCCTGTGTCATGTAGGCGGAGGTTAGGTCCAACTTGGTGAACAACTCCTCCCGCTAACGTTGCGAACAGGACATCCACCTTGGACAGCAGGTACTGGTCCTGTAGTGAGACTCGGTTAATCGTTACCTTATAGTCTCCGCAGATTCTGACCGTGCCATCGCTTTTCAACACCGGAGCAATTGGACTGGCCCACTCGTTGAACTCGACTGGCAATATGATTCCTTCGCATTGGAGTCTGTCCAGTTCGAACTCGACTTTCTCCCTCATCATGTATGGAACCGCCCGAGCCTTGTGATGGACGGGCCGTGCATTGGGGCCGAGATGGATCTGTACCTTGGTGCCTGTGAAGTTGCCAATACTTGGTTCGAATAGCGAGGGAAACTTGCTCAGCACTTGAGCACACGAGGCATCATCCACTGAAGATAGTGCTTTGATGTTGTTCCAATTCCATCTAATCTTTTCTAGCCAGCTTCTGCTGAACAGCGTTGGGCCATTGCCTGGAACAATCCACAATGATAGGTCATGCACAGCTCCATCATGCAATACCTTCACTGCTGCTCTTCCAATGACTGGTATGAGCTCTTTGGTGTAGGTACGCAGCTTTACATTAATCGGGTTCAGTTTGGGCCTTAGTGCTTTATTGCCCCACAGTTTCTCGAAAGCCTTCTGGATCATTATTGACTGACTCGCACCCATGTCCAACTCCATGGATAATGGAACTCCATTTAATTTGACTTTCAGCATTATAGGGGGGCTCTTGGTTGTGAAGGTATGTACCCCATACACTTCTTCCTCGGGTTGAGTTGCCTGTCCTGCGTGATCCGCGCCGGATCGATCATCCTCTGCCACGTGGTGTGTTGCAGCACGTTTGCACATTCGCTGGAGGTGCCCCATCGTTGCGCAGCCTTTGCACACGTAGTGCTTGAATCGACATTGATGGGCCCGATGATTACCTCCGCAGCGCCAACACGGTGCTAATGGATTCACATTCACCCTCGATGAGTCATCACAGGTCTTGCAGCTGCAAACATAAAGGCCCTGCCATATGCAGTTCAGCCTGCTAGCAACGTCATTTTATGCATCGTACTTGCCGTTGAGCTTCGATGTTGAGAAGATCTGTTTGGTATTATCGTCCGTGGCCATTCATGCCTGGGCGATCGCGATGGCCCTGTTCAGGTTTAGGGTTTCAGCAGCCAGCAGCTTTCGAAGAATGATCTCGTGGCTGATGCCCAGCACGAGAAAGTCCCGCAATTTGCCCCAACGCATCTCCAAAACCGCAAGGTCCCGCGAGGCGTCTCAGGTCAGTGACATAATCCACCACGTCCTGGCCCCTGGAGTGATGGTGTGTGTAAAAACGATATCTGGCCATGAGGATACTCTCCTTCGGCTTGAGGTGGTCCTGAACCAGAGTGCACAACTCTGTATATTCCTTCTCTGTTGGTTTTGTCGGTGCGAGCAGATTCTTGATGAGGCCGTATATTTTAGGCCCACAAACAGTGAGGACAATCGCTTAGTGTCGCCTTCCAGCTCGTTGGCCACGAAGTACTGGTCGAGACGCTCGACGAAGGCTTCCCAATCATCACCCTCTACGAATCTCTCTAATATTCCAATGGCAGCCATGGTTGCGTGAAGGTTCGTATTCTGTTACTTGTCGCCAATTGTTGCGTATAGAAGAACTCCACGGGGCTGAGTACTGTGAGCTAAACTTAGTGTGACCTTAATCTTCTTTGTTACAACTCCAGAGTGTCTAAACAACATGGCAGCCAGCCTTTTATACTGGCCCTGCAAGTGTGTGCAGGTGAGCATTAGGACTCCAACAGTCGTGCCCTCTGGTGGCAAGTATTACATAGTTACATACATAACACCAGGCCCATGGTGATCCACGTTGTCCTATTAGTGTGCCACTCTGGCAGTTTACAACCTGTGCTGCAATTCTTAGGAGAATTGTTATTCTTCATAATAAACCACCTGGTAAATGAATAGGTTCCTGACAAAGTCTCCTGTCAATCAGTGTCCAACCTGGCGAATAGAAATGTGCTTAACAAAGCTTCCCATCAATGTTTCTTACCCACTTCAGTGAACTGATCTTCTGCCCACTACAGCCGTTCCCATCAAGTGTGTGCCACTGCGGGCTGGAGAGTGAATTCAAGCGACAGTAGGCGGCAGCCAGGGAGCCATGGGATTGGTCAGCAGCAGTCAGGCAAGTGCTGAGGAGAGTGCTCTGGATGCGATCATAGAATCATAGAAATTTACAGCGTGGAAGGAGGTAATTTCAGCCCATCGTGTTTACGCCGGCCGACAAAGAGCTATCCAGCCTAATCCCGCTTTCCAGCTCTTGGTCCGTAGCCTTGTAGGTTACACTTCAAGTGCAAATCCGGTACTTCTTAATTGTGGTGAGGGTTTCTGCCTCTACCACCCTTTCAGGCAGTGAGTTCCAGACCCCCACCACCCTCTGGGTGAAGACATTCCCCCTCAAATCCCCTCTTAACCTCCTACCAATTACTTTAAATCTATGCCCCCTGGTTGTTGACCCCTCTGCTAAGGGAAATAGATCCTTCCTATCCACTCTAGCTAGGCCCCTCATAATTCTATACACCTCAGTAAGGCCAAAGCCTTCCGTGTGAGGCCTGGAGGAGGAGCACTGCTCCTGGCCCACAAGGAAACCTAAAATAAAACTTTAAAACTTACCTGCTGGGCCTGTTTGGGCCCCCAATCGGACTGCTGGAAGGTCTGACCTGATGCAGAAGCTGTCACTGCTGCCCAGCTCAGGCCTCCAGCTATAATGGCAGAGCGGGTCCTGATGGCATGATCAGACCTCATCTGCATATTTAAAGAAAGAACGCACTGCCTTCCTGCGGGCGCCCCACTTGCCTGCTCAAAAGAGCAGGTTACGATCAGGACATGACGGGAAAACATGCGGGATTAGAAGTGACTGGCTTCATTTTAACTGCCTCCGCCTGGCAGAAGGTGAGCTGGGAGGGGGGATGGTAAAATCAGTGCAGAAAAGAGGTCTTTGAGAAAAATAAATATAGCTGATACAGTGTGCACTTCAAATAGGTCGACAAATGCTAAATGCACACTTGAAGCCATCTACATCAGTGATGAGACTAGAATTTTTCTGAGCTGCATCAGATGGAATGCTCATCTTCAAAGACGATAGGCTAGTTGGAAGATATTGAGGAAGTGCATTTCTGGTGCTGGTGTTGCCGATACAAGGGACACCAACAAAATGAAGTTGCTAATCTTTGACATGGGTAAGACATCCTGTTGTCTGCAAGGAGCTGACCTGAATCTAATCAAGTACAATGCTGATTAAATCTCAGTGCACTGAAGGAATTCAATGATCAGTATAAGTGCAGGTGTTGAAAAACTACAATCATTCTGAAGAGCTGCACAGCAAATCCTTGGCAAACTTATCTCACAATGTCAGCAACTTCATTTTTCTTTTTCAGATGCTCTTTTCAAAAGTTTCTGGTCTTATTATTCTAGGGCCAGCTCCGTAAGAAAGACTTACATTTATATCGCGATTTTCACAACCACCAGACCTCTCAAAGCATTTTACAGCCAATGAAGTACTTTTGGAGTGGAGTCACTGTTGTAATGTGAGAAACGCAGCAGCCAATGTGTGCACAGCAAGCTCCCACAAACAGCAATGTGATAATGATCAGTTGATCTGTTTTTGTTATGTTGATTGAGGGATAAATATTGGCCAGGGCACCAGGAAAACCCAGCTTTTCTTCAAAATAGTGCCATGGGATCTTTTGCGTCCAACTGAGAGGGCAGACTGGGCCTCAGTTTAATGTCTCATCCAAAAGAGGGCACCTCCAACAGTGCAGCACTGGAAACAGTCACTTAGTACTGTACTCAAATATCAGCCTAGATTTTTTTGCTTAAGTCCTTGGAGTGAGACTTGAACCCACAGCCTTCTGACTTAAAGGCAAGTGTGCTACCCACTGAGCCACAGCTGACATCTGTATTGAAAGAGTGTTTGTGCCATAAATTCTGATTTCCCCCCCCCTAACCCCCTCCCAATTTGCTAATTGGTATAACAGCTACCAAATCTGTAGATGAATGCATCAGTTGCTTCAGCAAGTGAAACCTGGTCTACATTTAACACCGGCCAATTTGAAAAGTGCTTGATAGCGTATCAGGAGACTACAATGCTGATTTTCCTAATTCGCACTTCAGAGGGGGAACCCCGCCCGCTACTGTCAAAATCTCACTTCATAATAAGTGAAGATGAGGTGCCTTCTGTCAGGGAGAAACTATCCCTGCCCAGCTTATCTCCACCTCCTCCCAAACTGTCGTACACCTCAGTTGCACAGTATTCCATCTATTCCTCTGGAGGAATATAGCTGAAACCCACCTGTTAAGAGCAAAGACATTGAAATGAAGGTTGAGCCTGGAATTTGAATTTGTGAGTTTAATGGTCTACTAGTGCAGTTAGTAGGCAAGAGATAAGGGAACATTCCTCATTAAAATCCAAATCTGTCCCTCTGTAGACAGAAGAAATAAAAGGAAATGGCCTACATTCCTTAAATGTTTGGACGTGAGCCCTTCTCCCGATGGTTCAGTAAGTTTATTCAGTGCACAGCTGGGCCATACAGTCCAGGAAGGTTCCAGAATCAATCCACAGCTGAGTTTGCTGATCACAGCTAGGGCCGTAGCATTTGAACTACTAATCTGCGTTGGTGTTTTTAAGTTCCGTGGTAAAATTTGCCCAGGGCTCCCATTTCGGATTGCGATCCAGTGACCCCTGCTGGATTCCTGAAATTCCTGCTGGGATTGGGCTGGGTGAATAAAGAATCGGACTCGGCTGTGAGCAACCTGCCGACACTCACTGTCAATACTCACGCTTGAATAATAGCTGCTGGTATATGCGAAGCCGCACTCCAGAACTCCAGAAAGCAATTAATGCCTTCAGGAGAGGAGAGGGAAAAGTTGGTGAGGAAAATAAAAATGAGATCTGCGCAGGGGTTCGTGATCAGTGGAGATGAGAGTTCTGGTCTCTGGATACTATGTTGACACCGAAGGGTGAACTTGCTTCCAATGGGAGTGGAGTGGTCCTCCTCACCATAACCCCGGTCGGTGGACAGGAGATCAGAGCTATGCCCTCTGAATACTGGGTTGACATCCAGTGGGGCGCTCGTGACCAATGGGAGTGGTGTGACGACCCTCCTACCCTGGCTCCCACCCATCACATCTGGCCAGTTCTCCCGGCAAGGAGGTGTGAGCCAGGCTGACGACCTGACTACATCAAAAGGGAATTGGCAACTGGAGCAACCCAGAACAAGACATGCTGGATGTAAAAAAAACAATGGAAGAATGGTTTGCCTCGTGGGCCATTAGGTATGCAAGAGAGAAGAAGAAATGGTTTGTACATACATACTCTTAGTTTAGTTTTTAATAAGCATTGTAACAAGATCCACATTTTAATTGAACTCTTGAGGATTAAATATTTCTGTCAGGGAACAGTTCCAAACTATATATATCAAAACTTATTGTGCCAGAATCCACTGTATCCACTCCAATCCAAGCTCATTTTGAATGGATATATTTTTACGTTTACACGATTCCTTGCCACCATCACTGTTGCTCAGCCCCTGCCCACCCACTCCCACTTTCTTTTAGTTCATTCATGGGATGTGGGCACTGCTGGCAAGCCTGGCAATTATTGCCCATCCCTAATTACCTTTCACAACCACTGGACGTCTCAAAGAGTTTTACAGCCAATGAAGTACTGTTGTAATGTAGGAACAGTGACTACATATCAAAAAAAGTACTTCATTGGCTGAAATTAGTGAACCAGATGGGTTTTTACGACAATCCGGTAGTTTCATGGTCATCATTAATTATATTAGCTTTTTATTCCAGATTTATTTAATTGAATTTAAATTCTCCAGCTGTCGTGGTGGGATTTAAAATCACATCTCTAAGTCATTAATCCAGGGCGAGTAACATAACCACTATTAATGACTCAGAGATGTGAGTTTAAATCCCACCACGGCAGCTGGAGAATTTAAATTCAATTAAATAAATCGAGTAACATAAACGACAGCAAAGAATGACGAAGAAAGCAATAAAGAAAGGAAAGATAGATTACGAAAGTAAACTTGCGCAAAACATAAAAACAGATAGTAAAAGCTTTTACAGATATATAAAACGGAAAAGAGTGACTAAAGTAAATGTTGGTCCCTTAGAAGATGAGAAGGGGGATTTAATAATGGGAAATGTGGAAATGGCTGAGACCTTAAACAATTATTTTGCTTCGGTCTTCACAGTGGAAGACACAAAAACCATGCCAAAAATTGCTGGTCACAGGAATGTGGGAAGGGAGGACCTTGAGACAATCACTATCACTAGGGAGGTAGTGCTGGACAGGCTAATGGGACTCAAGGTAGACAAGTCCCCTGGTCCTGATTAAATGCATCCCAGGGTATTAAAAGAGATGGCGGAAGTTATAGCAGTGCATTCGTTATAATCTACAAAATTCTCTGGACTCTGGGGAGGTACCAGCGGATTTGAAAGCAGCTAATGTAACGGCCCTGTTTAAAAAAGGGGGCAGACAAAAGGCAGATAACTATAGGCCGGTTAGTTTAACATCTGTAGTGGGGAAAATGCTTGAAGCTATCATTAAGGAAGAAATAGCGGGACATCTAGATAGGAATAGTGTAATCAAGCAGACGCAACATGGATTCATGAAGGGGAAATCACGTGTAACTAATTTACTGAAATTCTTTGAGGATATAACGAGCATGGTGGATAGAGGTGTACCGATGGATGTGGTGTATTTAGATTTCCAAAAGGCATTTGATAAGGTGCCACACAAAAGGTTACTGCAGAAGATAAAGATACACGGAGTCAGAGGAAATGTATTAGCATGGATAGAGAATTGGCTGACTAACAGAAAGCAGAGAGTCGGGATAAATGGGTCCTTTTCGGTTTGGAAATCGGTGGTTAGTGGTGTGCGGGAGGGATCGGTGCTGGGACCACAGCTGTTTACAATATACATAGATGACCTGGAAGAGGGGACAGAGTGTAGTGTAACAAAATTTGCAGATGACACAAAGATTAGTGGGAAAGCGGGTTGTGTAGAGGACATAGAGAGGCTGCAGAGAGATTTAGATAGGTTAAGCGAATGGGCTAAGGTTTGGCAGATGGAATACAATGTCGGAAAATGTGAGGTCATCCACCTTGGGAAAAAAAACAGTAAAAGGGAATATTATTTGAATGGGGAGAAATTATAACATGCTGCGGTGCAGAGGGACCTGGGGGTCCTTGTGCATGAATCCCAAAAAGTTAGTTTGCAGGTGCAGCAGGTAATCAGGAAGGCAAATGGAATGTTGGCCTTCATTGCGAGAGGGATGGAGTACAAAAGCAAGGAGGTCCTGCTGCAACTGTACAGGGTATTGGTGAGGCCGCACCTGGAGTACTGCGTGCAGTTTTTGTCACCTTACTTAAGGAAGGATATACTAGCTTTGGATGGGGTACAGAGACGATTCACTAGGCTGATTTTGGAGATGAGGGGGTTACCTTATGATGATAGATTGAGTAGACTGGGTCTTTACTCGTTGGAGTTCAGAAGAATGAGGGGTGATCTTAGAGAAACATTTAAAATAATGAAAGGGATAGACAGGATAGAGGCAGAGAGGTTGTTTACACTGGTCGAGGAGACTAGAACTAGGGGGCACAGCCTCAAAATACGGGGGAGCCAATTTAAAACCGAGTTGAGAAGGAATTTCTTCTCCCAGAGGGTTGTGAATCTGTGGAATTCTCTGCCCAAGGAAGCAGCTGAGGCTAGCTCATTGAATGTATTCAAATCACAGATAGATAGATTTTTAACCAATAAGGGAATTAAGGGTTATGGGGAGCAGGAGGGTAAGTGGAGCTGAGTCCACGGCCAGATCAGCCATGATCTTGTTGAATGGCGGAGCAGGCTCGAGGGGCTAGATGGCCTACGCCTGTTCCTAATTCTTATGTTCTTATGTTCTTATTAATGTTGGGGAAGTCCAGAACCAGGGTCACAGTCTAAGGATAAGAGTTAAGCCATTTAGGACCGAGATGAGGAGAGATTTCTTCACCCAGAGAGTGGTGAACCTGTGGAATTCTCTGCCACAGAAAGTTGTTGAGGCCAATTCACTAAATATATTCAAAAAGGAGTTAGATTTGGTCCTTACTACTAAGGGGATCAAGGGGTATGGCGAGAAAGCAGGAATAGGGTATTGAAGTTGCATGTTCAGCCATGAACTCATTGAATAGCGGTGCAGGCTCAAAGGGCCGAATAGCCGACTCCTGCACCTATTTTCTATGTTTCTATGTTTCTATGCTACCATACCAAGGTGACAGGCCTGGTCTGTACTAACCGCTGTCCCACCACCTGCTCCAACTTGACTCCATGGTCCTTGCCCAGCCCAGTCACAACCCGGGCCATTCACTTCCTTCTTCACCAGGCTGGATTCCCAGCCTCAACCTCCACGCTGGCTCCAACCCATACCGTTCACACTAAGTTCGGAATTGACAATTTGTTTTTAAAGTGCTTACTGTACTGTCTATTTATAGTGCCATTAGCAGTTTTAAAACAAATGGGCAAACAGTGCAGGGAACCAGCTTTAGTTAGGGTGCTATTGGGAGAATGGGGGACAGGGAGATGCAGGGGGTGAGTGGGCAGGCGGGCAGAGGTTTCACAGTCCCTGCTGCCCTCACTCAACTTTGCCCATTTGCTTCGGGTCCAACTTAGTGCTGGTCTCGTTCCCTCACCCGGCCTCACACTGACAGCATTCTCCCTCCTCCCCCAACCTGCATTGTTGCCACCCACTGTCCTTCAGCCCAGCTCGCCTGCCCCCATCTCTCATTCTCACTCCTACTTATTGCCAAGACTTGGCCCTGGCACCAGGCTTTGTCTAGGCTGCTCTCTTTTCCAGTTCAATCACATCCTGTTCCGGTGCCTCTCTCCCTTCATCGGGCTTGCAGTTTGGTGATGCCCTCGATCCCAGCTCCAAGCCATACCCTTCTCTGTCTGCCAGATCCCAGTACGAAATAAAGAACTGTTAAGTCTTATGCTATTGCAACACACCCACCCACTCTCCTCCACCCAATGTCAGCCATGCCTCAGTGGCTAGCACTCTCACCTCTGAGTAGAAAGTCATGGGTTCATGTCCCACTCCAGGGACTTGAGCACAAAAAAATCTAGGCTGACACTCCAGTGCAGTGCTGAGGGAGTCACCGCACTATCGGAGGTGCCGTCTTTCAGATGAGACATTAAACTGAGGTCCTGTCTGCTCTCTCAAGTGGATGAAAAAGATCCATGGCAGTATTTCGTAGAAGAGTAGGAGAGTTATCCCCAGTATCCTGGCCAAAATTTATCCCTTAATCAACATAACAAAACAACAGATTATCTGGTCATTATCACATTGCTGTTTGTGGGAGCTTGCTTATGCACAAATTGGCTGCCGCGTTTCCCACATTACAACAGTGACTACACTCCAAAAGTACTTCATTGGCTGTAAAGCGCATTGAGAGGTCCGGTGGTTGTGAAAGGCGCTATATAAATGCAAGTCTTTCTTTCTTTCAATATTTAAAGAAAACAATAAAAAAGTAGAAGATGACAGAAATAAAATCCAGAAGGAAAAAGAAATAGGGAGAAAAAATCCATGGACAAGCGAAGGAAAAATCACAAGCTAAACAGGAGACACACAGGGAGAATGAGCAACCAAATGAAGACAGATAAGAAACAGAGAGGCTCTTGGCATTGATATACCTTGAGCAACGCTGAGATTCACTGGTCTATCATAACGTCACAAAAAGCCTGGAGACAATCTAGTTCAAGTATGAATATTTATATCCACGTTTACAGTATTAGCAAGATTCATATTTCATAATTTTGTGTGTAGAAATGCAATTAAAAGAGTATTCAAGCTATATATAAAATCAAAAAATGCTGGAATTACTCGGCATGTCAGGCAGCAGAGAGAAACAGAGTTAAGGTTTCAGGTTGATGACCTAACTTTTTTCAGTTCTGACGAAAGGCCATCGACCTGAAAGGTTAACTCTGTTTCTCTCTCCACAGACGCTGCCTGACCCGCTGATTATTTTCAGCAATTTCTGTTTTTACTTCAGATTTCCAGCATCCGCAGTACTTTGCTTTGGTATTCAAACTACAGGTTGTGTTAATGTGTATTTTTCCTGACAAGGAAGATTATATTGCATAGCGGCTACAGTATCTATCTCATTTACTAAAATCGATGCTGAAAACGGCATTGAAATGGTGATTGTATTTTCCTAAAATGCTGACACATAGGTATTGACAGCTCTCATTAAAAGCTATTTAGTAGAAAGGCTAATGACACAGGCTTGTGTAAAATGGATTAAGTTGTTTCAGGAGATACTTAGCATGTCACACTGATTGGATTGAGAACAATTCACCAGACTGTAAATATTGCAGTTCATTTTTTGGAGTGAATCCAGGTGATTGATTGCTGATGAGGATTCAGAATGTGCAGAATTATCACTCCTTTCCATCTTATCTTTAGTTTCCTATTGCATTTATAAAATTCATTTTAAGTCCAAGCTGGGTAGGAACCATATTTCAACTAACACAATCAATAATGAAAATTTACCACATCTACCTTCAAAGCAGTGTTAATTAATTGATGGGTGTATGAACGGAAAGAAAGACTTGCATTTATATAGCGCCTTTCATTACTTCAGGAGGTCCCAAAGCACTTTACAGCCAATGAAGTACTGTTGTAATATTGGGAACTCTGCAGCCAATTTGTGGGCAGCAAGCTCCCACAAACAGCAAAGTGATAATGACAAGATAATCTATATTTTTTAGTGATGTTGATTGAGGAATAAATATGGGCCAGGACACCAGAGATAACTCCCAGGCTCTTCAAAATATTACCATGGGATCTTTGACATCCACCTGAGAGAGCAGACAGGGCCTCAGTTTAACAGCTCATCTGAAAGATGGCACCTCCAACATTGCAGCACTCCCATAGTACTGCCTTGGAGCATCAGCCTAGACGTCTTTTGCTCAAGGCTCTGGAGTGGGACTTAAACTCACAATCTTCTGACTCCAAGCTGAAGGTGCTATCAACTGAGCCACAACTGACATCCAAGCCACTTCAGTTGCCACAAACAAGAGAAGCAGTCCATTCCAGGTTATGCAACAACAGTCCTGGGTCCTAATCCAGACCGCCAAAGGCTTTGATGGTTAATATGCGCAAAATGTTGCTTGCTTTAACTTCAGACTCTCTAATTAGTTGCACATTCTGTTTGTTTTATATATGGCTTGAGCACTAAGAAACATCATGAATCATTCCTAAATATATATTTCCAACAGTGAAACGTTATATTGTATTGTGTTTAAGGAAAAATGCTAGCTTGACATTACTGAAACGTGGAACAATTACGAACCTCAGACAGCTTTAGTCAAAGACTCTTTCTTTGCACTCTTGCCTTTCTCGTTTGAAAAGAGATGCCTGCACTAATTGGCTGCCAAAATGAGGTATGCTCATCTCTATCAGCAGCACTGAGTGGGCAGGTACCAGCAGGTGTTTCCCCATTCTTGGCCAGCAGTGGGGTGGGGCCTTGGGTGTTTGGATCGTAGGTGGCCTTGACTGTGATGAAGAATCCTCGCACATCATGGCTGTCGACAAGCTGTTGTATCTCCTGTGCTTTCTCCATCCACCAACTATTCTTTAGGTCCCAGGTTTTTTGTTGGACCTCAGCCTTAAGCTGTCTGTAATGCTGCCTTACTGCTCCCACGTTGGGTTGTTGTTTAAGGCTCAGAAATGCCCTTCGCTTGCACTCTATTAACTCTTAACAGGTGGAAAGAGAAGACTTTGCGTGCAGCTTGACTTGCCCTGAAGACCCTCTGGTGGTCCTCCTCCTTTTCTTAGAAGCAGCTCATATAGGGAGGTAGCCATTGCAAAATGTCACGCAAGTAATAGGCTCATGCGAACTTAACTGCAAGCAGATGAAACATAGGAGAAACTAGCCGTAAATGACCTTAACATTGTTGAATGCATCTTCTTACTGGCAAGTTAAGCTTACGTCCACATATCGATCAGCGCTTTGCAACACTGGATACCTATTTATATGGCCATGATTTGCAAGTGGTGTAGATCTGGCATAAATGCTGATTAAAAACTATGGGAGCTGCTATTACATCACTCCTGCAACATTTGCAAATTATAATGAGCCCTTACCTGATTCAGACCAAAGCTTTCTACCTGCCCCCATGTTGTGTGAAGATGGGGTGCAGACCTGGCATCATGGGTGTCCATTCCTTCACTTGTGCCATAACAGAACACTGAGGCCTACAGTTTGGAGCATGTGGCAATCACTTTTCAGGCAAAAATCGGGAGCTGAAGGATCCAATATGGCATATGGCGTGGGCACTGATTCTGCTCTGGGTTTGTGTTGTATGCCTTATTGGTTAGGGCACCCTGTATTTGCCGAGCATGCTCATCTGAAACTGCCTTTAGGCCCATTACGTACCCAAATCGGGGGCCTAATACCTATTTCAGTCCCTTTACGATATTGGTTCCCAACTGACACCAGCTGGCTGCCAGCAAAATGTAAATATTTTTTGACCTACCTGAATGTGGAGCCAGAAAGGGCAGCTCCAAATTAAAGCTGTGGGCTGTACCTAGCCACCATTCGCACACTCTGCCCCCACTCTCCTGGCTCCGCCCCCACCCGGACGTACAATAGGTCCACTGCTGTCATCCATGCTGGCCATCTTCATCGTCTTCACGACTGACACCCTGCCTCTTGGGCCATGACTGGCATCCCCAGCACGCTTGTCGCGTTCTGATGGCACAAGAGGACCAATTTTGCATGGCCATCTTGCACATCAATTATGATGTGGCGGTTCATGGTTGCTCTGGGTTTGTGCCTGCAGTTGGGCGCAAACCAATTTCCAGGCTAAGGCTTGCACCTGAAAAAAGTCGGGGCAGTAGTCTTCAAACCCCTCCAAAGGCTATCCAGAGTTTAATATCTTAACTCATTTAAAATTCTCAGACACTGATCCTTTCGCTAATCTAGGGTCTACACCAGCGTGCACTGACTATATGGGAAATCAGGAGATTTCCCGAGTACCCCTGTTAATGGTTCCATAGTGCTGTATTATCGGCACATTTATCGTGAGCATCTTGAAGAATCCGGTAACCTTTCGAGAGAGCCAGTCCGCCCATGGTCTACACTCCTCAACTCACATCCACGGCGCACAGAGCGATCTCCCAGTAATGTGAGTTTTGAATGCATTAACGTCTCGTCACATTACTGAGCTGCTAATTCACTCAGCAAAGATCATCTGTAACTTACCACTAGATGGCAATTAGGAACCTTCATCGTAAAGCTTGAAAAGTACTTATCAACAGAAGGAATTCATTCTCAGCAAATGAAAGATGACTGCAGCGAACAGAAGTGTTCCCAGATCCTACCAGATGAGTAAAGGCAATACACATTTTGCTTTTGAATAGGCAGGATATAAAAGAAGGAAACACAATTTATGTTGTCCGATGTCACTGGCTATAAATGTAGTGATACTTGCACTCTTTCACAAGCTGCACTGCAATTTTGATTTTGAAGATGTGATCACTTTTACGTAAAGGAAATCTGAAAATGACTAAAACAAACAAGTTAACTCCTTACAAAAAAAGCATTTTTCCACACTGTGCTGCCAACTTGTATCCAATAAAGTTATGTACCAACTAATTGATTTTGTTCCAGTAGTGAATCATAAATGAAAGCTGACGACCCAACGTGTGATCGACATTCATTTGTTTTCTAAGATGGAGGCACAGTCCCTCGTAGTGGAAGATATCTTTGTATCCCCAGAAAGCAGGTCTGTGGACTGTTGAACCATACTCAGGGAACACAATAATTGCACAAGAACAATGCTGGAGCCCCTTAAAAGGCTAACAAAAAAAGCTGTAGGTGTTTGAATGGAGGCGAAGGAAAGGAATGGCTCAACTTGCCAGGTTGTAAGAGGTGCACCGTGCCAAGATCTGGCATATGTTTGCACTTGAACAAAGAAATTAGCATTTCTGAGAACACAATTGCCTTTCCCTCATGCTGGACACGGCGACTTGGCTTGAGGTAATTTTTTTTGAGCAAATTCACAATGTAAGCAAAAAAGCAGCCAGATCGAAAATAATATAAATGGGCAACGCTAAGAAAACATTAACCATTTCAATGCTAATGTAATGTATATGTGATGCAATTGGTAAATGTTAAAAGAGAATCTAAAATGACTTAACCTTGGTCCCGGAAATCCACGGAGTGTGATCCTGGAGGTTATGCGGGCACTGTGCCCACTGGTGCCCTGTGGAGTCAGTGAGAGGGTGCCTAATTTGCGTGGGGCAAGTGGGTGAAAGTGCCACTGCGGGTGGAACATCGACACCCGCCTAGTCTGTGCATCTGGCCCCTTGCCACCATTTGAGGGGGAAGGGGTAGAGTTCCCAGGTCCTTGGCCCCTTCCCCACAACACAAATGTGGCTTGAAATGTGGTTCTTTGCTGACTGCAAATTGGCTGCTACTTTACCTTATATTACAACAGTGACTATATTTTTTAAAAGTACTTTATTGGTTGTAAAGCACTTTGGAACATTCTGAGGTTGTGAAAGTGTTATATAAATGCAAGTCAGTCCGTCTGTTTCTCTTTCTTTCTTTCAATCTTTCTTTCACCCTTTCTCACTCTTTCACTCCTTCTCTGTCACTCTCTCTTTCTTTCTTTCTTTCTTTCTTTCTTTCTCACTTTCGTTCTTTCTTCCTCTCTCTAAAAAGGTGGGGAGGATTCTTCTCATGAAAGAGTGTATGTGGATTTATGAGGATTGGGAAGAAAGACCAAATGTGGTACATTAGCAGAGACACTAGTGCCTTGAGGCAGAGCTGCATTGGCTGGAAACAATCATCACTTAAATAGAAGAGATAATGTGGTAGCTGCTAAGCTAGCTTATATGGGCCTTAGAAATGATTGTGTACTGGCTGAGAAGAGAACTTAGAAGCTTTACTGTGTTGGCGAGGAAGGATAGCTCCATAAGGGGTTTAGAACATGACTGTGCCGGTTGGGAGGAAAGTCTCTGTATGGTTGGGATTGTACTGGTTGGAATGACAGTGTTTATGTTAATTGGGAGTAAGAACGCTGCCAGCTGGGATCATCACTTTGCAGACTGTGGGGAGGCATGTGGCCCAAGTCTTCAGTCTGGCTCAAAGCCATGGGTTTTTGGTAACTATGATTTGGGGATCTCGTCTGGCTTCTATACCGGAGCAATATCTTGACTCAGCCTACCTTATTTATTATTGTTAGAGTAAAGCCTACTAAAACAGGCCCGATTATGTGTAATGCCAAGGTTGCTTTCAGCACGTTTTTAAAGGATTGTAAGGATGACAAATAGCCAGGGGCTGCACTGAGTAATAACTAGATTTGCTCTTGTCTCAGTGATCTGCTTTATTTTACAGTTGCCATTCCAACTCGATATGTCTGCATAAACCTCGACTGAATAAAGAATTGTTTGAAGCAATTACCTTGTTGAATAATCATGGTAGTTCCATTGTGACATCTATAACTTGCATTAGCACTGCTAAGGTAAAATAGAACCAAACAAAGTTCTTATCAAGGCCATGAATATCAATACATAATGGCCCTGAAATTCCGGCCTCCCTGGGTCCGTACGAAGTTTCTACGGACCCGGGAAGACATCGGAAAAGCCGACAGATCTCATGTATCTCGGGAGCGAGGACATTTGCCAGGGCAAGATTGCGGGATTTACTCATATCTTGCCCAGCAAATGTCCTCAAAAATCTTGCACCTGATAAAAGCATAGCCTACTTTTACACGCGTAAGATTTTAAAAACATACAAAATATAATTAAATTTAATTTAAAAAACACATTTTTTAAAACACTGCCAACTACATTACATTTCTTCTTAACCATAATGAAAAAAACTTTATAAAAACTCGGGGAAAAAATTCTCAGATATTTATTAACTTTATTTTACAGTTGCCATTCCAACTCGATATGTCTGCATAAACCTTGACTGAATAAAGAATTGTTTGAAGCAATTACCTTGTTGAATAATCATGGTAGTTCCATTGTGACATCTATAACTTGCATTAGCACTGCTAAGGTAAAATAGAACCAAACAAAGTTCAATTAATTTTAATTATGTGAGGTGTATTTTTTATTTTTTATTATATGTATTTAGTGTCTTTGTTTTTTTCCCTCATTAATAGCAATGAGAACTTGTAGATACGGAGTTCTCATTGCTATTAATGAGAAAGCTGTGGAATACCTGATTGGCTGAGCAGTCACATGAGACTGCATCTTCTGCGTGGGAACCTGGAGGATGGGAGCGTGCTCCGCAGCGCAGGAAGAGAAGGCCTCCCCACCGGAATCCCACGCTCCTCCCGGACCCCCAGGTAAATTCGTAGAAATGTTTCAGGTCGGAGGCAATTACCCGCGGGGAAGCCTCCAACCGGAATTTCAGGGCCAATATACAGATGCAGTCCAGGACAGCACCCTTTAGCAGTGGCTCAGTTATAGCACCCTCATCTCTGAGTCAGAAGGTTGTGGGTTCAAGTCCCACTCCAGAAACTTGAGTACAAATTTCTAGGCTGACACTCCAGTGCAGCACTGAAGGAGTGCTGCACTGTTGGAGGTGCCGTCTGTCAGATGAGACATTAAACTGAGGACCCATCTGCTTGCTCAGGTGGATATGAAAGATCCCATGGCACTATTTTGAAGATGATGTCCCAGCCAACATTCATCCCTCAATCAACATCACTAAAACAGATGATCTGGTCATTATCACATTACTGTTTGTGGGAGCCTGTAGTGGAAAATTAGCTGCTGCGTTTCCCACATTACAACAGCGACTAGACTTCAAAAAGTACTTAATTGGCTCTAAAGCGCTTTGGGACATCCGGAGGGCATGAAAGGTGCTATATAAATGCAATTCTTTCTTTTCTTTTTTGTCAATGGTCAAATGCAACTAATAATATATATAAAGACATTTTATATGTGTGTATTTTAAAATGCATCCCATCAAATGCTGGATTTTGCTGCACATGCTAATTTCTGTGTCACACCAGAAAAAACACAGGGACTTTGAGAACAAGAGCAGGCCTTTCAGTTCCTCAAGCCTGCTCTTCCATCTAATTAGATCATGGCTGATCTGCACCCGAACTCTATTTTCCTGCCTTTGCTCTATGTTCTTTGATACCCTTACCCAACAAAAATCTGTCCATCTCAGCCTTGAAATCTCCAATTGTCGTGGAATCCACAACCTTCTGCGGGTTAGAGATCAATGAAAGTTGAATAAACTTCCAGAAATGGCATGTAATTGTCGAATTAGTTTCCATATCAGTAAGTGTGAGGTGGTCTATTTTGGTAGGAGATATAAGAAGGCTACATACATCTTGGAAAATGAGAGTCTATAGGGGTAGAAATCTGGTCGGTTGCCACCTCTGTTTGTACCCCGGAATGGGCGATACTGGCAGCGGAAATAATTTCCGGGCGGGTGTCCAGCTTCCAGCGCCCCGGCGGGACATTCGGTGTTGGTTTTGCGGGGGCGCGGAGCAGTATCGCCCACGGGAGAGGCGAGCCGGTGTGCAACACCCCTGGTTGCGATCCGAAGCGTCCCGTAGCACGCCCTAGTGGGACCGCCTGGGAAAGCTGATGGTCCGAGCTGTACCGGCCGCAGTGAGGGAAGGAATGTCTACCTGAGGTAAGTCTGATCGTTTTTAATTTTTTTATTTTGCGGTTTATGTTGATGTGGTGTCAGTATAGTATTGGGAATGTTTCTGGTGGCTTTTCGGCCAATTTCATTTCCCCCAGGGATACCTCTCTTAGGGTGCTCCGAGGCCGGCCGTCTAGCTCAGGGTTTTCAGTTGCTTAGCCGGCCGAGTGCCCTAAAAAAAAACAAGCCTGAAGGCTTTGTGTCTTAATGCAAGGAGTATCCATAATAAGGTGGATGAATTAACTGTGCAAATAGATGTTAACAGATATGATGTGATTGGGATTACAGAGACGTGGCTCCAGGATGATCAGGGCTGGGAACTCAACATCCAGGGGTATTCAACATTCAGGAAGGATAGAATAAAAGGAAAAGGAGGTGGGGCAGCATTGCTGGTTAAAGAGGAGATTAATGCAATAGTTAGGAAGGACATTAGCTTGGATGATGTGGAATCTATATGGGTAGAGCTGCACAACACCAAAGGGCAAAAAACATTAGTGGGAGTTGTGTACAGACTTCCAAACAGTAGTAGTGATGTTGGGGAGGGCATCAAACAGGAAATTAGGGGTGCATGCAATAAAGGTGCAGCAGTTATCATGGGTGACTTTAATATGCATATAGATTGGGCTAACCAAACTGGAAGCAATACGTTGGAGGAGGATTTCCTGGAGTGCATAAGGGATGGTTTTCTAGACCAATATGTCGAGGAACCAACTCGGGGGGAGGCCATCTTAGACTGGGTGTTGTGTAATGAGAGAGGATTAATTAGCAATCTCGTTGTGCGAGGCCGCTTGGGGAAGAGTCACCGTAATATGGTGGAATTCTACATTAGGATGGAGAATGAAACAATTAATTCAGAGACCATAGTCCAGAACTTAAAGAAGGGTAACTTTGAAGGTATGAAGCGTGAATTGGCTAGGATAGATTGGCGAATGATACTTAAGGGGTTGACAGTGGATGGGCAATGGCAGACATTTAGAGACCGCATGGATGTACTACAACAATTGTACATCCCTGTCTGGCGTAAAAATAAAAAAGGGAAGGTGGCTCAACCGTGGCTATCAAGGGAAATCATGGATAGTATTAAAGCCAAGGAAGTGGCATACAAATTGGCCAGAAATAGCAGCGAACCCGGGGACTGGAAGAAATTTAGAACTCAGCAGAGGAGGACAAAGGGTTTGATTAGGGCAGGGAAAATAGAGTACGAGAGGAAGCTTGCAGGGAACATTAAGACGGCCTGCAAAAGCTTCTAAAGATATGTAAAGAGAAAAAGGTTAGTAAAGACAAACGTAGGTCCCCTGCAGTCAGAATTAGGGGAAGTCATAATGGGGAACAAAGAAATGGCAGACCAATTGAACAAGTACTTTGGTTCGGTATTGACTAAGGAGGACACAAACAACCTTCCGGATATAAATGGGGTCAGAGTGTCTAGTAAGAAGGAGGAACTGAGGGAAATCCTTATTAGTCGGGAAATTGTGTTGGGGAAATTGATGGGATTGAAGGCCGATAAATCCCCAGGGCCTGATGGACTGCATCCCAGAGTATTTAAGGAGGTGGCCTTGGAAATAGCGGATGCATTGACAGTCATTTCCAACATTCCATAGACTCTGGATCAGTTCCTGTGGAGTGAAGGGTAGCCAATGTAACCCCACTTTTTAAAAAAGGAGTGAGGGAGAAAACAGGGAATTAAACAGCCTGACATCGGTAGTGGGTAAAATGATGGAATCAATTATTAAGGATGTCATAGCAGCGCATTTGGAAAGAGGTGATATGATAGGTCCAAGTCAGCATGGATTTGTGAAAGGGAAATCATGCTTGACAAATCTTCTGGAATTTTTTGAGGATGTTTCCAGTAGAGTGGACAAGGGAGATCCAGTTGATGTGGTGTATTTGGACTTTCAGAAGGCTTTCGACAAGGTCCCACACAAGAGATTAATGTGCAAAGTTAAAGCACATGGGATTGGGGGTAGTGTGCTGACGTGGATTGAGAATTGGTTGGCAGACAGGAAGCAAAGAGTAGGAGTAAATGGGTACTTTTCAGAATGGCAGGCAGTGGCTAGTGGGGTACCGCAAGATTCTGTGCTGGGGCCCCAGCTGATTACATTGTACATTAATGATTTAGATGAGGGGATTAAATGTAGTATCTCCAAATTTGCGAATGACACTAAGTTGGGTTGCAGTGTGAGCTGCGAGGAGGATGCTTTGAGGCTGCAGAGTGATTTGGATAGGTTAGGTGAGTGGGCAAATGCATGGCAGATGAAGTATAATGTGGATAAATGTGAGGTTATCCACTTTGGTGGTAAAAACAGAGAGGCAGACTATTATCTGAATGGTGACAGATTAGGAAAAGGGGAGGTGCAACGAGACCTGGGTGTCATGGTACATCAGTCGTTGAAGGTTGGCATGCAGGTACAGCAGGCGGTTAAGAAAGCAAATGGCATGTTGGCTTTCATAGCGAGGGGATTTGAGTACAGGGGCAGGGAGGTGTTACTACAGTTGTACAGGGCCTTGGTGAGGCCACACCTGGAGTATTGTGTACAGTTTTGGTCTCCTAACTTGAGGAAGAACATTCTTGCTATTGAGGGAGTGCAACGAAGGTTCACCAGGCTGATTCCCGGGATGGCGTGACTGACATATCAAGAAAGATTGGATCAACTGGGCTTGTATTCACTGGAGTTCAGAAGAATGAGAGGGGATCTCATAGAAATGTTTAAAATTCTGATGGGTTTAGACAGGTTAGATGCAGGAAGAATGTTCCCAATGTTGGGGAAGTCCAGAACCAGGGGTCGCAGTCTAAGGATAAGAGGTAAGCCATTTAGGACCGAGATGAGGAGAAACTTCTTCACCCAGAGAGTGGTGAACCTGTGGAATTCTCTACTGCAGAAAGTTGTTGAGGCCAATTCACTAAATATATTCAAAAAGGAGTTAGATGCAGTCCTTACTACTAGGGGGATCAAGGGGTATGGTGAGAAAGCAGGAATGGGGTACTGACGTTGCATGTTCAGCCATGAACTCATTGAATGGCGGTGCAGGCTAGAAGGGCCGAATGGCCTATTCCTGCACCTATTTTCTATGTTTCTATGTTTCTAAAAGAGGTGTGGAATGCTTTCCTTAGAGCTCCGCGCCACACTAAGGGCCCAGCTGATGAATTTTGTGGCTGCAGAAGCAAATCATTTCCTGGCACAAAATTTACTGCCCCACCGCCATTACCGCCTCAAAATGTGCGGTACCAAATTTCCAGTGATAAATGTGGTAGAGGAGCAAAGCGATCTAAGGGATACAGATACACAAATGACTAAAAGTAGCGATACAGGTTAATGAGGCCAAGAAAAAAGAAAAACAATACACTTGTTCATTTCTAGAGCAATAGAATTGAAAAGCAGTGAAGTTATGTTAAACTTGTATAGAACCTTGGCTGGACCACACTTGGAGTATTGTACACAATACTGGCCTTCATATTATCGAAAGGATGTACAGACACTAGAGAAGGTGCAAAAAAGATTGACAAAGCTGATACCGAAACTATAAGGTTATACCTATCAAGGAAGATTAAACAGGCTGAGGTTCCTTTCTTTAGAAAAGAGAACACTGAGAGGTGACCTGATAGCGGTCTTTAAGATTATAAAAGGGTTTGCTAGAGTAGGCATAGAGAAGATCTTTCCACTTATGGGAGAAACCAAAATAATCACTAATAAATCCAATATGGAATTCAGGTAAAACTTCTTTATCTAGAGAGTGGATAGAATGTGGAATAGCATAAATGCATATAGGGGGAAGCTAGTTAAACACATGTGGGAGAAAGGGACAGAAGGTGATGCGCTTGGTTATGTGCTCCAGGGACTTAAACACATAAATCTAGGCTGACACTCTATTGCAGTGCTGAGGGAGTGTTGTACTGTCGGAGATGCTGTCTTTGGGATGAGACGTTAAACCAAGGCCCCGTCTGCTCTGTCAGGCAGACGCAAAAGATCCCAAGGCACTATTTCGAAGAAGAGCAGGGAAGTTATCCCCAGTGTCCTGGCCAATATTTATCCATCAATCAACATAACAAAAACAGATTATCTGGTCATTATCACATTGCCGTTTGTGGAAACTTGCTTGTGCGCAAATTGGCTGGTGCGTTTCCTGCATCGCAACAGTGACTACACTCCAAAAGTACGTCATTGGCTGTAAAGAGCTTTGAAACGTCCGGTGGTCGTGAAAGGCGCTATATAAATGCAAGTTTATTTTTCTTGCTTTAATAGGGTTAGATGAAGAGGCGTAGGAGGAGGCCCATGTGGAGCATAAACACCGGCATGACCCAGTTGGGACGATTCTGTGTTGCGCATTCTATTTAATTCTATATAAAGAAAGCGAAGCATTTCCAATCTACAAAGAAACTTCCCAACAATAATTAAATACCTTCCAATTGACTTCAGGACTCAAGATATCTCTAAAAATAGTTCACCCCTAATTGATCTCAAGATGTTATGATAATTACACTGTCTAATCTCAAAGGGACAGGCCTAATGTTCATGCAGCTATTCCTTAGCAGCAGAATAATACACAATTTCAAATAAATTAAATGAAACAGATTCTATAAACATTTTATCTCAAGCAAGTGTTAAGTATTAACATCTTTATTATGTGCCAAACAGTGGAAAAGAGATGTGGGAAGAGATATGTGGACAAATTAGGGAAATATGCAAAAATAACAGCGCCATAATAATAGGTGAATTTAATTATTCAAAGAGGAGGGGGAGTTCTTAAAATGTGTCCAGGACTGATTTCTAAATTTAAGATCATCCTCAACAGAAAACAGGAAGCGGTTAGGAAATTTGATTTACATACAGGCTTGTCAGGGTATGGAATGCCCGATCAGAAACATTGGGGAAAGCAAAATCCATAACAGAATTTAATAGGGAAATGGATAAATAGCTGAAAAATAAAAACATATAAAGGTATAGTGAAAGTGCAGGGGAACGGGACTATTTGGGTAGCTCTCTCTGGAGTGCCTTCGCAGGGATGATAGGTCAAACAGTCGCTTTCTGTAGTGCATAATTCTGATTCTATGTGATAGATGAGCTTCAGGGAAGGGCTGCTGAAGACATGTTGATGAGCAAGAGCCTGCCATAGAGCTGCCTCAACAGGGAACCAGAAAAATACTCCTAAATCAGCTCCAACAGGTTGATTTTAGGTCTGAGTTGCTGCATCCTGGCTTTTATGCTGCATCCTCACTCATTGGCTTTCTTGCGCGAGACACTGAATAAAATGAGACAACAGACCTCACCAAAAGCGGAAAGCAGGCCTCCCAGAAAAGGACAGAAACATCATGGTTAGCACTTAATCTTAGTCGAGTAAGTCCCCTCTTCACTACAGCCGAACAAGCCATGGGCATGTAATGACCATTAATGTAAGTACTTGATCAATGCTCTACATACTATTGATGCTGTACCTCTAATTGCTTAACTGCTTTGTAGATACCAACAATTGTTCCACAGCATCGCATAAAAGAAAGACTTGGATTTATCTAGCGCCTTTCACAACCACCGGACTTCTCAAAGTGCTTTACAGCCAATGAAATACTTTTAGAGTGTAATCGCTGTTGCAATTTGGGAAACATGGTAACAAATTTGCACACAGCGAACTCCCACAAATAACAATGTGATAATGACCAGATAATCTGTTTTTGTTATGTTGATTGACGGATAACTATTGGCCAGGACACCGGGGATAACTCCCCTACTCTTCTTCGAAATAGTGCTATGGGATCTTTTACATCCACCCGAGCAGATGGGACCTTAGTTTAACGTCTCATCCGAAAGACAGTACCTCCGACAGTGCAGCACTCCCTCAGCACTGCACTGGAGTGTCAGCCTAGATATTTTTGTGCTCAACTCTCTGGAATGCGACTTCAACCCACAACCTTCTGACTCAGGGGCAAGTGTGCTACCCGTTGAGTCCAGATGACATATCTGTTGGGGTAAGAGGAGAATAACTAGCAAAGTGTAAATGGTCTCCTTCTGTGCCGTATCAACCCAACTCGGGAGCAGCAAAGCAACATAACAGGCAGCTCAAGGTTGAGGTCCAACAAAAAACCCGGGACCTAAAGAACAGGTGGTGGATGGAGAAAGCATTGGCGATACAACAACTGGCCGACAGCCATGATATGTGAGGATTCTTCATCGCAGTCAAGGCCACCTACGGTCCAAACTCCCAAGTCCCCATCCCACTGCTGGCCAAGAATGAGGAAACACTCATCAAGGACACCGAGGCAGTCAGGACCCGCTGGAAGGAGCACTTCGACGATCTCCTCAATCGAGACTCTGCCTTTGACTCAAGTGTTCTTGACTCCATCCCACAGCATGTGACCCGCCGCCACCTCAGTGAAACTCCAATGCTGCACGAGATAGAAAAAGCCATAAGACAACTCAAGACAACAGGGCTACAAGAGCAGATGGAATCCCTGCTGAGGCGCTAAAGTATGGCGGACAGACGCTGTTGGCGCGGATACGTGACCTCATCTCTCTGACCTGGAGGGAGGAGAGCATGCCGGGAGATCTCACAGATGCAGTGATCGTGACCATCTTTAAAAAAGGGTACAAGTCCGACTGCGGCAACTACAGAGGAGGAGGTGGGTGGGATGGCTTGACCCATCCACCTCCACGGAGGTGTGTGGGGGACCTGACCCATCCACCTCCATGGCACGAACCTGGTATTGCAGTACTTCCAGGAACGGTGCAGTGGCTCTAGGCCTTTTGGCTAAGAGCATTGGCGCAGAGTGATCCTTGACTGGTGCAGGGTGACCTCTGGCGTTTGTGACTTGACAAAGAATTGGAAACGATTGGCTACGAATTTATAAATAAAAAAAAAAATAAAAAACTACAGAGGAATCTACCTGCTATCAGCTACTGGGAAAGTTGTTGTTAGAGTCCTCCTCAGACGTCTTCTCCCTGTGGCCAAGGAGCTCCTCCCGGAGTCACAGTGCGGATTTCGTCCCCTATGAGGCACAACAGACATGATCTTTGCAGCGCACCAGTTGCAGAAAAAATGCAGGGAGCAGCGCCAGCCCTTATACATGACCTTTTTCAATCTTACAAAGGCCTTTGACACTGTCAACTGCGAGGGTCTATTTCAGATGCCCCCAAACATTTGTCAACATCCTTCGCCTGCTCCACGACGACATGCAGGCCGTGATCCTTACCAACGGATCCATTACAGACCCAATCCACGTCCGGACCAGGGTCAAACAGGGCTGTGTCATCGCTCCAACCCTCCTATCAATCTTCCTCGTGGCCATGCTCCACCTCACAGTCAACAAGCTCCCCGCTGGATTGGACCTAAACTACAGAACCAGTGGGAAGCTGTTTAACCTTCGCCGCCTCCAGGCCAGGTCCAAGACCACCCCAACCTCTATCGGCGAGCTACAGTACACGGACAATGCCTGCATCTGTGCACACACAGAGGCTGAACTCAAGAACATAGTCGACGTATTTACTGAGGCGTATGAAAGCATAGGCCTTACGCTAAACATCAGTAAGACAAAGGTCCTCCACCAGCCTGTCATGGCCACACAGCACTGCCCCCAGTCATCAAGATCCATGGCATGATCCTCGACAACGTGGACCATTTCCCATTCCTCGAGAGCTTCTTATCAACAAAAGCAAACTTTGATGAGGAGATGCAACATCGCCTCCAGTGCACCAACACAGGCTTCGGCCGCCTGAAGAAAAGAGTGTTCGAAGACCAGGCCCTCAAATCTACCACCAAGCTCATGGTCTACAGGGTTATAGTAATACCCGCCTTCCTGTATGGCTCAGAGGCATGGACCATGTACAGTAGACACCTCAAGTCGCTGGAGAAATACCACCAACAATGTCTCCGCAAGATCCTACAAATCTCCTGGAGGACAGATGCACCAACATTAGCGTCCTCGACCAGGCCAACATCCCCAGCATTGAAGCACTGACCACACTCGATCAGCTCCTCTGGGCAGGCCACATTGTTCGCATGCCAGACAGGAGATTCCAAAAGCAAGCGCTCTACTCGGAACTCCTTCATGGCAAAGGAGCTAAGGGTGGACAGAGGAAACGTTACAAGGACACCCTCAAAGCCTCCCTGATAAAGTGCGGCATCCCCACCGACACCTGGGAGTCCCTGGCCAAAGACCGCCCTGAGTGGAGGAAGTGCATCCGGGAGGGTCTCATCGTCGAGTGCATGCAGAAAACAAGCGCAGGCAGCGGAAGGAATGCGCGGCAACTCTGTCCTACTCTCCCTTATCCTTGACGACTGTCTGTCCCACCTGTGGCAGGGACTATGGCTCTTGTATTGGACTGTTCAGCCACCTAAGGACTCATTCTAAGAGTGGAAGCCAGTCTTCCTCGATTCCGAGGGATTACTTAGGATGATGATGATCATGCTAAGCTATCTGTGAAAATAAACTGCTTTTCAATGTTATCCTATTTTTTACTTTGCCTCCATTTACTATGGGTATCTAACAGGATTAAAAGTCTAGACCACGTCCAGCATGACATTGCTGCAAATAGATTAACGAAAATATTCGTCCCGCGCATTTTTATTTATTTTTTCTAAAAATTCTAACCTGCTTTCCTGCTTATTGTGAAACGTGGGAGAATTTTAACCAAATGATTGGAATACCTCTTTTGTCATAACATAAATCCCATGTGATGGATTGGTCTACTTGTCTTAATAATCCTACATGCAATGTCTGTTTAAATAATTCCTCAAGTAAGCTTTTAGTTGATTTGTGTTTATTTGGAGAATTTGCCTTTTACCACTTTGTTTTTTTACAGGGTAGACTCTGTTTTGTGAAGAATAGAGCAGTGCACAGGATTAGCTCGGCCTGAGTGACAATGTTAACAGAGATTACAGGTAAAGTCCAGATAAAAGCCGAACTCACCCTGGGACAAGCCTGCTGTCTATTCCTTTAGGAACCTCTAAAGAATCAATTGGTGCCATTGACAGTTGGGCTCTCACAAAACCCACTAACTAAGCTGAACTACAAAGTCTCCTAAGCATGAAACAACATTTACTTTTGAAAGTGCTCCACAAGTACATTTGAAAATAATGCAATTTGTTGCTTTTGATTGATGCATGCATTAACTCAGGCAATAACATCAAACAGAAAATAGGAAACTTCAGGTCTGATACATGCTTAGACAAGCCACAGTAAACCTTTACCATAGTAGTTCTGTAGTAGGAAGATTTAACCATAACCTGAGTGTTTGAAGGGATAGAATTGCCAATTAAAGGAGATTTCACACACTAGAAGAAACAAGCATCATTTTAGCCACTATTGTCTTGGAAGTCTTTGATTATTAGCATGTGAATGCTTCACATGTATACAATCCCTTTGTTCAAAATTTTAACAGAGATGGTAAATTAAATAAGCAAATGCCCCTGTTAAAATAGAAAGAAAGACTTGCATTTATATAGCTCCTTTCACAACTACTGAACATCCAAAAACAGCCAATGGAGTACTTTTGAAGTGTAGCCACTTTTGTAATTTCAGAAACGCAGCAGCCAATTTGTGCACAGCAAACTCCCATCAACTATAATGCGATAATGACCAGGTAATCTGTTTTTTTTTAGAGATGTTGACTGAGGGATAAATATTAGCCAGGATACTGGGGATAACTCAACTGATTTTCTTCAGAATAATGCTATGGGATCTTTTACATCCACCTGAGAGAGCAGACAGGGCCTCGGTTTAACTTCTCATCCAAATGACAGACCTTCCGACAGTGCCGCACTCCCTCAGTACTGCACTGGATTGCTAGCCTCGATTTTTGTACTTCTGTGCTGTAACCATTCTATGATTCTGTATCCTAGCAACTGGTGCTGAGTGTCATTGGTGGAGGCTTGGGAGCAGATTATCTGCCTGCCACCCCTGCCATAGTTGGTGCATGGCTTCGGAAAGTCAGCAGAAAACCAAGTGAAAAATACTTAAATAAACATCTGCCAAATGGAAATTCTTCAAGAGGAGCAATTTATTCTCTGTATTTACTGTCACTATCTAGCAAACACTATGTTACATGGGGAAGTGCTTCCATTCATTGGCTAACCATTAACAACCACTGTACAAGATCCAAGGATGATATCTTTCCCAATGACTATTGCCTGTAATGTGCGTCTTGCTGAGGTAATCATGGAAATGGTGTGACTGCAGAGTGGGATCATGAAGTCTCATTTGTCACTATTTATTGCATGTAACAGTTGTGGATTCCACCTTGAAAGATATATTTATGATGCATTTTCCTGTCCAGAAATGCCAGGAATTTGCATTATTTTTCCAAAGGAACCGAGGGAATGCTTTTGGCTGCTGGATGGGGAGAAATGGAAAGGGAGACTAGGGATTCTTTCCATATCTTATTTAAGTAAATTAGGAGTATACAGCCCATTGCAACATATCACTGACAAGATTATATCATTTGCACAATCCAAGTAGCAGGGATATTGCTTTTTCAAAATCTCATCAGCACTCGATAACGCTTTTTAAATGGATTATCAAACCGAAACAGGACGCAGTAATTGTAGAAATCCAGTTCCCAGCCAATGTATAAGTAATTTTGATATAAGCAAGTTCCTGACAATCTCCTCCGTTAGTATTATTCAATTTTCCTCTGGGTAATGTCTGCAGTTTATTCCTGCCCATGCCAGTTTAGCTACATGGAACCTTTTTTTTCCTTCATCCTGATCTATTGCATAATATCAATATTTATCCCTCTAAAACGTTTTAATTCCTTGTTAGTTTTAGACTCCAGTCAGGATTAGTTATCACTATGTTACATTAATGAGTTGTAAAGGAAAACAGTTGACAAATGCTCCTGTGTCAGCAATATAAGGGAGTGTTGTCTCATCTCATCCTGTCCTAGAATAGTGAAATTCCACTGATCCTTGTTAAACTAACTCAACACATTAATTTTCAGCTCTGTGCCTTCAGAGTACAGTCTACGAAGAGCCATTGAGAGAATCAGATCATTTACAAAAATCCTTTACTCCTCTTGGAAAAGCTGGACCATCTGGAATTCATTATATAAATACTTCACAGTGACTGTCAGTACTTCCTAGACTGCAGGGAAAAAAAACAATCTATGGAATGTAACTGGTAAAAGTAGTATCTGTCTCAGGACAAGTATCCAAAGCAAATGACTGCCACAGAGCTAAGTCTAGAAACATAAATGTACAATCCTACCATACCCAATAGATTGGGACAAGTTAAAAGGATTGGTCCAGTTTCCCAGTTGGCTGATATGGTACTGACAATACAGAGCAGAAAGGCCCCAGTTTTAAAGTCTATGCTGGGCGAATTGGTCTCATCTGATACACCAGTGCGGGGACATACAATTGGCGTTAGTGCCCACAGGGAGGGGAAAAGTCACCCAAGTTTCTTGTTCTTTATCGCTATTAGGGAATTCCCTCTGGAAAGTGCGCATTGTGCAAGTTGGGTAAAGACAGAATCGCCTTCGGCTATAACGTGGCCAGTTGATCAAATGGCCAACCAACATTCACTGCCTGGACTCACACATAACGAAAGGTCACCTGGGCAGCAAAACCAGTGCATGCCTCCATTCAGGGTAAAAGTTCGAAGCTTCAAGAGAGGGCAAGAGAGTAGGAAGAAAAATTATGCAGAATACAGTTACTTCAAAGATATGTATAAATGCAAATTTATTTTGAAGGCAGATTTCCATAAATGCGTCAGACTGGTGATCTGTTTATGGCATCTGGCACATTCGTGACATTTGCATTTATGCCTTATAGGGACATCATAGGTTGCATGATGCACCACCGCATACCTACGTATTATTAAGGCACACATGGCAGCATGAGGAGCGGCAATTGGAGCACTAATATATTGAGCATATGAAGTTTCAAAACTTATCAGATCCCACAGGCTGAGCTGCTGCGACTGACCTCTCTTCCCACGCTCCACTGACTCCCCTTGCAATCCGTTGGCCCCTCTGCCATCTCTCCCTCTCTGGTGCCCAGCTGCGACCTTCTCGATCAGGCCTTCTCGCCCTGCCGCCAGCCAGCCTCGTAATCTTTCAATCAGAATCCAATACAACAGCGCAATGATCCTTGCCGGAAGATGACTGGAAGTGCACGCACGCCATATTGGTCCGGGCGTCTACAGCAGCCGCCTGCAAGAAATACAGCCCTCATTTAAATATGATAATAAGGGTGACCCGCGAGTAACATGTTCTCGAGAGGAGGATCGTCAATTTACATATGCTAATATGGCTGCATGCCTCAGATTTTAGCAGCTTTTTCGGTTTAACTTTTTGATTTTCCCATATTACAACAGTGACTACACTCCAAAAAGTACTTCATTATCGGTAAAGAGCTTTGAGACCTCTGGTGGTTGTGAAAGGCGCTATATAAATGTAAGTCTTTCTTTTGTGCAAGTCTTCCTTTAATGGTAGCTAACCATATCAGGACCCTTTTGTTAACGGCTGTCCTCACACACCTGTGACTGCCTTAATCCGTCCAGCACATCATGGCAAGAACAAGTCGTAAACAGCTTTAAGGATCCTCACCTCCATCAAGGTAAGTTTTCCAAAATTTGGAAAGTTTTTCTCTGTTTAACACTTATGCAGACTGAGTTTCTCGAGAATTTGTGCTCTGAATTACTGACATGCGAATGCTTCAGAGCTTACCATTAACCCCTGTGTAATGTATTTGCTTTGTGGGTTCTTTGCTTAAGAATTCATAGCAACACATTGCTATTAAGAATTAGTTGGTTTATTAGCAAAGGTCAGCATTTATTGCCCATCCCTAATTTCCCTTGAGAAAGTGGTGATGAATCGCTGAAGTTGTGTGGTGAAGGTACTCCCATAGTCCATGAATGGTGTTGAAATAACTCAAAATGAAGCTGAAAGAAGCCTAAATGTCTTATTAGACTTAGCATTCACTCCCTCCATCAGCGGCGCACCGTGGCTGCAGTGTGTACCATCTACAAGATGCAGCAACTCGCTAAGGCTTCCTCGACACCATTCAACACATCATCCTGACTTGGAAATATATCGCCATTCCTTCATCATCATTGGGTCAAAATCCGGGAACTCCCACCCTAACAGCACTGTGGGAGTACCTTCACCACACAGACTGCAACGGTTCAAGAAGGCGGCTCACCACCTTCTCAAAGGCAAATAGGGATGGGCAATAAACACTGACCTTGCCAGAGATGCCCACATCCCATAAACAAATTTTAAAAAGCATTAAACTTGCCAACCAATGCAGAGCAGCAATCAACAAAGCCAATATAATGTTAAATTACAAATCCCAAACAGTAGAATACAAGTGAGAGAAAGTCATGTTCAAACTGTAGTGTGTTCTGGTGAGACTACACCTTGAATACAGCATTCTTAAGTCACAACCTTAATATTCATAAAGTGGAAGTATTTAAAGTTGCTAACACAATGATGGCAATAGGCATTCTGCACTCTTCAGTTTGACATACCCCACAGAGTTGCCAAGTATGTAATCTAGGCTGAGGTAACTCACTCAACAGCTTTGACCACTTGAAAAGTGGAGGTCTAAGATTCTAAGGACCTGCTTTTAATGGCTGTTTGTCAAACTTTTACCCTTCAGCTTTTAGAACTGCCTGTTTATTAAGGGGCCTCACTTACTGTGCCAATGTATATAAATGCAGGTATTCGGATAGCAGCTGGAATTCAGAGCATGGTGTAAGGCATCCTTTTGGTGCCAATTACTGAGGGACTGTCTCTTTGAATCACGTTCAATCACAAGCCTTAAGGGAACAAGAATATTATAAGTAAGCTTCCCTTGAAACACTTCCTTAGGGATATTCAAGACACATTCAGTGATTACACTTCAAAACAAAAGTACTTCATTGGCTGTAAAGCGCTTTGGGAAGTCCAGTGGTCGTGAAAGGTGCTATACAAATGCACGTCTTTCTTTTCTTTCACATCAATCTTCAGATCAACCTATTGCTACAACAGTTTCCTAAGCATTTTACTTATATTAAACAGTACTGACTAAATGGAAGTCTGCCAGTCAGGCAATATCCAATTAATGTACTCTTCTACTTCTAGCCTTCTTCTTGCTACAAAATCAAGAAATATACAAACAAGTGCAGTGAAGGCAGAGCACGAATGTAAGAGAAGTGAGCTAACTTTCCAGACCAGCATGGAGAACTTAGTGGCAGATTTCCTCAGT
The DNA here is from genome assembly GCF_044704955.1 of Pristiophorus japonicus. NCBI lineage: Eukaryota > Metazoa > Chordata > Chondrichthyes > Pristiophoridae > Pristiophorus > Pristiophorus japonicus. The sequence goes on from NC_091987.1 coordinate 199,061,744, forward strand.
CGCAATACAGTCGTACCCCATAAGTTCATCCTGGACAGAACAGTGGTCTACATGATCTTCTAGAATTGTACTACCTACAGGTGGAATTTCTTATCATTATTGCCAACATAATACTGGAGCTGTTCTGTTTCAATAAGTAATGATGGATACTTCATCTTGTAATTTGGGAAATTCTAGTATGTATTTCTATATTTTCCCTGAATCCCAGAGTGACCACTGGGGAAACAATGTCAGGGAGATCTTCACATTGCCATCATTAAAACAGATTATCTGGTCTTTATCTCATTACTGTTTGTGGGAGCTTGCTGTGTGCAAATTGGCTGCTTAACATTTCCTACATGTCAAAAGTACTTTATTGGCTGTAAAGCTCTTTGAGACGTCTGTCGGTTGTGAAAAGCCCTATAGAAGTGCAAATCTTTCTATCTTTGTATAATAGCAGCGAAGAGGCATATCACCAAGATCCAGGTCAGTGATTGGAGAGTGGACAGGTACTGCAGGAGCGGTGAGGTCGGGGCGAAGGAACAGCGCGAGATTGTAGAGGGAAGAGATCGGGGCCCAGGAGAGGCGTAAGTTTGGAGCCCAGAAGAGGCGAGGGCTCAGGGACAGCACGGGCCAGCCCACACTGCGATATGTGTATGCATTAGGTCCGTGCAGCAGAGCTGGTCTCCAGTCGTCTTGGCTAATCCTTCTACCTCCCTCTCACTGTTTGGGGGTCTATAATACATGCACAGCAGTGTGATCGCCCCTTTTTTATTTTTCAGTTCGACCCATACGGCCTGACTTGATCCCTCTAACATATCATCCCTCCTCGCAGATGTAATAGTTTCTTTAATCAATACAGTGTCCCCCCTCGTCCCCGTCTTGTCTAAAAATTCCTGTAACCAGGAATATTGAACTGACAAACCTGCCCCTCTTTCAGCCATGTCTCTGTCAAGCCCGTGTGGTGTCTGGTGTGCAACGGCCACCATAAGTTAAAAAAATACACGCACAGACATCTTCCACCCTTCAAGATTTAGTTCGGGACCTGGAATTTTAGGTCCTTCATTGAAACACCTGTGAACTTTTTGACGTGGAAGCAAATCATCCTCGATTCGAGGGACTGCCTATGATGATGTTGTGTAATATCCACAAAAAGCCCTGATTACCAGTTGTAATGGCTCTCCTGGAGACTCATATGTTAAAGGTACCAATGAAGCAAACTTCGTGTCTTGGAAACAAAAAGGTTTTGATACCTAATTCCAGGAAGTCTTCTGCTAATAATCTAGCTAATTTTGCAGGGATTGTCACATCCTATAATTAGGCTAACATGTTTGGTGTTAAATGACTCGTATGAATACAAGTGAAAAAGGTTCACTTCATGGTACCAGTAAAAAGAGTCCTTTGTAATGCAAAATTTCTGCTTTTCATATAATTTAAAAAAGGATTTTCACTTCATGTGGCACCTAAACACAGCTCAGAAACATCTCAAAAGTGCTTCACATTCACATTAATGACTTTGGAGTGCAGGTTGCTATGTAGACAGACTGTTGTTGTCTATTAGGAGGATAATTCACAACCATAATATTGTTGAGAATGAAACCTGATTTAGCTTAATTGGTACCTCACAGCAAGTCTGTAAAATGCAGAATTAAAAGATGAACCATTACAAATGATTATGAAAATGTTATAAGTATGCAATTAAATAGGAGATTCTTCGGGACTGTCCAATTAATAACAACACTTGAAATTTGTCAATTTTTTTAGCCACTTTATATGTCTGAATACACAGAATTACGGATCATTCAAATGCAATTCATTGTTGGAAAAGAGAGGGTAGAAATTCCTTCTGGTGAAGTTTATGCACAAACTACATTCATGTGGTCATACTAGCTTCCCCTATGTGCTATTTTTACTTAGCCATTATTTTGAAAGGGAATAAGCACTGCATAACATAGCACACACAGGAATGGGTACAAGTGTGTTAAGCATGAATATGTGAACTTTGCCAATCAAAGTTTCTACCCTGAAGTATCAAAATGTACATTGCTTTAGCATTTTATATGGGATGCCAGATGTAGCTTGTTATCGATTCTGCAACATAAATCACAACCCAGGTTCAAATGAAAAGATCAAACTCCCTTCACCTGACATTTTTTGAGGTACCATTTAACACTTATCTACCTCTGAGTTATCAAGGACAGCTCGAAGAACTTTACTTCCTGAGCAGATACCTGCCCATTGTAGATCCCACCTGATTTTCACCCCATTGAAAATCAGGTGAGCAATCCACTCCAGATTACCACCCAGGCAGTGGCGGTGGAAATTACATATTCACAATATTTTTCTTTATTTCACTAGTGCAAGCAAGATAATATCTTGTAATCATCAGCTTAGCTCCAGACTCCCACAGCCTAACATTAGTTGGATTCAGTTCCACATAATGTAGTACAGTATAAAGATGTACATTAAGCAAACTGAAAGCAAATTGCTCTCAAATTTGCGGCAGTTCTGGAGAGCTGATTTACAGATTGAGTTGTGTGGTCTCATGCCATGTCAAATCTCACAACATTTTTGATTGCCTAAAAAACATTATGAGCAGACCCAAGACCCGACCTGGTCAAGTCGGCCACTTAAAGATTTTTGTTCAAAATAAAAAAAATTTAATTTTTTTTTAAATTCTCACTTGCTAGATTTGTCTCCCTGCATGAGATGATTTTTTAGGGTTGCTCTTAATTTTTATTTGGGGAATTTCTTCCTTGTTAATACTTAACTTAATTCTTGGTTGCTTCTCGCTTTGAAATCGCACCATACAATAAGGTGAAGGTGATATTCCTTTACAGGGTTTGAATGCACTGCACAATTAGGAGGAGAAGAGAAGCTTGGGATTGGCCAACTAATAAAGGTGCTGCGTCTCTGAAGCATTTTAGCCACATGTTTCACTACGCTGGGAACTAACCCACCTCAGTAAAATCCCAGCCCTCCACAAGATAGCTTAAGAACAACAAGGCTATGGGAGTGGATGGAATCCCCGCTGAGGCACTGAAGTATGGCGGAGAGGCACTGTTGGTGCGAATTTATGACCTCATCTCTCTCATCTGGAGGGAGAAGAGCATGCTGGGAAATCTCAGAGATGCAGTGATCGTGACCATCTTTAAAAAAGGGGACAAGTCCGACTGCGGCAACTATAGAGGAATCTCCCTGCTATCAGCCACTGGGAAAGTCTTCGCTAGAGACCTCCTCAACTTGTATTTCTATAGAACCTTCAACATAGTAAAATATTCCAAGGTGCATCACAGGAGTATTATAAGACAAAACATTTGACACTGAGCCACATAAGGAGAAATTAGGGCAGGTGACCAAAAACTTGGTCCAAGAGGTAGGTTTTAAGGAACGTCTTAAAGGAGAAAAGAGAGGTAGAGAGGCAGAGAGATTTAGGCATGGAGTTCCAGAGCTTGGTGCCTAAGCAACAGAAGGCATGGCCACAGATGGTGAATAGATTATAATCAAAGGAGGCCAGTCTTTGCTGCTTCCATTTCAGAAGACAAGTGCCATAAAGTTGTGCCATGTGCTAAATAACATCTAGAGCAGACATGGCTCTTCCTGTAGAAGTGAAGTTTGCCACATAATGTAGCTTTCACACTACTGGATCTTTCCAAACCACCCCTGTGGCCATGCACCACATCAAACAATCTATAGATCTTTCGAGAAAATGACAACCATTACGTTTAATGAGGCTACAGCTTCAACACTTCTGCTGTGGAAAGGAGACATCAACTGGACAGAGGCACAGCTTGCACGAGGTGGTAGGGTTCCCTTAGCTGCAAGGCATCATAGATGCACCCAAATGGACATCATATGCTCTTCAGATCAATTCCATGGGCTCCATGAAAAGAAAAGGTTTGTACTCAATTAATGTTCCACTGTAATCTGACCGCAAAAATATTATTAGTCGTGTCAGCAACCAAAAGTAGCCATGATGCCTTCATTGTGCAGCGTTCCTCAATGCCTACATTATTTGAAGCAGAAGCAACACTGAGTGGATGGCTCTTCAGAGAGCAAGGCTATTTGACCTCACTGAGAAACCTCTTTACAGCAGAGAATTGCCTTGCCCTTAATACCTCAGCATTTATTTGTTTATCCTCCATTGCCACCGCCACCTTCAAGAAAAGTGTGCCATGGAGCTTTGGCACAATGAAAGAGTGGGTGCAAAAGGGCAGCAGTTATGCATAATGGTACCTCCTAAAGGGTAACTGAAGCGTAATGCCTCTCTCAGAAGACTACATGGTTGCTGATGGGTGAAGGATGTTGTGAATCAGGATGCTTAAGGTATCATGACTGTGTGGGGCAAGCTAAGTGGACTAACTGGTTTTTTCCTGTCAAATCATAGGAACATAAGAAATAGGAGCAGGAGTAGGCCATTTGGCCCCTCGAGCCTGCCCCACCATTTAATACGATCATTGCTGATCCAATCATGGATCCAGGTCCACTTCCCTGCCCACTCCCCATAACCCCTTATTCCCTTATCAATTAAGAAACTATCTATCTCTGTCTTAAATTTATTCAATGACCCAGCTTCCACAGTTCTCTGAGGCAGCGAATTCCACAGATTTACAACCCTCTGAGAGAAGAAGTTCCTCCTCATCTCAGTTTTAAATGGGCGGCCCCTTATTCTAAGATTATGCCTCCTAGTTCTAGTCTCCCCTGTCAGTGGAAACATCCGATAATGGATGCACTGCAAAAGTATTCACAATGCCCGACAGATGTCTGGCTTTGGTCATCATCATCTCTGGAATAAACCACTTGAATTCAGAACTAGTAAATCAACAGAAGGAATTTCTATTTCTGAAAAATATTTTTCTACATCTATAATTAAAAACAAGTGATTTTGACCTTGTCAAGCCCCCTCATAATCTTATACGTTTCGATAAGATCACCTCTCATTCTTCTGAATTCCAATGATTATAGGCCCAACATACTCAACCTTTCCTCATAAGTCAACTCCCTCATCTTCGGAATCAATCTAGTGAACCTTTTCTGAACTGCCTCCAAAGCAAGTATATCCTTTCTTAAATATGGAAACCAAAACTGCACGCAGTATTCTAGATGTGGCCTCACCAATACCCTGTATAACTGTAGCAAGACTTCCCTGCTTTTATACTCGATTCCCTTTGCAATAAAGGCCAAGATTCCATTGGCCTTCCTGATCACTTGCTGTACCTGCATATTAATTTTGTGCTTCATGCACCAGGACCCCTAGGTCACACCATGCTGTAATACTTTGCAATTTTTCTCCATTTAAATAATAACTTGCTCTTCGATTTTTTTCTGCCAAAGTGCATAACCTTACACATTCCAACATTATACTCCATCTGCCAAATTTTTGCCCACTCACTTAGCCTGTCAATGTCCTTTTGCAGGTTTTTTGTGTCCTCTTCACACATTGCTTTTTTTCCCCATCTTTGTATCGTCAGCAAACGTGGCTACATTACACTTGGTCCTTTCTTCCAAGGCATTTTTGTATATTCATATGACAGTTCCAAACTTAGGTTTATGCCACAGTTGATGGGCCGCATTCAAGAAATGTGTGCTAAAAAGGAAAAGAACACTTACATTTATCTTGCACCTGATACCAGCAGACTTCTTTCTCATTCTGCCAACAATGAAGGAGCTGGGTAACTGCACTGACTCAGCTGGTGACCTTCCCCTGTGCAGCTGGCACCGGTACTTTTATTGGAGGGCAGCTTTTTTAGCCCCAAATTGGTCTGTCCTCCTTTGGTGCACTTGCTACAGCAGAATCTCCAAACCCTGAGCATCTAAGGGAGAAATATTGTCTGCATATCACTGCTGTGCCAAGGTGAACACTTTGTCCACTTTTCTGGCACCAGCACACCCTCCCTATTAATGCCTGGCTATGACCCTTTAGGAGCTACTGTATAACTGGATCTATCACCAATAGACTTGTTCGTGAGTGGGCATTTAAATTGGACCATTGCCTTGTGTGAATACTAATTTATTGCAAGAATTTGAGCAGGCAAATATTTAATTGGAAGGTTATAAAAACATTTTTAGAACATTGAGAATTTATGAGCATTTGCCATGTTAACAAATGCCAAAACTGCAAATCCTGGCACAATTGTATATTACTGAAACTGGTGAGTAAGTTTGGATAAATATAGAATATTGAAATATCAGCAG